>NC_080386.1:66340104-66685717 GCF_014773155.1 Arachis stenosperma
GCGGCTCTGATGGCAATAGCAAGGCAGAGCAACGGCAGTAAACCCTAGTGGCAGCAGCGATGGTCAGCGGCGCTCCTTGGATGACTACGCGTGCGATGGGTCCAACCGCGGTGGGGACAGCCGAGACGACGGCGACCGTAGCGGCTCAACGACCCCTCGGGAGCTCCGCCTCCTTTCTCGCACGATGACGGCAACTGCTCAGGGGAGACGACGACGCAGGCAAGATGCGGCGGTGGCGGCGAGCTGGACAGCGCAGAGTGCGGCAGTCCGGTGGTCACGTCACGGCGGCAGCGGAGCAGCATCTCTTCCCTCTGCCTGTTTCTTTCTCAGTTGTGTGTGATGTTTACGTTTAGGAAATGAAAGAGGGGAAACTAGGGGTGCGGCTGAGTGTGGTGAGGGAGTGAGGGTTAGGGTTTCCAATTTGGGAAATTAGGGTTAGAAATTAGGGATTTTATAAAGAAATATGGATAGATATGAATAGATATTTTGATAAAATTGGAGGGTAGAGTAATTTTAAAATCAAATATACTCTCTAAAAAATATTTAGGAACATTATTTATCAACATATTGCTAAGTTAAATCAATTATTTCTAATTTACATTATAAAATGAACAAGTTAATTATATTTTGTAAAGTACAATTTAAATTCAAATATCAATTTTCTAGATTAAATCTTACAAATCTCTATTAGTTTTCTATCTCTAAAACTTTAATTTCAATTTATAAAATAACCAATTATAATAAAAATTGTACATAAATATTATTTGACGTAAACTTAAAGTATTTATAAAAATTAATCTAATCATTTCTAATAAATTAATTTCTAAGAGTTCAAATTAATAACATAATTTATTCAAAATAGAATTTATTTAAATTAAATTATACAATTATTCTAATTAATTTAAACTTCAATTATCATGAAACTCTATTTAATCACCTTTAGCAAAATAATTTTCTTAAAATAAATCACAAATAACTAATTATTTGATTTTCAAAAACTAGGGTTGTTACAGTATATATGTGAATATTATGAATATGTTTACTTTTTGCCTCTTTGTTAGTTTTTAGTTTGTTCTCTTTATTTGTTACTATTTTTTTTGTTTTTGCCCTCTCTTGCTATCATGAATTCTCACTTTGGCTATGAGTGTAGTTACAATTATGTTGTAGGTGATGAGAACTATAATGAGAATGTGTATCAAGAATGGGATAATCAAAGGTGGGAAGAGCCATATGCTTATGATCAATCCTCATGGCAACAACCTCCACCAATGCACTATGAAGAAGAGCCATTCTATGATGCATACCAATCTAATGGCTATGGTGAATCCCCTTGTGACTTTCAAGAACCACCACCATATGCCTATGATTCATGTCCTCAACATAGCCCTCAACCATACTCACAAGCCTCTTTTCACCAAATACCTCCATGTGACCTTAATCCATATCCACCATACCAACCACCTTTTGAACCATATGAGCCATACATGGAACCACAATTCCAAGATTACTACTCCCAATAACCACTTCAATACACACCACCACCTTACCAAGAAGAACCACCTTCCTATAATGAACCCTTTCTCCAAGACAATGAACCCTCCCATCCACCCCAATCTCCAATGGATGACATCATTGATGTTCTTGTGCAAGGACAAGAGAAGATGACAAGGGATGTGCAATAATTCATGACCGCCTTGGACGAGGTGGTAAACCGGCTAGCATCCCAACTTTTGGACACTCAAGGAACTCCCATGGCTACATGCGGAGAATCAAAAGAAGAACATAGCATGAAGGAGAGATTGGAAACTCCTATGGAAAAGGAGGAATGCTACTTTGTGTTAGAACAATTGGAGGAACCTATGACCATTGAAGAAAAGGAAGAAGTGGTTGAAGACTTAGGAGATGCGGAACCTCCATGGGAACCTAGAGTTGAACAAAACCCCTCCAAGAAGATTGAAGTTGATGTTGAGGAGGAATGTGCACAACCTCCAAGGCATATTCCATATGAAGACTTGGAAGGAATGGAGCAAGAGTTGAGTTCCCGTGGTGATGAAGATCATACATCCAATCTTCTTGGTGGTGAATCTTGTGAACTTGAAGAACCTTCTCCCAATGAATTTAAAAGTGATGTGGAGGTAGATTTCTCTCAACCTCCCATTTATGACTTGAGTGATGGAGAAGAGTTAGATGAAGTTGATGAACAAAGGATTGAGAATGAAGAAGTTTATGAAGAGGTGGAGATTGACAAAGAAGCAAACAAGGGAGTAGAGCTTGCAAGCACATTGGAGATACCTCTCCCCAAGCCACCACCATCTATTCTCTCATTCAAGTGGGTAAATTCCTTATACTTAAGCTTTGTTATTCCCCTTGAATATGGTTTGCTTGAGACAGATGGTCAACTTAGAAAAATTAGTGGCTTTAAGAGTAAAAAGAAGATGGTTAGTGGTTGGAAGCATCATTCTAGGTTCATTATGGTCACATGTCCAAAGCTTGATAGCAAAGGTTGGTGTATAACTAGAGTACATAGGTCTAGGATGATGTTTGGTCATTTCTGTGAGAACTCACTTTGTTCACCACCCACATGGACTAATGATAATCAACTTGGAGATGGGTGTGAAAATAAAGTGTGGGATCCCGGATTACAAGAAGAGGATCAACATTGGGAACCCATGGTTTGTGAAGAACCCCATCAAAGCTTGGAGATATTGATCTTAAATGATGGAGCTTATTGGAAGTCCAAGCATTGGTGGAAGTTCCAAGATGAGTACAAGCACAAGCCACCTTGATGAGGAGCTCCCCATAAGTCCAACTTAAGGACAATAAATAAAAGTGCTAGGTGGGAGACACCCCACCATGGTAAAATCCTTTCATTTTCTCTTTTGTACAAATTGGTAGAATTAGTTTAATTTCATGTTTTGTTTAGTTGGTTGAGTTTAATTGGTAGTTTAGTATGTTAAATAAGGTTTATGGTGTTTTGGTAGCTGTTTGAAGGTTTAGAATGCTTGGATTGGTGCAAAAAAATATAGCAAAATTTTTTTTGAAAAAACAGAGCACCATCCACGCGTGCGCGCAGTACACGCGTACGCGTGCATCAAGCGTTTTGGACCATCCACGTGAGCGCGCCATGCGGGCGTACACGTGGATTGAAAAGTTCCACCCTCCATGCATTTTTCCAGAGAGTTGTGCCTGCGCCGCGCCAACGTTGTGCCTTTGGCACAAACCTATTTGCGCGCTCACGCACATGATGCGTATGCGCCACTCTCGGAATAAGCCATCAACGCGGACGCACTCTGTACGCGTACGCGTCGTGTCCATTACACCACCATCCACGCTCGCGCGCCATGCGTGCGTACGCGCAGATTTCCTTCCTTCACCACATTTCGTTTCTTCTCCTCTTTCTATTTCTTTCCTTCTCCTTTCTTCTTCCCTCCTCCTACCCCTCATCCAACAATTCCAAACACCATCGATAACCATTTATTTTAGTTAGTTATTAGTTAGTTAGTTAGCTAATTAGTTAGTTAGTTAGTCGATTAGTTAGTTTTAGTTAGTTTTCATTTCATTTTTTTCTTTTTCATTGTAAGTGTTGGATTGTTATTCTTGTTTACCATTAATTGCTGTTGAGTACTGAAAAGGGATGTTATCTTCACATCATTATGTTTACAATCTTTGTTGGATTCTATTGTTGAGGTTATATTTTGTTACTTGGTTTTAAGTTCTTCATGCTTACCTTTCGAAAAATACGAAGTGATGAGAATTGCCTTTGAGATTGTAACTCTTTTGAATTGCATGTTGTAGCTAGCCACCATGTGATTTGAACTCTCTCTTTGAGTGGGCAATTTCTTGATGGATGTTGTGTATTTACCTTAATGCATTGTATTTCTTGATTCTATGCATCCATATATGTTTGACTTGAATGCTTCCATGCTTCTCTAATGCTTGTTTTACCTTACAAGCTTACTTAAAGCATCTCAAGCACACTAGGATAAGTGAAGTGCATGCTTCTTTTGTGACATAACTTTTATGCTAATGTGTGTTCTAAACCGCACAATTTAGAATTCACACACTTATTTGTCACTAATGTCACACTAATTCACTCACCTCATTCTAGTGAATTACCTCATTCCAACAATGTATGCTTCCTTGCTTTTGTTTTCTCATCTTATGGTGTTATATTTTTGTTTTTCATGAACAATGCACCACAAGCAAACATGGAAGCGGAAGGAAGAACACGCAGCAATCCGGAGATTCGCCGTACCCCCTTGCTCATCTTTAAGTGCACCGAGGACGGTGCAAACTTTTAAGTGTGGGGAGGTCGTCCGACCAGTCGGCGATTTTGGGTGACAAATTTCTAATCCCAACACTTTTGCATTTCATTCTAGGATTTTATGGTTTTTACTTGCATTTTCTTATTTTTGCATATGTATACACAATAAGCTTAGTCAAAATAATAAAATTTTTCGAGAAAATTATCTATAGGGCACCAATTGATTTGAGTGAAAACTTTTCATAGAACTTGCTTGAATCATATATATTGTGGAACATGAATTTTGAGCTAAGAACACAAGCTTGCGAGATTCGAGCCTAATGGTGTGGTTACATCTTATAACCACTTATTTTCCTTCTTGTGTGCATTATTCTCTTTCTATGATTGTAATCTTTGATTTGTTTGATTCTTTATGTCCATTATTTTGTGTATTCATGCATTTGTATGATTGAGGCCATCATTTCACTGGCTCACTTATCCAAATAGCCCTACTTTTCATCTTCCATTGTTAGCCAATTTGAGCCTACGCTTAACCCACTTGTTCTTATTTTAGCACATTACAAGCCTTTAAGTGAAAAACAATAATTGTTCCTTATTTGGATCTTTGATTAGCTTAGGCTAGTGTGTGTGAGTATCATTCAAGTGTGGGAACCTTGGGACATTGGGTGAATAAAAGGGGTGCATTTTGTATTGTTATTGAAAATATTGGGAATTGGGTACATACTCATGTATTGATCAAATGTAAAACCTTATGCATTGAGGTTCTTGTATATAGAAAGAAAAAAATGAGAAAAAACAAAAGAAAAAGAAAAGAAAAATAATATGGAAAAGAAAAAAATAGAAAAAGAAAGAAAAAAGAAGAAAAATAATAAAAAAGGGACAAAATGCCCTAAAGCAAAGCTCAATAAGATCAATGCATATGCGTTGTGAAATGAAAAAAAGAAAATGCATGAGTATGTGAAAAAGTGAGTAGAATGGGTAGTTAGGTTAGAAATTAAATTGTATAGGATGTCATAGGTTAGGTGGGAAGTCTAAGCTTATCAAAGATTCAAACTTCAAGCTCACTTGACCATATATGCATCCTTGCTTGACCCTAACCCCATTACAACCTAAGGAAAAGACCTCATGATAGATGTATGCATGCATGAAATATATGTTGATTGTTAGAAGAAGAACAAATCTTGGAAAGCATGATTAGGGGAGAATTGAGAGAATCGACCCCAAACACTTGAGCGAATAGAGTGCAAATACATCCGGTGAGGGTTTGATGCTCAATTACATGTTTCCACCTATGATCATCTCTTCTCACGCAAGTTTGTAAAAATATTTAATAACTCAATTCAATTGTGGATTAGACTTGCTAGTCCTTAGCCCTTGTACATATATGCTTCTTGGGAATTGATTTATTTTGACCAAGCAATTGCATTCATTTAGATAGTTGCATATAGGTAGATTGCATTTAGTTAGTTTCCATTGAATAAACGCCATACCCTTACTTCATTCTTGGTTTAAGCATGAGGACATGCTTGGTTTAAGTGTGGGGAGGTTGATAAACCTCATTTTTAGGGTTTATCTTGTATTGAATTTAGAGTATTTTGATGACCTTTTCTCACATTTAGCCTATGAATTAGCATGGTTTTGTAATCTCTCCCGTATTTGTGCTTAAGTGTAAAAACATGCTTTTTAAGCCTTATTTTGATGAATTCTAATTCCTCTTTGATTCCATAAGATGCCTTGATGTATTTGCTAGTAATTCCAGGATTGAAATAGGCTAGGCATGGATCAAAGGGAGCAAGGAAGGAAGCATACAAGTAGAGAGAAGCATAAAAAGTCAAAGAAATGAAATCAGCCAAGCACGCGCACGCGCACAAGGCGCTCGCGCGCACATTGCAGAATCGGCCAGGGACGCGCACGCGTACCGTGCGCGCACGCGTCGAAGTCCGCACATGACTTCATTAAAGCAGCACGTGCCTGGCGATCTTGGGGAGTTTCTGAACCAACTTTGGCGCCAAAATGCACTAAAAGGACCAAGGATAGAAGGGGAAGGCAATCAATCTTCATTTAGCATCATTAGGATTAGGATTAATTAGTTTTAGAGAGAGAAGCTCTCACTTCTCTCTAGAATTAGGCTTAGGTTTAGGTTAATCTCTCTTCTTAGATCTAGGTTTAATTCATGCTTTAATTCACATTTCTTTTATCAAGTCTTAATCTTCTCCTCTTCCTCTTTCTAGTTATGTACTTTAATTCTTGTAATTCTTCATTTTGTTTTGGATAGGTTGTTGTTCCTTTGTTTTCTTTCAATAATGCAATTTGAGGTAATTCATGATAATTGTGATTTCCTTGAATTGTTGTTGTTAATTCTTTTCAATAATTGTTATTAGATTCTATTCTTGTTGTCAATTTGCTTTGCTTTTCTTTTGTGCCTTCCAAGTGTTTGATGAAATGCTTGGTTGGATTTTAGTGTAGATTTTGTTCCTCTTGGCCTAGGTAGAGTGATTAGTGAGTCTTGAGTTATCTAATTCCTTTGTTGATTGATAATTGGAGATTACTAATTGATTTGACTGCCTCTAAAGCTAGTCATTCCTTTAGGAGTTGATTAGGACTTGAGGAATCAAATTGATTCATCCACTTGACTTTCCTCCATGATTAGAGGTTAACTAAGTGGGAGCAATGGACAATTTGTTATCACAATTGAGGAGGATAACTAGGATAGGACTTCTAGTTCTCATATCTTGCCAAGAGCTTTGTTAGTTGTTAGTTTATTTCCTTTGCCATTTATAATTCTTGTCTATAATCTCAAAAACCCCAAAATAACTCACAACCAATAACAAGACACTTCATTATAATTCCTAGGGAGAACAACCCGAGGTTTGAATACTTCGGTTTATAAAATTAGGGGTTTGTTACTTGTGACAAACAATCTTTTGTATGAAAGGATTATTGTTGGTTTAGAAACTATACTTGCAACGATAATTCATTTGTAAAATTCTATACCATCAAAAATCCAATCATCAAATGCCGCCATCAATTCTAGCTTATACCACGAAGATTCTGATTAAGGAATCCAAGAGATATCTACTCAATCTAAGGTAGAACAGAGGTGGTTGTCAGGCACACGTTCATAGTTGAGAATGATGATGAGTGTCACAGATCATCACATTCATCAGGTTTAGGAACAAGTGATATCTTAGAATGGAAGCAAGCATGATTGAATAAAAAACAGTAGTAATTGGCCTTGATAACCTCCATGTGGGTAGGGTCCTTGGGTGTAATTGGGTCTTTGTGGGTAGTGGTTAGCAACCGCCAATGTAGTGTCCTCTTGAATTCGAGGGCACTCATTGGTATAGTGAGTAGTACAAGAACAAACACCATATATCCTTGCTGGTCCTTTGGTCCTAGGAGGTTAAGGTGGGGCATTTATCAAAGCTTAAGGGATTTGTTGCCCTTGGGTGATTTACCTCATCAAAATTGTCATCTCACCAAGGGTCTTAGTCAAAATAGCATCTCCGGAGGGAGAAACCTCGCTCACAGCTTTTGGTTGTGGACTTCTAGCCCTAGAGTGTTGAGTAGAATCCACTAAGTCCGATATAACTTCCCATGCTTCTGTTGCGGTCTTGTTTTTGGTCAATGATCCCCCACTTGCGGCATCCAAGAGAAGCTTATCTTGGTGGTGCATTCCTTGACAGAAATAACTGATCAAAACCAACTCATCTATCCGGTGGTGAGGGAAAGCTTCCAACAACTTCTTAAATCTCTCCCAATATTCATACAAAGTTTCCCCATCTCGTTGCACAATGTAAGAGATCTCTCTTCTCAGCTTGTCTATTTTCTAGGGAGGGTAGAACTTCTCCAAAAATTCTTTTCGCAACAAATCCCAATTGGATCTAACTTCCCCCGGCTGAGTATAAAACCATTCCTTTGCTTTTCCTTCCAAGGAGAAAGGGAAAGTGAAGACCAACACTGCGGCTTCATCCGCCCCATGTCTCCTCGCAGTTGCATATGCAACTTGGAAATTGATGAGCGGATAATTTATACGCTTTTTGGCATTGTTTTTAGGTAGTTTTTAGTAAGTTCAAGCTACTTTTAGGGATGTTTTCATTAATTTTTATGTTAAATTCATATTTCTGGACTTTACTATGAGTTTGTGTGTTTTTCTGTGATTTTAGGTAATTTCTGGTTGAAATTGAGGGACTTGAGCAAAACTCTGAAAAAGGCTGACAAAAGGACTGCTGATGCTGTTGGAATCTGACCTCCCTGCACTCGAAATGAATTTTCTGGAGCTACAGAACTTCAAATGGTGCGCTCTCAACGGCGTTGGAAAGTAGACATCCAGAGCTTTCCAGAAATATATAATAGTCCATACTTTATTCGGGAATTGACAACGTAACGTGGCATTGAACGCCAAGTACATGCTGCTGTCTGGAGTTAAACGCCAGAAAAACGTCATGATCCGGAGTTGAACGCCCAAAACACGTCATAACTTGGAGTTCAACTCCAAGAAAAGCCTCAGCTCGTGGATTAATCAAGCTCAGCCCAATCATACACCAAGTGGGCCCCGGAAGTGGATTTATGCATCAATTACTTACTCATGTAAACCCTAGTAGCTAGTTTATTATAAATAGAACATTTAACTATTGTATTAGACGTCTTTTGACCACGTTTCATCTTTGGTCTCAGTTTTGTTTTATTCTTCATCTTAAGAGGCTATTGATCACGTTTTAGGGGGCTGGCCATTCGGCCATGCTTGAACCTTTCACTTATGTATTTTCAACGGTGGAGTTTCTGCACACCATAGATTAAGGGTGTGGAGCTCTGCTGTACCTCAAGTTTCAATACAATTACTATTACTTTCTATTCAAATTCTCTTTTATTCTTATTCCAAGATATACGTTGCACAACACTTTGATGAATATGATGATCCGTGACACCCATCATCATTCTCACTTATGAACGCGCGTGATTGACAACCACTTCCGGTCTACCTTAGGCCGGGCGCATATCTCTTAGATTCCCCAACAGAATCTTCATGGTATAAGTTAGATAGATGGCGGCATTCATGAGGATCCGGAAAGTCTAACCTTGTCTGTGGTATTCCGAGTAGGATCCTGGGAATCCGGAAAGTCTAACCTTGTCTGTTGTATTCCGAGTAGGATTCCGGTATTGAATGATTGTGACGAGCTTCAAACTCCTGAAGGATGGGCATTAGTGACAGACGCAAAAGAATCAATAGATTCTACTCCAACCTGATTGAGAACCGACAGATGATTAGCCGTGCTGTGACAGAGCATTTGGACCATTTTCACTGAGAGGATGGGATGTAGCTATCAACCAAGGGTGATGCCTCCAGACGATTAGCCGTGCAGTGACAGCGCATAGGACCATTTTCCCGAGAGGATTGAAAGTAGCCATTGATGATGGTGATGCCCTACATACAGCTTGCCATGGAAAGGAGTAAGAAGGATTGGATGAAAGCAATGAGAAAGTAGAGATTCAAGAGGAGCACAACATCTCCATGCACTTATCTGAAACTCCCACTATTAATTTACATGAGTAATTCTATCCCTTTTTATTTTCTATTTTATTATTAATTATTCGAAAATCCATAAATCAATTTAATCTGCCAAACTGAGATTTACAAGGTGACCATAGCTTGCTTCATACCAACAATCTCTGTGGGATCGACCCTTACTCGCGTAAGGTTTATTACTTGGATGACCCAGTACACTTGCTGGCTAGTTGAACGGAGTTGTGAATTCAAATAGAGCCAATTATTAAATTTTATACAAGTACAAAGAGCATGGATCACAATTTCGTCCACCAAGTTTTTGGCGCCGTTGCCGGGGATTGTTCGATTATGGACAACTGACGGTTCATCTTATTGCTCAGATTAGGTAATTTTCTTTTCAAAAATCTTTTTCAAAATTTTTCTTTTATTTTTTGTTTTTCTAAACTTTATTTTCGAAAAAATTAATAAAAAAAAATCCAAAAAAATTTTGAAAATAAAAAAAATCAAAAATATTTTGTGTTTCTTGTTTGAGTCTTGAGTCAATTTTTAAGTTTGGTATCAATTGCATGCTTTAAAAATTTTTCCTTGCATTTTTTCGAAAATTCCATGCATTCATAGTGTTCTTCATGATCTTCAAGTTGTTCTTGATAAGTCTTCTTGTTTGATCTTGATGTTTTCTTGTTTTGTGTCTTTTCTTGTTTTTCATGTGCATCTTTGCATTCATATTTTCCAAGCATTAAAAATTTCTAAGTTTGGTGTCTTGCATATTTTCTTTGCATAAAAATTTTTTCAAAAATATGTTCTTGATGTTCATCATGATCTTCAAAGTGTTCTTGGTGTTCATCTTGAAATTCATAGCATTCTTGCATGCATTCATTGTTTTGATTTAAAAATTTCATGCATTAAGTATTTTTGTTGTTTTTCTCTCTCATAATTAAAAATTCAAAAATAAAAAATATCTTTTCCTTATTTCCCTCCAAATTTTCGAAATTTTGGGTTGACTTGGTCAAAAATTTTTAAAATTAGTTGTTTCTAACAAGTCAAGTCAAAATTTCAATTTTAAAAATCTTATCTTTTCAAAATCTTTTTCAAAAATCATATCTTTTCCATTTTTTTCTATTTTTTGAAAAATTCAAAAATCTTTTTCAAAATATTTTCAAAATCTTTTTCTTATCTTTATATCATATTTTCGAAAATTAGCTAACAATTAATGTGATTGGTTCAAAAATTTGAAGTTTGTTACTTTCTTGTTAAGAAAGGTTCAATCTTTAAGTTCTAGAATCTTATCTTGTAGTTTCTTGTTAGTTAAGTCATTTTAAAAATTAGATCTTTTTATCTTTTATCTTATCTTTTTCAAAAATATTATCTTTTTCAAAATTTGATTTCAAAATATCTCATCTAACTTCTTATCTTCTTATCTTTTTCAAATTTGATTCCAAATCTTTTTCAATCAACTAACTAACTTTTTGTTTGTCTCTTATCTTTTTCAAAACCACCTAACTATTTTTCCCTCTTCAATTTTCGAAAATATCTCTCTCTTTTTCAAAAATTCTTTTTAATTAACTAAATGTTTCATATTTTAATTTTAATTACATTTTATCTCTAAATTTCGAAAATTACTAACCCCTTTTTCAAAATTATTTTCGAAATATCCCTTCTCTTTTCTTCTTCTATTTAATTATTTGATTACTAACACTTCTCTTCACCTCTCTTCGTCTAAATATCCGAACCCATTCTTCTTCACTCTTCTCCCCTTTCTTTTTCTACTAACATAAAGGAATCTCTATACTGTGACATAGAGGATTCCTCTTCTTTTCTTGTTTTCTCCTCTTTCATATGAGCAGGAACAAGGATAAAGGCACTCTTGTTGAAATTGATCCAGAACCTGAAAGGACTCTGAAGAGAAAATTAAGAGAAGCTAAGTTACAACAATCCAGAAACAACCTTTCAGAAATTTTCGAACAAGAGAAGGAGATGGCAGCCAAAAATAATAATAATGCAAGGAGAATGCTTGGTGACTTCACAAAGCCAACGTCCAAATTTGATGGAAGAAGCATCTCCATTCCTGCCATTGGAGCCAATAACTTTGAGCTTAAGCCTCAACTAGTTGCTTTAATGCAACAAAACTGCAAGTTTTATGGACTTCCATCTGAAGATCCTTATCAATTTTTAACTGAGTTCTTGCAGATCTGTGAGACTGTAAAGACGAATGGAGTTGATCCTGAAGTCTACAGACTCATGCTTTTCCCTTTTGCTGTAAGAGACAGAGCTAGAATATGGTTGGATTCACAACCTAAGGATAGCCTGGACTCCTGGGATAAGCTGGTCACTGCCTTCTTGGATAAATTCTTTCCTCCTCAAAAGCTGAGCAAGCTGAGAGTGGATGTTCAAACCTTCAAACAAAAGGATGGTGAATCCCTCTATGAAGCTTGGGAAAGATACAAGCAGCTGACCAAAAGATGTCCATCTGACATGTTTTCAGAATGGACCATATTAGATATATTCTATTATGGTCTCTCTGAATTTTCGAAAATGTCATTGGACCATTCTGCAGGTGGATCCATTCACCTAAAGAAAACACCTGAAGAGGCTCAAGAACTCATTGACATGGTTACAAATAACCAGTTCATGTACACTTCTGAGAGGAATTCCGTGAATAATGGGATACCTCAGAAGAAAGGAGTTCTTGAAATAGATGCTCTGAATGCCATATTGGCTCAGAACAAAGTGTTGACTCAACAGGTCAACATGATCTCTCAAAATCTGAATGGATGGCAACATGCATCCAACAGTACTAGAGAGGCAGTTTCTGAAGAAGCTTATGATCCTGAGAACCCTGCCATGGCAGAGGTTAATTACATGGGTGAACCTTATGGAAACACCTATAACTCATCATGGAGAAATCATCCAAATTTCTCATGAAAGGATCAACAAAAACCTCAACAAGGTTTTAACAATGGTGGACGCAATAGGCTGAGCAATAGCAAGCCATATCCATCATCTTCTCAGCAACAGACAGAGAATTCTGAACAAAACACTTCTAATTTAGCCAATATAGTCTCCGATCTGTCAAAGGCCACTTTCAGTTTCATGAATGAAACAAGATCCTCCATTAGAAATTTGGAGGCACAAGTGGGCCAGCTGAGTAAAAAGTCATTGAAACTCCTCCCAGTATTCTCCCAAGTAATACAGAAGAGAATCCAAAAGGAGAGTGCAAGGCCATTGATGTGATCAATGTGGCCGAATGCACAAGGGAGGAAGAGGACGAAAATCCTAGTGAGGAAGACCTCCTGGGACGTCCCTCAAGCAAGAAGAAGTTTCCTATTAAGGATCCAAAGGAATCTGAGGCTCATATAGAGACCATAGAGATTCCATTAAATCTCCTTCTGCCATTCATGAGCTCTGAAGACTATTCTTCCTCTAAAAAGGATGAAGATGTGACTGGAGAGCAAATTGCTCAATACTTAGGAGCTATCATGAAGCTGAATGCTAAGTTGTTTGGTAATGAGACTTGGGAAAGTGAACCTCCCTTGCTCATTAGTGAACTAGATACTTGGATTCAGAAAACTCTACCTCAAAAGAAACAAGATCCTGGCAAGTTCCTAATACCTTGTACCATAGGCACCATGACCTTTGAAAAGGCTCTATGTGATCTGGGGTCAGGGATAAATCTTATGCCACTCTCTGTAATGGAGAAGCTGGGGATCATTGAGGTACAACCTGCCTTGTTCTCATTACAATTGGCAGACAAGTCATTGAGACAAGCTTATGGAATAGTAGAGGACGTGTTAGTAAAGGTTGAAGGCCTTTACATCCCTGCTGATTTCATAATCTTAGACACTAGGAAGGAAGAGGATGATTGCATCATCCTTGGAAGACCTTTCCTAGCCACAGCAGGATCTGTGATAGATGTCAACAGAGGTGAATTAGTCCTTCAATTGAATGGGGACTACCTTGTGTTTAAGGCACATGGCCATCCCTCTGTGACAAAAGAGAGTAAGCATGAAGAGCTTCTCTCAATTCAGAGTCAAGAAGAGCCCCCACAGTCAAACTCTAAGTTTGGTGTTGGGAGGCCACAACCAAACTCTAAGTTTGGTGTTAAGACCCCATATCCAAACTCTAAGTTTGGTGTTGGGACTATACAACATTGACCTGATCACCTTGTGGCTCCATGAGAGCCACTGTCAAGCTATTGACATTAAAGAAGCGCTTGTTGGGAGGCAACCCAATTTTATTTATCTAATTTTTATTTTATTCTATATTATTGTTATTTTGTGTTTTACTAGGTACATGATCATGAGAAGTCACGAGAAAATCATAAAAATTAAAAACAGAGTTAAAAACAGCAGAAAAAAATTCGCACCTTGGAGGAAGCACAGGCTGGCGTTCAACGCTAGTGAGATGCATCTGGCTGGCGTTCAACGCCAGAACAGAGCATCATTCTGGCACTGAACGCCAGAAACAAGCAATATTCTGGCGCTGAACGCCAGGAATGTGCCCAGAGAAGAAAAGCTGGCGCTGAACGCCAGTAACAAGCATGAAACTGGCGTTCAACGCCAGAAACATGCTTTACATGGGCGTTGAACGCCCAGAATGTGCACCACACGGCGTTTAAGCGCCAGAATGGTGTGCAAAGGCAATTTACATGCCTATTTGGTGCAGGGATGGAATTCCTTGACACCTCAGGATCTGTGGACCCCACAGGATCACCTCAGGATCTGTGGACCCCACAGGATCCCCACCTACCATATTCCCACCTTACCTCCTAATACTAGTTTTTGTGATTACTCTTCCCCATGTCACACTTCCCAAAACCCTTCACCAATCACCTCAATTTCTCTTCCCAATTACCCCCTTCACCACTCACATCCATCCACTCTTCCCCATAAACCCCACCTACCTTCAAAAATTCAAAAACATTTTCCCACCCATTCCCACCCTACATGGCCGAATACACACTACCCCCTCTCCCTATAAATACCCTTCCATTCTACTTCATTTTCACACAACACAAACCCCTCTTCTCCTACTTGGCCGAACCTACATCTCTCCCTCTCTACCAAATTTTCTTCTTCTTCTTCTCTTCTTTCTTCTCTTGCTCGAGGGCGAGCAATATTTTAAGTTTGGTGTGGTAAAAGCATAAGCTTTTTGTTTTTCCATTACCATCAATGGCACCTAAGGCCGGAGTATCCTCTAGAAAAGGAAAAGGGAAGACAAAAGCTTCCACCTCCGAGTCATGGGAGATGGAAAGATTCATCTCCAAGAGCCATCAAGACCACTTCTATGATGTTGTGGCAAAGAAGAAGGTGATCCCTGAGGTCCCTTTCAAGCTCAAGAAAAATGAGTATCCGGAAATCTGACATGAAATCCGAAGAAGAGGTTGGGAAGTCCTAACCAACCCCATGCAACAAGTCGGAATCTTAATGGTTCAAGAGTTCTATGCCAATGCATGGATCACTAGGAACCATGATCAAAGTATGAACCCAAGTCCAAAGAATTATCTCACAATGGTTCGGGGGAAATACTTAGATTTTAGTCCGGAAAATGTGAGGTTGGCGTTTCACTTGCCCATGATGCAAGGAGATGAACGCCCTTACACTAGAAGGGTCAACTTTAATCAAAGGTTGGACCAAGTCCTTACGGACATATGTGTGGAAGGAGCTCAATGGAAGAGAGACTCCAAAGGCAAGCCAGTCCAACTAAGAAGACTGGACCTCAAGCCTGTGGCTAGAGGATGGTTGGAGTTCATTCAACGCTCCATCATTCCCACTAGCAACCGATCTGAAGTTACTGTGGATCGGGCCATCATGATTCATGGCATCATGATTGGAGAGGAAGTAGAAGTTCATGAGGTCATCTCCAATAAAATCTACAAAATAGCCGACAAGCCCTCCAATATGGCACGGCTAGCTTTTCCTCACCTTATTTGCCATCTATGTTACTCAGCTGGAGTTATCATAGAAGGAGACATCCTCATTGAAGAGGATAAGCCCATCACCAAGAAGAGGATGGAGCAAGCAAGAGAGACCCCTCACGGTTCTCAAGAAATGCATGAGGAAGCTCAACATCAAGAAATCCCTGAGATGCCTCAAGGGATGCACTTTCCTCCCAACAACTATTGGGAACAACTCAACACTTCCTTAGAAGATTTGAGCCACAATGTTGAACAATTAAGGGTGGAACATCATGAGCACTCCATCATTCTCCATGAAATAAGAGAAGATCAAAGAGCAATGAGGGAGGAGCAACAAAGGCAAGGAAGGGACATAGAAGAGCTTAAGAACATCATTGGTCCTTCAAGAAGAAGACGCCACTAAAGGTGGATTCATTCCTTGTTCTTTATTTCTTTCTGTTTTCGGTTTTTAATGTTGTGTTTATCTATGTTTTGTGTCTTTACTTCATGATCATTAGTATGTAGTAACTATGTCTTAAAGCTATGAATAAATTCCATTAATCCTTCACCTCTCTTAAAAGAAAAATGTTTTAATTCAAAAGAACAAGAAGTACATGAATTTCGAATTTATCCTTGAATTTAGTTTAATTATATTGATGTGGTGACAATACTTTTGTTTCCTGAATGAATGCTTGAACAGTGCATATGTCTTTTGATCTTGTTGTTTATGAATGTTAAAATTGTTGGCTCTTGAAAGAATGATGAACAAAGAGAAATGTTATTGACAATCTGAAAAATCATGAAATTGATTCTTGAAGCAAGAACAAGCGGTGAAAAAGAAGGCTTGCGAAAAAAAAAATATAGAAAAAAAAAGAGAAAGCAAGCAGAAAAAGCCAATAGCCCTTAAAACCAAAAGGCAAGGGTAAAAAGGATCCAAGGCTTTGAGCATCAATGGATAGGAGGGCCCAAGCAAATAAAATCCAGGCCTAAGCGGCTAAATCAAGCTGTCCCTAACCATGTGCTTGTGTCATGAAGGTCCAAGTGAAAAAGCTTGAGACTGAGTGGTTAAAGTCATGATCCAAAGCAAAAAGAGTGTGCTTAAGAGCTCTGGACACCTCTAACTGGGGACTTTAGCAAAGCTGAGTCACAATCTGAAAAGGTTCACCCAGTTATGTGTCTGTGGCATTTATGTATCCGGTGGTAATACTGGAAAACAAAGTGCTTAGGGCCACGGCCAAGACTCATAAGTAGCTGTGTTCAAGAATCAACATGCTTAACTAGGAAAGTCAATAACACTGTCCAAAATTCTAAGTTCCTAAGAGACGCCAATCACTCTAAACTACAAAGGAAAAAGTGAGATGCCAAAACTGTTCAGAAGCAAAAAGCTACAAGTCCCGCTCATCTAATTATAATTAATATTCATTGATATTCTGGAATTTATAGTATATTCTCTTCTTTTTATCCTAATTGATTTTTAGTTGCTTGGGGACAAGCAACAATTTAAGTTTGGTGTTGTGATGAGCGGATAATTTATACGCTTTTTGGCATTGTTTTTAGGTAGTTTTTAGTAAGTTCAAGCTACTTTTAGGGATGTTTTCATTAATTTTTATGTTAAATTCACATTTCTGGACTTTACTATGATTTTGTGTGTTTTTCTGTGATTTCAGGTAATTTCTGGCTGAAATTGAGGGACTTGAGCAAAACTCTGAAAAAGGCTGACAAAAGGACTGCTGATGCTGTTGGAATCTGACCTCCCTGCACTCGAAATGGATTTTTTGGAGCTACAGAACTCCAAATGACGCGTTCTCAACGGCGTTGGAAAGCAGACATCCAGAGCTTTCCAGCAATATATAATAGTCCATACTTTATTCGAGAATTGACGACGTAACGTGGCGTTGAACGCCAAGTACATGCTGCTGTCTGGAGTTAAACGCTAGAAAAACGTCATGATCCGGAGTTGAACGCCCAAAACACGTCATAACTTGGAGTTCAACTCCAAGAAAAGCCTCAGCTCGTAGATTGATCAAGCTCAGCCCAAGCATACACCAAGTGGGCCCCGGAAGTGGATTTATGCATCAATTACTTACTCATGTAAACCCTAGTAGCTAGTTTATTATAAATAGAACATTTAACTATTGTATTAGACGTCTTTTGACCACGTTTCATCTTTGGTCTCAGTTTTGTTTTATTCTTCATCTTAAGAGGCTATTGATCACGTTTTAGGGGGCTGGCCATTCGGCCATGCCTGAACCTTTCACTTATGTATTTTCAACGGTGGAGTTTCTGCACACCATAGATTAAGCGTGTGGAGCTCTGCTGTACCTCAAGTTTCAATACAATTACTATTACTTTCTATTCAAATTCTCTTTTATTCTTATTCCAAGATATACGTTGCACAACACTTTGATGAATATGATGATCCGTGGCACCCATCATCATTCTCACTTATGAACGCGCGTAACCACTTCCGTTCTACCTTAGGCCGGGCGCATATCTCTTAGATTCCCCAACAGAATCTTCGTGGTATAAGTTAGATAGATGGCGGCATTCATGAGGATCCGAAAAGTCTAACCTTGTCTGTGGTATTCCGAGTAGGATCCTGGGAATCCGGAAAGTCTAACCTTGTTTGTTGTATTCCGAGTAGGATTCCGGTATTGAATGACTGTGACGAGCTTCAAACTCCTGAAGGCTGGGCGTTAGTGACAGACGCAAAAGAATCAATAGATTCTACTCCAACCTGATTGAGAACCGACAGATGATTAGCTGTGCTGTGACAGAGCATTTGGACCATTTTCACTGAGAGGATGGGATGTAGCTATCAACCAAGGGTGATGCCTCCAGACGATTAGCCGTGCAGTGACAGCGCATAGGACCATTTTCCCGAGAGGATTGAAAGTAGCCATTGATGATGGTGATGCCCTACATACAGCTTGCCATGGAAAGAAGTAAGAAGGATTGGATGAAAGCAATGAGAAAGTAGAGATTCAAGAGGAGCACATCATCTCCATGCACTTATCTGAAACTCCCACTATTAATTTACATGAGTAATTCTATCCCTTTTTATTTTCTATTTTATTATTAATTATTTGAAAATCCATAAATCAATTTAATCTGCCTAACTGAGATTTACAAGGTGACCATAGCTTGCTTCATACCAACAATCTCTGTGGGATCGACCCTTACTCGCGTAAGGTTTATTACTTGGACGACCCAGTACACTTGCTGGCTAGTTGAACGGAGTTGTGAATTCAAATAGAACCAATTATTAAATTTTATACAAGTACAAAGAGCATGGATCACAATTTCGTCCACCAAAAATCCTTAAGGTGCTTCTGAGGATCTTCCCCAGGCAATCCATTGTACTTGGGGAGCAACTTGATTGTGCCAGACTTAAGCTCAAAATTCGGATCCAAGGCTGGATATAGAATCTGAAGTGGTTGCAAGGCAAGATCAGGAGCTCTGGCCTCCTTCAAGGTAATCCTTCAAGGTGGGTCCGCCATGACGGTGTCACCTGAGTCACTCAAAGACAGTTCAGTACTCCCCACAGATGAATATAGAGTCTCCTCGTTGATTGGAGAATGATAGTCACGGATAGGTGGTGATAGTGAATGGGAATGGTCCTCAAGGGAGCCCGCTTCACTATTCATGAAAGCTAGCTGGCGTTGAGCTTCCCTTATACGAGTTAAAGTTCTTTCAATTTTCATGTCAAAAGTGGCAAAGCTCGGGTCTGGAAGCGACCGTGTTATTCAAATGAGGAGACAATGAAAGCATGCAATTATAAAAGGCAAAACAAAAGTAGGCAAGTAAGCAAGAACTAACTTAACACTCTATAACTACCAAAACTAACTAAAGAGGGAAAGTAGTATCTACAATTAATGCCAAGTAGTAAACCAAAAATCAACTATTCATACTATTCGCATATTTATACAACCAAAATCATGGCACTCATTGCACTAAAAGTGAAATTCCCCAGCAACAACGTAAAAAATTTGACCGCACCTAATCGTACGAGTTGGGATTTCTCAAAAATAGGACTAACATTGCAAGTATAGACCCAAACCCAACAATTGGTCGCCGATCAATTTGAAAATTTACAAGATGTGTCACAACTCAAAACCAATTTAAAAACCGAGAGTATTTAACTCCCAGGTTGTCTCCCAAGGAATCACTTAAGAGGCAATGAGTGTGCAAATTCCGGTTGTAGAGATCAAGGGGTCGTCAATGAAGAAATGAACATATAAAGCAATAAAAGAATATGCAAAATTGTATTAATTGAACTAATGAAAAAATTAAAGAACCGACTATATAATATAAACAAGTAAAGTATAAAAGAGATTAATATAGCAATGTATGGAAAATTGAAAGCATAGAAAGGGGTCTTGGCTTGGAGTGAGCTGATGGGTGAAAAATTAGAATCCCACACAAAACTCACCGGCAAGTATACCGGGTCGCATCAAGTAGTACTAACTCACAAGAGTGCGGTCGATCCCACAGGGATTGATGGATCAAGCAACTTTAGTGGGTGATTAGTTTAGTCAAGCTAACAATATTGAGTGATAATTGATGCAGCAGAAAGTAAATGACAGTGAATTAAAAGTTCAGAAGAAGTAAATGAGCAGAAACTTAAAGAGCAAGGAATGTAAATTGACAAATTCTTAAATAACCAGAAAGGTAGATTGCAGCAAATGTAAAGGAGATTGGGTGCAGAGAATTTAAAGAAAGCAGTAAAGCAAGCAATTGAATAGATCTTGAGAACAAGTGACAAGAAATTTAAAGTGCAGGAAAATCAAATTCAGATCACAGTAGCTTCAAATGAAAAATGGCAGAAAGTAAAATTGCAGAAGAGAAGATTCAAAAACTGAAATTTCATAAGCCAAATTGAATTCAATACTTGAAATATAAAGTGCAAAAAAATAAAAGTGTATCAAAGAGAGCTTTCTATTATATCCTACTCCTACTCCTATTGCTCTTTAGCAGAGCCAACCTCCTTTTTAAAATGGAACAGATGCCTTTTTTATAGGCTTTTACAAAATTAAAATGAAATTAAAATTAAAAACAAATTACAATTAAATAAAATTCCTATTCTATCTATCTCTTATGCCTTTGAGTGATGATAATGGGCTTTGCTTGCTTTGGATTTGAAGAAGAGTGGATCCGGATGGCTTGGTTTAAGTGGCATGGGTCAAGGTGCATTTGGTTGAATTTTGGTTGGAGGCATGCTCTAGTGGTGTCTTGTTGCTCACTAGCGCTCACTAAGTGAGCACTGTGCTCACTATTTGAGCGCTACTCCTTGGTTCAATGTGTCCCCCTCTTTGAACCTTGGCCAGCGCATGTTTGGTGCCTTGGTGAGTGCTTTTGGTGCTTTAAAGATGCCTATCACCTGTGCTTTAATTTTGTGGCAAATATAGATTATTATATATCGTTGGAAAGCTCTGAATGTTAGCTTTCCAACGCAACTGAAAGTGCATCAATTGGACATTAGTAGCTCAAGTTATGGCCTTTTGAAGAAGGCATGGTCATGCCGTCATAAGGCTTAAAGAAAAGCCCGAAAATGCTCACTAAGTGAGCACAGTGCTCACTTATTTGAGCGCTATTAGAGCGCTCCATTGCTGCCCCTTGGTTCCTTGGTTGAGTGGCACACAAATGCTCACTAGAGTGAGCATAGTGCTCACTAAGTGAGCGCTAGCCTTGTCTTGGCCTTGTTTCCAAGCTTAAGAGCGCCATACTTTATTTTCATGGGCCACACTTTTTAAAGCGTGGCCTAATGTCCAAAGCGTGCTCAATCTTCAAAGCATGCCCAAAATTCCTCTTTTCTTCTTTTTAGCTTATTTTGTGCTTTTTTGCTTCTTTTTTCACTTATTTCCTACAAGATTTATAAAATCAAAAGATCAAAGAAATATACCATTTAAGCACAAAAGCAAGCAATATTAGACATTATTCATCAATTTCTTATTTGAAAAAGCATAGAAAAACATGACATGATGACATGTCATCACAACACCAAACTTAAACCTTGCTTGTCCCCAAGCAAGAAAAGAATCATGCAATAGAGATTGACAATCCAAGGTAAGAAGAATATCAAGTCAATATTCATGGTAGGCTAGTTTTCTATGCATGCTACAATCACAAAAGAAATAAAAATGATTGATGCTTCTATCTAGGTTTATTTATGAAATCTTTTCCTTATATTCATCCTTGAATCAAGCTTTTGATTTTCTTATTAGCTTCTCCTTTTGGGTGCTTTGCCCCATGAGTTGATATCAAAGCTACGACTCTAAATGCTTTGTTTTCAAATATTACCACTTGATACGTAAGCATCACAAGCATTTAATTAGAGGATTTCATTAAGCTCATTTGTTTCTTTTCTTGACTCTCTAATCATTGATGCTCAGAACCTTGAGCTTTGAGGGAGTGCATTTGCACTTGAGCCTAACCTTGACTCTAAGTGTTTTGTTTTCAAGCTTTTTTCTTGATACATAAACACCACAAGTACTTAACAAATTAATTGTCATTGGTACTCAGAGCCTTCAGCTTTCCCATTCTTTCCCTTTTTCTTTTCTTGCCTTATTTGCATTTGCTTCTTTCAAGGTTTTCATGATTTCCAAAGATTTCACAAAATGTTCTAGATGAAAACTTCAATTAAATAAGATCTAATGCAGTTGAGCAACAATTAACAATACTAGCTTTTCAATATTTGTATGCACATGCTAAGTTCTTCTTTAATTCCTTGTTTGTTTATGATCATGATACTTTACTGCTTTGAACTTTACAAAACTCAAGTTGGTAGTTGATGAGCGGATAATTTGTACGCTCTTTGGCATTGTTTTTAGTATGTTTTTGGTAGTTTTAGTTGAGTTCTTAGTATATTTTTATTAGTTTTTAGTTAAAATTCACTTTTCTGGACTTTACTATGAGTTTGTGTGTTTTTCTGTGATTTCAGGTATTTTCTGGCTGAAATTGAGGGACCTGAGCAAAAATCTGATTCAGAGACTGAAAAGGACTGCAGATGCTGTTGGATTCTGACCTCTCTGCACTCGAAGTGGATTTTCTGGAGCTACAGAAGCCCAATTGGCGCGCTCTCAACGGCGTTGGAAAGTAGACTTCATGGGCTTTCCAGCAATATATGATAGTCCATACTTTGCCCAAGATTTGATGGCCCAAACCGGCGTTCAAAGTCACCTCAAGAAATTCCAGCGTTAAACGCCGGAACTGGCACCTAAATGGGAGTTAAACGCCCAAACTGGCACCAAAACTGGCGTTTGACTCCAAGACAAGTCTCTACACGAAAATGCTTCATTGCTCAGCCCAAGCACACACCAAGTGGGCCCGGAAGTGGATTTTTATGTCATTTACTCATCTTTGTACACCTTAGGCTACTAGTTTTCTATAAGTAGGACCTTTTACTATTGTATTAGAGAGCTTTTGATCATGTTTTGATGATTGAACCCACTTTGGGAGGCTGGCCATTCGGCCATGCCTAGACCTTGTTCTTATGTATTTTCAACGGTGGAGTTTCTACACACCATAGATTAAGGTGTGGAGCTCTGCTGTACCTCGAGTATTAATGCAATTACTATTGTTCTTCTATTCAATTCCGCTTGTTCTTGTTCCAAGATATCACCTGTTCTTCAACTTGATGAATGTGATGATCCGTGACACTCATCATCATTCTCACTCATGAACAAGGTGACTGACAACCACTCTTGTTCTACAAGCATATGAGGCTTAGTGAATATCTCTTGGATTTCTGATTGCACGATGCATGGTTGATCGCCTGACAACCGAGTGCTCGCCTGACAAACGAGCCAGCCATTTCGTGAGATCAGAGTCTTCGTGGTATAGGCGAGAACTGATGGCGGCATTCAAGAGAATCCGGAAGGTCTAACCTTGTCTGTGGTATTCTGAGTAGGATTCAATGATTGAATGACTGTGACGTGCTTCAAACTCCTAGCAGGCGGGGCGTTAGTGACAGACGCAAAAGAATCAATGGATTTTATTCCGGCCTGACCGAGAACCGACAGCTGAATTCCGCGTGCTGTGACAGAGCATATGCAATCGTTTTCACTGAGAGGATGGGAGGTAGCCACTGACAACGGTGAAACCCTACACGAGCTTGCCATGGAAAGGAGTAAGAAGGATTGGATGAAGACAGTAGGAAAGCAGAGAGACGGAAGGGAAAGCATCTTCATACACTTATCTGAAGCTCTCACCAATGATATGCATAGGTATCTCTATCTTTATCTTTATGCTTTATTCGTTTATCACTATACCCATTTGAGTCTGCCTGACTGAGATTTACAAGGTGACCATAGCTTGCTTCATACCACCAATCTCCGTGGGATCGACCCTTACTCGCGTAAGGTTTATTACTTGGACGACCCAGTGCACTTGCTGGTTAGTTGTGCGAAGTTGTGTTTATGCCATGGTATTGAGCACCAAGTCTTTGGAGCCATTACTAGGGATTGTTTATGTTTTGAAAAGTATTGATCACAATTTCGTGCACCAAGTTTTTGGCGCCGTTGCCGGGGATTGTTCTTGTGTATGGACAACTGACGGTTCATCTTGTTGCTTAGATTAGGTATTTTTTTTTCGAAATTCTTGAAGATGAATTCTAGAGTTTCATGATGATTGGTTGAAATCTGGCTGGCTGAGAAGTCATGTCTATTCTTATTGGACCGAGGTTTCAACTGATCATCACAATAGCTTGGTGATCTCTATCAATCTTGCTATTGGAGCAATGATCTGCTGAGGTTTGGCTGGCCTTTGGCCATGTCTAGTGTTTTGGACCGAAGCTTTCTTTGAAAGCTTGGCTGGCTGTGAAGCCATGTCTAATTCCTGGACCGGAGTCTTAGACTAGCATTGCACTGATTCCTAGAATTCTCATTAAGAATTTTGATATTTCCACTTAATTTTCGAAAAACACAAAAAAAATTCACAAAATCATAAAAACCAAAAATATTTGAGGTTTCTTGCTTGAGTCTAGTGTCTCATCTTAAGTTTGGTGTCAATTGCATGCATTCATTCATGTGTCTTAAGGATCTTCAAGTAATTCTTGATGATTTCTTACTCTGATCTTTGAATTCTTTTGACTTGAGTGTTTATGTGTCTCATATAGTGTCAGTAGTATACAAACTGCTAAGTTTGGTGTCCTGCATGCATTGTTATTTGATTCTTGTTGCATTTTGATTATAAAAAAATCCAAAAATATTTTTAATTTGTGTCTTTTCAAGTCAATAATACAGAGAATTGAAGATTCAGAACATACTGCAGAGGAATTATACAGAAAAAGCTGGGCATTCAAAAATGCCCAGTGAAGAAGACAGACTGGCGTTTAAACGCCAGCCAGGGTACCTGGTTGGGCGTTTAACGCCCAAAAAGGTAGCATTTTGGGCGTTAAACGCCAGAATGGATACCATTCTGGGCGTTTAACGCCAGGATGGCAAGAGGGGGAAGATTTTGTTTTCAAAATCAATTTTTTTCAAATTTTCAAAGTTTTTTTTTAAAATCAAATCTTTTTCAAATCAAATCTTTTCAATCAAATGTTTTCAAAATCAATTTCTTTCCTTTTTCAAAGATACTTACTAACAATTAATGATTTGATTGAACATTTTAAGTATGTTGCCTTTTCTGTTGAGAGAGGTTTTAATGTTTGAATCATATCTTTTCTTGTTAGGCAAGTCATTAATCTCTAAAATCATATCTTTTAAAATTGTTTTCAAATCAAATCTTTTTTAAAATGTTTTTCAAATCATATCTTCTCAATCACATCTTTTTAAAAAAGCATAACTTTTCAATCATATCTTTTTAATCACATCTTTTTCAAAATAAGTTTTCAATCATATCTTTTTAACTTCTAATTTCAAAATCTTTTTCAAAAATCGCTTGATTTCTTTTCCACTCTTATTTTCGAAAATCAATTAAGTGTTTTTCAAAATGTTTTCAAAATCTTTTACTTAATTTTCGAAAATTACTTCCCTTCTTCTCACATCCTTCTATTTATGGACTAACACTATCCCTTAATGTAAAATTCGAACTCCATCCTCTTTGACAAGTTCGAATTTTCCACTTCTGTCTTCTACCTTTCTTTTTCTTCTGACACCTCAAGGAATCTCTATACTGTGACATAGAGGATTCCACATTGTCTTGTTCTCTTCTCTTTCATATGAGCAGGAGCAGAGACAAAGGCATTCTTGTTGAAGCTGACCCTGAACCTGAAAGGACCTTGAAGCGAAAGCTAAGAGAAGCTAAGGCACAACTCTCTGCAGAGGACCTGACCGAATTCTTCAAAGAAGAAGAAGACATGGCAGCCGAAAACAACAACAATGCCAACAATACAAGGAAGGTGCTGGGTGACTTTACTGCACCTACTCCCGACTTCTATGGGAGAAGCATCTCTATCCCTGCCATTGGAGCAAACAACTTTGAGCTTAAGCCTCAATTAGTTTCTCTAATGCAACAGAATTACAAGTTCCATGGACTTCCAATGGAAGATCCTCATCAGTTTTTAGCTGAATTCTTGCAAATCTGTGACACAGTCAAGACTAATGGGGTTGACCCTGAGGTCTATAGACTGATGCTATTCCCTTTTGCTGTAAGAGACAGAGCTAGAATATGGTTGGACTCACAACCTAAAGAAAGCCTGGACTCTTGGGAAAAGCTAGTCAATGCCTTCTTGGCAAAGTTCTTTCCACCACAAAGATGGAGTAAGCTTAGAGTGGAAGTCCAAACCTTCAGACAGAAGGATGGAGAATCCCTCTATGAAGCTTGGGAAAGATACAAACAATTGATCAGAAAGTGTCCATCTGACATGCTTTCTGAATGGAGCATCATAGGTATTTTCTATGATGGTCTCTCTGAACTGTCCAAGATGTCTTTGGATAGCTCTGCTGGAGGATCTCTTCATCTGAAGAAGACGCCTACAGAGGCTCAAGAGCTAATTGAAATGGTTGCAAATAACCAATTCATGTACACTTCTGAAAGGAATCCTGTGAACAATGGGACTAGTCAGAAGAAAGGAGTTCTTGAGATTGACACTCTGAACGCCATTTTGGCTCAGAATAAAATATTGACCCAACAAGTCAATTTGATTTCTCAAAGTCTGTCTGGAATGCAAAATGCACCAAGCAGTACTAAGGATGCTTCATCTGAGGAAGAAGCTTATGATCCTGAGAACCCTTCAATGGAAGAGGTGAATTACCTAGGAGAATCCTATGGTAACACCTATAATTCTTCATGGAGAAATCACCCAGTTTACCACACCCAAACCTCTCATGGAAGAATCAAGAGAGACCTCAACAAGGTTTCAATAATAATGGTGGAAGAAACAGGTTTAACAATGGCAAACCTTTTCCATCATCTTCTCAGCAACAGACAGAGAATCCTAAGCAGAACCCCTCTGACTTAGCAACCATGGTCCCTGATCTAATTAAAACCACTCAAAGTTTCATGAATGAAACAAGGTCCTCCATTAGAAATTTGGAGGCACAAGTGGGACAGCTGAGCAAGAAAGTTACTGAACTCCCTCCAAGTACTCTCCCAAGCAATACAGAAGAAAATCCAAAAGGAGAGTGCAAGGCCATCAATATGGCCGAATTTGGAGAGGAAGGAGAGGAAGTGGACGCCACTGAGGAAGGTCTCAATGGGCGTGCACTGACCTCCACTGAGTTCCCTAATGAGGAACCATGGGAATCTGAGGCTCAAAATGAGACCATAGAGATTCCATTGGACTTACTTCTGCCTTTCATGAGCTCTGATGAGTATTCTTCTTCTGAAGAGGATGAGTATGTCACTGAAGAGCAAGTTGCTAAATACCTTGGAGCAATCATGAAGCTAAATGACAAGTTATTTGGAAATGAGACTTGGGAGGATGAACCTCCTTTGCTCACCAAAGAATTGGATGACTTGTCTAGGCAGAAATTACCTCAAAAGAGACAAGATCCTGGGAAGTTTTCCATACCTTGTACCATAGGCACTATGACCTTCAAGAAGGCTCTGTGTGACTTAGGGTCAAGTGTAAACCTCATGCCTCTCTCAGTGATGGAGAAGCTAGGGATCTTTGAGGTACAAGCTGCAAGAATCTCACTAGAGATGGCAGACAATTCAAAGAAACAAGCTTATGGACTTGTAGAGAATGTTTTGGTGAAAATTGAAGACCATTACATCCCTACTGATTTCATAATCCTAGAGACTGGGAAATGCATGGATGAAACCATCATCCTTGGCAGACCTTTCCTAGCCACAGCAAAGGCTGTGATTGATGTTGATAGAGGTGAACTGATCATTCAAGTGAATGAAGAATCCTTTGTGTTTAAGGCTCAAGGGTATCCCTCTGTCACCATGGAGAGGAAGCATGAAGAGCTTCTCTCAATTCAGAGTCAAACAGAGCCCCCACAGTCAAACTCTAAGTTTGGTGTTGGGAGGCCACAACCAAACTCTAAGTTTGGTGTTGAACCCCCACATTCAAACTCTAAGTTTGGTGTTGGGAGGTTCCAACATTGCTCTGAGTATCTGTGAGGCTCCATGAGAGCCCTCTGTCAAGCTACTGACATTAAAGAAGCGCTTGTTGGGAGGCAACCCAATGTTATATTTTATCTATTTTCTTTTGTTATTTTACTTTATTTTGTAGGTTGATGATCATGAGAAGTCACAAAATTAATTGAGAAAGCAAAAACAGAATGAAAAACAGGAAGAAAAACAGCACACCCTGGAGGAAGATGCTGCTGGCGTTCAAACGCCAGTAAGCCTAGCAGTTGGGCATTTAACGCCCAGTCTGGCACCATTCTGGGCGTTTAACGCCAGAAAGGGGCACCAGACTGGCGTTAAACGCCAGAAAAGGGCAAGAACCTGGCGTTAAACGCCAGGAATGGGCACCAGCCCGGCGTTTAACGCCAGAAATGGCTCAAAACGTGAATTTTGATGCCATTTCGTGCAGGGATGACTTTTCCTTGACACCACAGGATCTGTGGACCCCACAGGATCCCCACCTACCCCACCACCACTCTCTCTCTTCTTCCCCCATTCACCAATCACCTCAACACCTCTTCCCCAAAAACCCTTCACCTATCAAATCCCATCTTTCTCTTCACCACTCACATCCATCCTTCATAAAACCCCACCAACCTCACCCTTCAAATTCAAACCACTTTCCCTCCCAAACCCACCCATAATGGCCGAACCCCATCTCCCCTCTCTCCTGTATAAACCCTTCTTCAACCCTTCATTTTCACACAACCTAAACACCACTTCTCCCCCTCTTTGGCCGAACACACCACCATCTCCCTCTTCCTCATTTCTTCTTCTTCTACTCTCTTCTTTCTTCTTTTGCTCGAGGACGAGCAAACATTTTATGTTTGGTGTGGTAAAAGTGTTGCTTTTTCGTTTTTCCATAACCATTTATGGCATCCAAGGCCGGAGAAACCTCTAGAAAGAGGAAAGGGAAGGCAAAAGCTTCCACCTCCGAGTCATGGGAGATGGATAGATTCATCTCAAGGGTGCATCAAGACCACTTCTATCAAGTTGTGGCCTTGAAGAAGGTGATCCCCGAGGTCCCCTTTTCACTCAAAAAGGGTGAATATCCGGAGATCCGACATGAGATTCAAAGAAGAGGTTGGGAAGTTCTTACCAACCCCATTCAACAAGTCGGAATCTTGATGGTTCAAGAGTTCTATGCCAATGCATGGATCACCAAGAACCATGATCAAAGTGTGAACCCGGATCCAAAGAATTATCTTACTATGGTTCGGGGGAAATACTTGGATTTTAGTCCGGAAAATGTAAGGTTAGCATTCAACTTGCCTATGATGCAAGGAGATGAGCATCCTTACACTAGAAGGGTCAACTTTGATCAAAGGTTGGACCAAGTCCTCACAGTCATATGTGAAGAGGGCGTACAATGGAAGAGAGATTCAAGAGGCAAGCCGGTTCTATTAAGAAGGCATGACCTCAAACCCGTGGCTAGAGGATGGTTGGAGTTCATCCAACGCTCAATCATTCCCACTAGCAACCGGTCCGAAGTTACTCTAGACCGGGCCATCATGATCCATAGCATCATGAGTGGAGAAGAAGTGGAAGTTCATGAGGTCATAGCCCAAGAACTCTACAAGGTGGCGGATAAGTCCTCTACCTTAGCAAGGTTAGCCTTTCCTCACCTCATCTGTCACCTCTGTTATTCAGTTGGAGTTGACATAGAGAGAGACATCACCATTGATGAGGATAAGCCCATTACCAAGAAAAGGATGGAGCAAACAAGAGACCCCTCTCATCATGAGATCCCTGAGATGCCTCAAGGGATGCACTTTCCTCCACAAGACTATTGGGAGCAACTAAACACCTCCCTAGGAGAATTGAGTTCCAACATGGGACAACTAAGGGTGGAGCATCAAGAACACTCGATTCTCCTCCATGAAATTAGAGAAGATCAAAGAATCATGAGAGAGGAGCAACAAAGGCAAGGAAGAGACATTGAGGAGCTCAAGCACTCCATAGGACCTTCAAGAGGAAGGAAGAGCCGCCATCACTAAGGTGGACCCATTCCTTGATTTCCTTGTTCTTTATTCTTCTGTTTTTCGAATTTTAGTGCTTATGTTTATCCATGTTTGTGTCTTATGATCATTAGTGTCTTAGTGTCTATGCCTTAAAGTTATGAATGTCCTATGAATCCATCACCTTTCTTAAATAAATTGTTCTTAATTGAAAAAGAAAAGAATTGCATGAATTTTGAATTTTATAACAGTTTAATTATTTTTGATGTGGTGGCAACACTTTTGTTCTCTGAATGTATGCTTGAACAGTGCATATGTCTTTTGAATTTGTGGTTCATGAATGTTGGCTCTTGAAAAAATGATGAAAAAGGAGACATGTTACTGAGGATCTGAAAAATCATAAAAATGATTCTTGAAGCAAGAAAAAGCAGTGAATACAAAAAAAAAAGCAAACGAAAAAAAAAAACCGAAAAAAAAAGGGAAAGAAAGAAAGAAAAAAATGATGAAGAAAGAAATAAAGTTGTGATCCAAGGCAATAAGAGTGTGCTTAAGAACCTTGGACACCTCTAATTGGGGACTTTAGCAAAGCTGAGTCACAATCTGAAAAGGTTCACCCAATTATGTGTCTGTGGCATGTATGTATCCGGTGGTAATACTGGAAGACAGAGTGCTTTGGGCCACGGCCAAGACTCAATAAGTAGCTGTGTTCAAGAATCATCATACTTAACTAGGAGAATCAATGACACTATCTGGATTCTGAGTTCCTAAAGAAGCCAATCATTCTGAGTTCCAAAGGATAGAGTGAGATGCCAAAACTATTCAAAGGCAAAAAGCTAAAAGCCCCGCTCATCTAATTAATACTGATCTTCATAGATGTTTTTGGAGTTCATTGCATATTCTCTTCTTTTTATCTTATTTGATCTTCAGTTGCTTGGGGACAAGCAACAATTTAAGTTTGGTGTTGTGATGAGCGGATAATTTGTACGCTTTTTGGCATTGTTTTTAGTATGTTTTTGGTAGTTTTAGTTGAGTTCTTAGTATATTTTTATTAGTTTTTAGTTAAAATTTACTTTTCTGGACTTTACTATGAGTTTGTGTGTTTTTCTGTGATTTCAGGTATTTTCTGGCTGAAATTGAGGGACCTGAGCAAAAATCTGATTCAGAGACTGAAAAGGACTGCAGATGCTGTTGGATTCTGACCTCCCTGCACTCGAAGTGGATTTTCTGGAGCTACAGAAGCCCAATTGGCGCGCTCTCAACGGCGTTGGAAAGTAGACATCCTGGGCTTTCCAGCAATATACAATAGTCCATACTTTGCCCAAGATTTGATGGCCCAAACCGGCGTTCAAAGTCACCTCAAGAAATTCCAGCGTTAAACGCCGGAACTGGCATCTAAATGGGAGTTAAACGCCCAAACTGGCACCAAAGCTGGCGTTTGACTCCAAGACAAGTCTCTACACGAAAATGCTTCATTGCTCAGCCCAAGCACACACCAAGTGGGCCCGGAAGTGGATTTTTATGTCATTTACTCATCTTTGTACACCTTAGGCTACTAGTTTTCTATAAGTAGGACCTTTTACTATTGTATTAGAGAGCTTTTGATCATGTTTTGATGATTGAACCCACTTTGGGAGGCTGGCCATTCGGCCATGCCTAGACCTTGTTCTTATGTATTTTCAACGGTGGAGTTTCTACACACCATAGATTAAGGTGTGGAGCTCTGCTGTACCTCGAGTATTAATGCAATTACTATTGTTCTTCTATTCAATTCCGCTTGTTCTTGTTCCAAGATATCACCTGTTCTTCAACTTGATGAATGTGATGATCCGTGACACTCATCATCATTCTCACTCATGAACAAGGTGACTGACAACCACTCTTGTTCTACAAGCATATGAGGCTTAGTGAATATCTCTTGGATTTCTGATTGCACGATGCATGGTTGATCGCCTGACAACTGAGTGCTCGCCTGACAAACGAGCCAGCCATTTCGTGAGATCAGAGTCTTCGTGGTATAGGCGAGAACTGATGGCGGCATTCAAGAGAATCCGGAAGGTCTAACCTTGTCTGTGGTATTCTGAGTAGGATTCAATGATTGAATGACTGTGACGTGCTTCAAACTCCTAGCAGGCGGGGCGTTAGTGACAGACGCAAAAGAATCAATGGATTTTATTCCGGCCTGACCGAGAACCGACAGCTGAATTCCGCGTGCTGTGACAGAGCATATGCAATCGTTTTCACTGAGAGGATGGGAGGTAGCCACTGACAACGGTGAAACCCTACACGAGCTTGCCATGGAAAGGAGTAAGAAGGATTGGATGAAGACAGTAGGAAAGCAGAGAGACGGAAGGGAAAGCATCTTCATACACTTATCTGAAGCTCTCACCAATGATATGCATAGGTATCTCTATCTTTATCTTTATGCTTTATTCGTTTATCACTATACCCATTTGAGTCTGCCTGACTGAGATTTACAAGGTGACCATAGCTTGCTTCATACCACCAATCTCCGTGGGATCGACCCTTACTCGCGTAAGGTTTATTACTTGGACGACCCAGTGCACTTGCTGGTTAGTTGTGCGAAGTTGTGTTTATGCCATGGTATTGAGCACCAAGTCTTTGGAGCCATTACTAGGGATTGTTTATGTTTTGAAAAGTATTGATCACAATTTCGTGCACCAGTAGTCATAATGGCATAGCAACAGGTTACAGATCAAAATTCAGGCTATGCTTATCCATACACACATGTAAACAGAGAGGATAAAGACAATCATGCAATTTAAAGTGCTGGAAACAAATGAGAGGAAAAGGAACTTTACAACCTTGTAATTCATCTTCTCTCTCGTTGTCATTTTCCTCCCATTCTCCCCTTTCCCTTGCCAGACTCAGAATGCTTGCTCATTCTCAAGCAACAATTAGAACAATGGCTATGGGGCTAACATGGATCATGAATGTCTTACACGATGAAATGTTAGTAGTACATGTGTTTTAAGCAAGCAAAATTAATGATAACCATGAAGGCACAGAGAAACAGAGACATTGTGATTGCAAACATAGAGGGTGTGCATGATACATTGCATAAAGAAGGTAAGTGGCACACCAAACTTAGTGTGGCAGTCTCACTTGGAATTGATGCAAGTATCCAGTGTGGATTGGAAACAAATTTTGTTGCATAGCAACACCAAACTTAGAATGCAATCACATGTCCATTTTATTTGAACTAAGACTAAATGAAACTGTTATATGTTAAATACAATCACCAAGCCACGAATCTGTCATGAATAAGGATTTCTTGGTGATGTATTAACAAAAATAGTTAATAAAAGAAAGCATTAAAAATAAGAAAATGACTAAAACAAAGAGAAAACTAAAATTGTCTAACTAAAAGAAAGATAACACTGCAAATGGCCTTATGATTATGCAGACAAGTGGTGTTGCTGAATGAATTGCATAGAAAAATAGGTGGCACACCAAACTTAGAATCTTAGTGTGACACTTCCATGTAAAATTGATGCAATCATCCAAAGGGATTAAAAACAAATTATTGCAGGGAAACACCAAACTTAGAATGTAACCATATGCCAATTTATTGAAATTTAAACAAAGTAGACAGAGAAAATGAACAAAGCAAAGGAATGAAATGTTACCTAAGGTTGGGTTGCCTCCCAACAAGCGCTCTTTTAGTGTCATTAGCTTGACATGTTGTTCTTCACTTTCTTCCTCTTCTTCCAGTTTGTTAAGAGTAATGACCTCAAGGGGAGAGATGAACCAGCTAGTGTCCCCTGTCTTGGCCTCTCCTCAGCAAGCTTCCTTTTGTTAATGACTTGATTGAGCTTACTTGTTGGATCAGGAGTAGGATTGGTGCTCTTGCTAGTTGCCTTCACTTCTTTGGATTCAAGACTTGGTTGCTGTGTAATTATTGGAGTTTTATCTTCATCCAGAGCCTTTTGAATTGGTGGTTCAATGAGCCCTTCTTTTATGCAATTCTCTGCTTCACTTGAGTATGAGTTTCCTTGATTGTCTGTCTCACGTTCTTGTTCTTCCACTTCCTCTTTTGCACTCAACATTTGACTTAATAGCACCTTCATGGAGGAGGTTTGTTGTTCTTCCCAAGATTTCTTCATCTCCTCTTCATATCTTTCAATCACAAATTCAAGTGTTGAGAGTTTTTGGTTTCGGGGAGTTTGTGGAGGTTGTGAGTTTTCATGTTCCTTTGTCATCTCAAGTGGCTTCTGTATGTATGCATGTTTAGGTTCAAATATTTTCACCACCTCTTCCTTCTTTACTGAAAATTCACTTGACACAATAGCCTCTTCCTCTTGCTTTTCTACTTCCTCCTTCACATCCACCCAGTGGTCCTCATCTTCCTTGCTTAGCAATTCTTTGTTTCTCCTTATTTGCTCCAAATATCCATCCATCTTATTACAGAGGGTTTCTTGTTCTTTCCAAGAGTTTATGGATGCTTGTAGGTATTGTTCAAATGCTAGCTCAAGGGATGAAGGTTGAGAGAAATTTTGTGGGCATGGATGTGTTGTGGTTATGTTTTGAGAAGCATAGAATGAATTTTGTGAATTGTGGAATGCATTTTGTGGTTGGTATGGATCGTGGACTGAGTTGTATGGTTCTTGGAGGAAACTTTATGTTGAGGTGGTGGACGAAATTGTGGTCACATCAATGTAGTACTCTTTGTTATTGTATGGAATCATTATTATGGCTCTTTGCTATGAGTTGACACAACTCCGTTCAACTTAACCAGCAAGTGTACTGGGTCATCCAAGTAATACCTTACGTGAGTAAGGGTCGATCCCACAGAGATTGTTGATATGAAGCAAGCTATGGTCATCTTGTAAATCTCAGTCAGACGGATTATAATTGACTTTGGATTTTCGAATAATAATAAATAATAAATAGGAAATAAAGATAAATAACATAGGATAGAAATACTTATGTAAATTAATGGTGGGAATTTCAGATAAGCGTATGGAGATGCTGTGTTCCTTCTGAATCTCTGCTTTCCTACTGCTCAAATTACAGTTTTCTTACACCATTCCTTTCCATGGCAAGCTGTATGTAGGGCATCACCGTTGTCAATGGCTACATCCCATCCTCTCAGTGAAAAAGGTCCAAATGCTCTGTCACAGCATGGCTAATCATTTGTCGGTTCTCAATCAGGTCGGAATAGAATCCCTTGATTTTTTTGCGTCTGTCACTAACGCCCAGCCTTCAGGAGTTTGAAGCTCGTCACAGTCATTCAATCCCGGAATCCTACTCGGAATACCACAGACAAGGTTAGACTTTCCGGATTCCAATGAATGCCACCATCAATTCTAGCTTATACCACGAAGATTCTGATTAAGGAATCCAAGAGATATGCGCCCGGTCTAAGGTAGAACGGAAGTGGTTGTCAGTCACGCGTGTTCATAGGTGAGAATGATGATGAGTGTCACGGATCATCACATTCATCAAGTTGAAGTGCAACGAATATCTTAGAATAGGAATAAAGAGAATTAAATAGAAGCAGTAGTAATTGCATTAAAACTTGAGGTACAGCAGAGCTCCACACCCTTAATCTATGGTGTGTAGAAACTCCACCGTTGAAAATACATAAGTGAAAGGTTTAGGCATGGCCGAATGGCCAGCCCCCAAGGTCTAAGGACTAGGCGTCCAGAGATGTCTAATACACTAGTAAAAAGTTCTATTTATAATAAACTAGCTACTAGGGTTTACATGAGTAAGTAATTGATGCATAAATCCACTTTTGGGGCCCACTTGGTGTATTCTTGGGCTGAGCTTGATCTATCCACGAGCTGAGGCTTCTATTGGAGTTGAACGCCAAGTTGTAACGTGTTTTGGGCGTTCAACTCCGGGTCGTGACGTGTTTCTGGCGTTTTACTACAGACAACAACATGAAACTGGCGTTGAGCGCTAGTTTACGTCGTCAATTCCCGAATAAAGTATGGACTATTATATATTTCTGGAAAGCTCTGGATGTCTACTTTCCAACGCCATTGAGACCGCGCCATTTTGAGTTCTGTAGCGCCAGAAAATCCATTTCGAGTGCAGGGAGGTCAGATTCCAACAACATCAGCAGTCCTTTGTCAGCCTCCTATCAGAGTTTTGCTCAAGTCCCTCAATTTCAGCCAGAAATTACTTGAAATCACAGAAAAACACACAAAATCATAGTAAAGTCCAGAAATGTGAATTTAACATAAAAACTAATGAAAACATCCCTAAAAGTAGCTTGAACTTACTAAAATCTACCTAAAAACAATGCCAAAAAGCGTATAAATTATCCGCTCATCACAACACCAAACTTAAATTGTTGCTTGTCCCCAAGCAACTGAAAATCAAATAGGATAAAAAGAAGAGAATATACTATAAATTCCAAAATATCAATGAATATTAATTCTAATTAGATGAGCGGGACTTGTAGCTTTTTGCTTCTGAACAGTTTTGGCATCTCACTTTTTCCTTTGAAGTTCAGAATGATTGGCTTCTCTAGGAACTTAGAATTTTGGATAGTGTTATTGACTTTCCTAGTTAAGTATGTTGATTCTTGAACACAGCTACTTATGAATCTTGGCCGTGGCCCTAAGCACTTTGTTTTCCAGTATTACCACCGGATACATAAATGCCACAGACACATGACTGGGTGAACCTTTTCAGATTGTGACTCAGCTTTGCTAGAGTCCCCAGTTAGAGGTGTCCAGAACTCTTAAGCACACTCTTTTGCATTGGATCACGACTTTAACCACTCAGTCTCAAGTTTTTCACTTGGACCTGCATGCCATAAGCACATGGTTAGGGACAGCTTGAATTAGCTGCTTAGGCCTGGATTTTATTTCCTTGGGCCCTTCTATCCATTGATGCTCAAAGCCTTGGATCCTTTTTACCCTTGCCTTTTGGTTTTAAGGGCTATTGGCTTTTTCTGCTTGCTTTTTCTCTCTTTTTTTTCGCCATTTTTTTTTCGCAAGCTTTTGCTTTTTCACTGCTTTTTCTTGCTTCAAGAATCAATTGTATGATTTTTCAGATCATCAATAACATTTCTCTTTGTTCATCATTCTTTCAAAAGCCAACTGTTTTAGCATTCATAAACAACAAGATCAAAATTATGCACTGTTCAAGCATTCATTCAGAAAACAAAAGGTATTGTCACCACATCAATATAATTAAACTAAATTCAAGGATAAATTCGAAATTCATGTACTTCTTGTTCTTTTGAATTAAAAATATTTTTCATTTAAGAGAGGTGAAGGATTAATGAAATTATTCATAACTTTAAGACATGGTTACTAAACACTAATGATCATGAAGTAGAGACACAAAACATAGATAAACATATAATATAAAAACCGAACAGCAAAAAAAGTGAGAACAAGGAATGAATCCACCTTAGTGGCTTCTTCTTCTTGAAGGACCAACAATGTCCTTAAGCTCTTCTATGTCCCTTCCTTGCCTTTGTTGCTCCTCCCTCATTGCTCTTTGATCTTCTCTTATTTCATGGAGAATGACGGAGTGCTCATGATGTTCCACCCTTAATTGTTCCACATTGTAACTCAAATCTTCTAGGGAAGTGTTGAGTTGTTCCCAATAGTTGTTGGGAGGAAAGTGCATCCCTTGAGGCATCTCAGGGATTTCATGATGATGAGCTTCCTCATGCATTTCTTGAGATCCGTGGAGGGTCTCTCTTGCTTGCTCCATCCTCTTCAATGGGGATGTCTCCTTCTATGATAACTCCAGCTGAGTAACATAGATGGCAAATAAGGTGAGGAAAAGTTATAGGTGTTTCCATAAGGTTCACCCATGTAATTTACCTCTGCTATTGCAGGGTTCTCAGGATCATAAGCTTCTTCAGAAGCTGCCTCTTTAGTACTGTTGGATGCATTTTACCATCCATTCAGACTTTGAGAGATCATGTTGACTTGCTGAGTCAACACTTTGTTCTGAGCCAATATGGCATTCAGAGCATCAATTTCAAGAACTCCCTTCCTCTGAGGCGTCCCATTATTCACGGAATTCCTCTCAGAAGTGTACATGAATTGGTTATTTGCAACCATGTCAATGAGTTCTTGAGCTTCTGCAGGTGTTTTCTTTAGGTGAATGGATCCACCTGCAGAATGGTCCAATGACATTTTTGAAAACTCAGATAGACCATAATAGAATATATCTAATATGGTCCATTCTGAAAACATGTCTGATGGACATCTTTTGGTCAACTACTTGTATCTTTCCCAAGCTTCATAAAGGGATTCACCATCTTTTTGTTTAAAGGTCTAAACATCCACTTTAAGCTTGCTCAGCTTTTGAGGAGGAAAAAATTTATCCAAGAAAGCCGTGACCAGCTTATCCCAGGAGTCCAGGCTATCTTTAGGTTGTGAGTCCAACCATATTCTAGCCCTGTCTCTTACAGCAAAAGGGAAAAGCATGAGCCTGTAGACTTCAGGATCTACTCCATTCGTTTTTACAGTCTCACAAATCTGTAAGAACTCAGTTAAAAACTGGTAAGGATCTTCGGATGGAAGTCCATAAAACTTGCAGTTCTGTTGCATTAAAGCAACTAGTTGAGGTTTAAGCTCAAAATTGTTGGCTCCAATGGCAGGAATGGAGATGCTTCTTCCATCAAATTTGGACGTTGGTTTTGTGAAGTCACCAAGCATTCTCCTTGCATTATTGTTGTTGGGTTCGGCTGCCATCTCCTTCTCTTGTTCGAAAATTTCTGAAAGGTTGTTTCTGGATTGTTGTAATTTAGCTTCTCTTAGTTTCCTCTTCAGAGTCCTTTCAGGTTCTGGATCAATTTCAACAAGAGTGCCTTTTTCCTTGTTCTTGCTCATATGAAAGAGAAGAAAACAAGAAAAGAAGAGGAATCCTCTATGTCACAGTATAGAGATTCCTTTATGTTAGTAAAAGAAGAAGAGAATAGAAGAAGGAAGAGTGAAGAATCCAAACACAGGGGGAGGAGTGCGTTCGGATTTTTGGATGAAGAGAGGTGAAGAGAAGTGTTAGTAAATAAATAATTAAAAAGAATAAGAAAAGAGGGGGAGAATTCGAAAATTAATTTTTGAAAAGGAGTTAGTAATTTTGAAAATTAAAGATAAGATATGATTAAAATTAAAATTTAAAACAATTAAAAAGAATTTTTGAAAAAGAGAGAGGTATTTTCGAAAATTGAATAGGGAAAAGTAGTTAGGTGGTTTTGAAAAAGATAAGAAACAAACAAAAAGTCAAATAGTTAGTTGAAAAAGATATTAAAATCAAATTTGAAAAGATTAGAAAATAAGAAGTTAGATAAGATATTTTGAAATCAAATTTTGAAAAAGATAAAATTTTGAAAGAGATATGATAAAAAGATAAGATAAAAAGATGTGATAAAAAGATATGTTTGAAAAAGATTTAATTTTTAAAATTAAAATTAATTACTTAACTAGCAAGTAACTACAAGATATGATTCTAGAATTTAAAGATTGAACCTTTCTTAACAAGAAAGTAACAAACTTCAAATTTTTGAATTACTCACATTAATTGTTAGCTAATTTTTGAAAATTTGATATAAAGATAAAAAAAAGATTTTGAAAATATTTTGAAAAAGATTTTTGAAATTTTCGAAAAAGAGGAAAAATTGGAAAAGATATGATTTTTGAAAAAGATTTTTGAAAAGATAAGATTTTTAAATTTTTGAAAATTTGACTTGACTTGTAAGAAAAAACTAATTTTAAAAATTTTTGACTAAGTCAACTCAAATTTTCGAAAATTTGGAGAGAAATAAGGAAAAGATATATATTTTTTTATTTTTGAATTTTTTTATGATGAGAGAGAAAAACATAAAAAATGACCCAAAACATGAAAATTTTGGATCAAAACACAAGATGCATGCAAGAACACTATGAATGTCAAGATGAACACCAAGAACACTTTGAAGATCATGATGAACATCAAGAACATATTTTTTTTAAAAATTTTTTGATGCAAAGAAAACATGCAAGACACCAAACTTAGAAATTTTTAATGCATGGACACTATGAATGCAAAAATGCATAAGAAAAACAACATACAACACAAAACAAGAAAATATCAAGATCAAACAAGAGGACTTACCAAGAACAACTTGAAGATCTTGAAGAACACTAAGAATGCATGAATTTTCGAAAAATGCATAAAAATATTTTTTTAAAACATGAAATTGACACCAAACTTAAAAATTGACTCAAGACTCAAACAAGAAACACAAAATATTTTTGATTTTTATGATTTTATGATTTTTTTGGATTTTTATTAATTTTTTTGAAAATAAAGTTTGGAAAAACGAAAAAGAAAAGAAAAATTTTGAAAAAGATTTTTGAAAAACTTTTGAAAAGAAAATTACCTAATTTGAGAAACAAGATGAACCGTCAGTTGTCCATACTCGAACAATCCCCGACAACGGCGCCAAAAACTTGGTGGACGAAATTGTGGTCACATCAGTGTAGTACTCTTTGTTATTGTATGGAATCATTATTATGGCTCTTTCCTATGAGTGGACACAACTCCGTTCAACTTAACCAACAAGTGTACTGGGTCATCCAAGTAATACCTTACGTGAGTAAGGGTCGATCCCACAGAGATTGTTGGTATGAAGCAAGCTATGGTCATCTTGTAAATCTCAGTCAGGCGGATTATAATTGACTATGGATTTTCGAATAATAATAAATAATAAATAGGAAATAAAGATAAATAACATAGGATAGAAATACTTATGTAAATTAATGGTGGGAATTTCAGATAAGCGTATGGAGATGATGTGTTCCTTCTGAATCTCTGCTTTCCTACTGCTCAAATTACAGTTTTCTTACATCATTCCTTTCCATGGCAAGCTGTATGTAGGGCATCACCGTTGTCAATGGCTACATCCCATCCTCTCAGTGAAAAAGGTCCAAATGCTCTGTCACAGCACGGCTAATCATCTGTCGGTTCTCAATCAGGTTGGAATAGAATCCCTTAATTCTTTTGCGTCTATCACTAACGCCCAACCTTCAGGAGTTTGAAGCTCGTCACAGTCATTCAATCCTGGAATCCTACTCGGAATACCACAGACAAGGTTAGACTTTCCGGATTCCCATGAATGCCGCCATCAATTCTAGCTTATACCACGAAGATTCTGATTAAGGAATCCAAGAGATATGCGCCCGGTCTAAGGTAGAAAGGAAGTGGTTGTCAGTCACGCGCGTTCATATGTGAGAATGATGATGAGTGTCACGGATCATCACATTCATCAAGTTGAAGTACAACGAATATCTTAGAATAGGAATAAAGAGAATTTAATAGAAACAGTAGTAATTGCATTAAAACTTGAGGTACAGCAGAGCTCCACACCCTTAATCTATGGTGTGTAGAAACTCCACCGTTGAAAATACAAAGTGAAAGGTTTAGGCATGGCCGAATGGCCAGCCCCCAAGGTCTAAGGACTAGGCGTCCAGAGATGTCTAATACACTAGTAAAAAGTTCTATTTATAATAAACTAGCTACTAGGGTTTACATGAGTAAGTAATTGATGCATAAATCCACTTCCGGGGCCCACTTGGTGTATTCTTGGGCTGAGCTTGATCTATCCACGAGCTGAGGCTTCTATTGGAGTTGAACGCCAAGTTGTAACGTGTTTTGGGCGTTCAACTCCGGGTCGTGACGTGTTTCTGGCGTTTTACACCAGACAGCAACATAGAAATGGCGTTGAGCCCCAGTTTACGTCGTCAATTCCCGAATAAAGTATGGACTATTATATATTGCTGGAAAGCTCTGGATGTCTACTTTTCAACGCCGTTGAGAACGCGCCATTTGGAGTTCTGAAGCTCCAGAAAATCCATTTCGAGTGCAGGGAGGTCAGATTCCAACAACATCAGCAGTCCTTTGTCAGCCTCCTATCAGAGTTTTGCTCAAGTCCCTCAATTTCAGCCAGAAATTACCTGAAATCACAGAAAAACACACAAAATCATAGTAAAGACCAAAAATTTGAATTTAACATAAATACTAATGAAAACATCCCTAAAAGTAGCTTGAACTTACTAAAAACTACCTAAAAACAATGCCAAAAAGCGTATAAATTATCCGCTCATCATGAGGCAAAATCAAGTGATGGAGGATTATCATATGAGAAACTGGGAGGCAAGGATGGACAATTTTGCATGAATGAATTGAAGGTTTGCTCAAGTGATGATGGCTCTCGATTAATGGAGTATGACACATTGAGTGCTCTTTGATTTTGATCCTCCCAGTTACAACTTGAGGAATTGTGGAACTCATCACAGTATGGATCATCTTGTTGCCTTGGGGGACAATCTTGCATGAATTTGTTGGAAATACACTCTAGTGAAGATGTCTCTTGATGAAAACAGTATGGGTCACTAAGATCTCTTTGATTTTGACTCTCCCAGCCACAATATGAGTAGTTGTTAGACTCGTCAAAACCTGGATCATATTGTGTCTCTGGGAAATGTCCCATTTCAACTGATTGTTCACACTCTTGTTGACATGTCCAGATACCATGAGGGTGATGATATAAATCATCTTGTGGTTTTGGATCATATCTCATGTGAATTGCTTCATCATTTATCATTTCTTGGTGATACTCCCAGCCACCATAATGACTTGAATCATTTTGTGGTGGTGGGAAGTATCCCATAATTCTCTTACTCATCTTGTGGTTCTGAAGTATATCTCCATTGATTGGAGTGCTCAGAATTTGTATCTTCTTGGTGATATTCCCAGCCACCATTGGAAATTGGTGATGGTGGGTAATATACCATAAAATATGTTTGATCATAAGATGAGTTGAACTCCATTTGAATTTTGTAAAACACAACACCAATAAAAATTGAAATTCATATCTCAGAGAAGAATTTCTTAGTAAGGCAATAACTCAAACACCTTGGTGTCAGCTTAAAACAGTGAATAAAAACAAAGAAAATGCTTAATCTAGACTTCTCATCCACTTAATCATTGTTGATCTAAATCAATCCCCGGCAATGATGCCAAAAACTTGATGGGTGAAAAATTAGAATTCCACACAAAACTCACCAGCAAGTGTACCGGGTCGCATCAAGTAGTACTAACTTACAAGAGTGAGGTCAATCCCACAGGGATTGATGGATCAAGCAACTTTAGTGGGTGATTAGTTTAGTCAAGCTAACAATATTGAGTGATAATTGATGCAGCAGAAAGTAAATGATAGTGAATTAAAAGTGCAGAAGAAGTAAATGAGCAGAAACATAAAGAGCAAGGAATGTAAATTGACAAATTCTTAAAGAACCAGAAAGGTAGATTGCAGCAAATGTAAAGGGGATTAGGTGCAGAGAATTGAAAGAAAGCAGTAAAGCAAGCAATTGAATAGATTTTGAGAACAAGTGACAAGAAATTTCAAGTGTAGGAAAATTAAATTCAGATCACAGTAGCTTCAAATGAAAAATGGCCAAACGTAAAATTGCAAAAGAGAAGATTCAGAAACTGAAATTTCATAAGCCAATTGAATTCAATACTTGAAATATAAAGTGCAGAAAAATAAAACTGTATTAAAGAGAGCTTTCTATTCTATCCTACTCCTACTCCTGTTGCTCTCTAGCAGAGCCAACCTCCTTTTTAAAATGGAACAGATGCCTTTTTATAGGCTTTTACAAAATTAAAATGAAATTAAAATTAAAAATAAATTAAAATTAAATAAAATTTCTATTCTAACTATCTCTTGTGCCTTTGAGTGATGATAATGGGCTTCGGTTGCTTTGGATTTGAAGATGAGTAGATCCGGATGGCTTGGTTTATGTGGCATGGGTCAGGGTGTATTTGGTTGAATTTTGGTTGGAGGCATGCTCCAGTGGTGTCTTGTTGCTCACTAGCGCTCACTAAGTGAGCACTGTGCTCACTATTTGAGTGCTACTCCTTGGTTCAATGTGTCCCCCTCTTCGAACCTTGGCCAACGAATGTTTGGTGCCTTGGTAAGTGCTTTTGGGGCCTTAAAGATGCCTATCACTTGTACTTCAATTTTGTGCCAAATATAGATTGTTATATATCATTGGAAAGCTCTGAATGTCAGCTTTCCAACACAACTAGAAGCCCAGTAATTGGATATCTGTAGCTCAAGTTATGGCCCTTTGAAGTCATATGGCTTAAAGAAAAGCCCGAAAATGCTCACTAAGAGAGCATAGTGCTCATTTCTTTGAGCACTATTAGAGCGCCCCACTGCTGCCCCTTGGTTCCTTGGTTGAGTGGCACGCAAATGCTCACTAGAGTGAGCATAGTGCTCACTAAGTGAGCGCCAACCTTGTCTTGGCCTTGTTTCCAAGCTTAAGATCGCCACGCTTTATTTTCATGCGTGGCCTAATGACCAAAGCGTGCCCAAAATTCCTCTTTTCTTCTTTTTAGCTTATTTTGTACTTTTTTGCTTCTTTTTCTACTTATTTCCTACAAGATTTATAAAATCAAAAGATCAAATAAATATACCATTTAAGCACAAAAGCAAGCAATATTTAGGCACTATTCATCAATTTCTTGTATGAAAAAGCATAGAAAAACATGACATGATGACATGTCATCATGAGCTAAGGATCCTTTCCTTGTTGGAACCACAACTATGCCAATTATGTTGGATTAATCTCACTTGATCAACCCTCACATTGGTAGGTAAGTTAAATGAGCATAAGTGTTCTTAACCCACAAATCCTAAATTGCTTGCTAATTGCCTTAGCAATAACTTAGCATTAATGGGAACAAGAACAATTAACAATCCAAGGATTGATACTAAATGTTGGACATTCCAACTCTAGGAACTCAATTGCTCACTTTACCCAAGCCAAGAGACAAAAATTTAGCCTAAATCCATGTTTGACATTTTGTCAAACACTTGGTGGGCAAAAAGTTTAAACATGATAAAAATAAGAAAAGGCTTGGAAGTAAAAGCAATAATTGATTTCAATCAACAAGAATAGCATAGGGAAGCATAGAATAACACCAAACATCAAACTCATCAACAAGAAAGTGAAATTGCAAAAGCGAAGCAAAATTGAACTATAACTTGAATGAGAAGAAAGAGTAATGACAATATAACTATAAAGAATAATAACAACAGAATACTTACAATGAGATTAGCAAAATCCAATGATCAAAAATGGAAATGGCACTTGGAATGTAAAATCCTAATGAAACCCTAATGGAGAAGATGAGAAAAACTTAGAGAAAAATAAAACTAAAAAAATTTTCTATTCTACTCCTAAAACTATACTGATGATATGCTATGTTATTTTCTTCATTTCCCCTCCAATACAAGCTAAAAGATTTTAGAAATGGTCCTCCAAAGCCCCCAAATCGCGAGTCACGTGCCTTTCTAATGAAGTCATGCGCGGACACCTGTGCGGACGCACACTCTGCGAAAATTCCCTCCTGTGCGTACGCACGAGTGCTTGTGCGCACGCACACTAGGCGATTCTTGGCGGGATGCGCGACACATTCGAATTGATCCACGTGCTCTGCTTGGGCTCCTGTGCAGACGCACAAGAGGTTGTGCGCACGCACGCATCTCTGAGCTCACCTCCTTTGATTCTTCAAGTTTCCACCACTTTGCAAGCTCTTCTTCTATTTTCTCCAACCCATTCCTATCTTATACACCTGAAATCACTCACAAACATATCAAGGCATCGAATGGAAGGCAAATGAAATAAAAATAGATCAAACTAAGCACAAAAGAGCATATTTTCATAATCAAGCACAATTTGGAAGGAAAGTTCAAAAGCATGCTATTCAAGGGAATAAGTGTGAGTTTATGTGATGAAATCCATTCAATTATAACCAAAAATAATCATCAAATATGGATTCATCAATCTCCCTTAGCATTTTTCTTTGTCCTTGAAGTAGCAAGGTGAGAGAGTCATCCATTGGGGCTTGGGGTGAATAGGAGGGTACATTATTTTGGAGAAAGGGTTCATAATGGGAAAGTAGTTCTTCTTGGTCAAAATATGGAGGTGGTGGATATGAATTGTGTGGCTCTTGGGAGTATTGATGTTGTGGTGATTCCATATATAGCTCATATGGCTCAAAAGGTGGTTGGTATGGTGGATATGGATTAGGATCATATGGAGGTGTTGGTGAAAAGGTGCTTGCGAGTATGATTGATGACTATGTTGAGGGCATGGCTTATAGGCATATGGTGGCAGTTCTTGATAGTCACAAGGAGATTCACCATAGCCATTTGATTGGTATGCATCAAAGAATGGATCTTGTTCATAGTGCATTGGTAGAGGTTATTACCAAGAGGATTGATCATATGCATATGGCTCCTCCCACCTTTGATTGTCCCATCCTTGATGCATATTCTCATTGTAGCTCCCATTGCCTACAACATAGTTAGAACCAAACTCATAGCCAAAGTGAGAATTCATGATGAAAAGAGAAAACAAAAACAAAAGCTAACAAGAAATAATGAAACAAAGTCCTAAAACTAGCAAAAACTAACAAGCAATCTAAAAATCAAGCTATTCACAATGTTCACATATGTACAATAACCAATAACAAGGCACACGTTTGCAATTCTCCAGCAATGGCGCCATTTTGATGAACGAATTTTTGTGTGGTAAAGAATTTCACAAATGAAATCTTGTTGCAAGTATAGTTTCTAAACCATCAAAGAATCCTTTCAGACAAAAAATTGTTTGTCATAGGTAACAGACCCCGTAAAAATAATAACCGAAGTATTCAAACCTCGGGTCGTCTCTCAAAGGAATTGCAGGGAAGTGTTCTTGCTATTGGTTATGGGATGTATATTTTGGGGTTATGAATAGGAGAACAAGAAAAGTAAATTGCAAGAATTAAACTAGTAGCTAAGAAAGCTCTTGGCAAGGTATATGAGAACTAGAAGTCCTATCCTCATTATCCTCCTCGATTGTGATATCAATTGTCCATTGCTCCCACTTAGTCAACCTCTAACTATGAAGGAAAGTCAAGTGGATAAATCAATTTGATTCATCAAGTCCTAGTCAACTCCTAAGGAAAGACTAGCTTTAGTAGAATTCAAATCAATTAGCAACTTCTAATTATCAATCAACAAGAGAATTTGATAACTCAAGTGTCACCAATTACTCAACCTAAGCCAAGAGGAGAAAATTATACTCTAGCATCCTTCCAAGCATTTAATCAAACACTTGGAAGGCATAAAAGGAAAGCGTAGTAGAATGACAACAAGAATGAAATCTAATAACTACTAATTGCAAGGAAATAAACAACAACAAAACAATTAAGCAATAAGAGAAATCAAAACATGAATTGCATTAAAAAGAATTAGAAGAACAAGAGTGCATCAACATAAAAGTAAAGAATTACAAGAATTAAAGTACAAAACTAGAGAGAAGAAGAGTAGAGGAGCAAGAATTGATAAAGGAAAAGTAAATCAAAGCATGAATTAAACCTAGATCTAGAGATAAATTAAACCTAATCCTAATCCTAGAGAGAAGAGAGAAGCTCTCTCTCTAGAAACTAACTCTAAACTACTTCTAAAACTAAAGTATGACTAATTGGTAAAGGTGTGCTGATCCCCTTCTAATCCTTGGGTTTAATAGCATCAGAAGTGAGTTGGATTTGGGTCCGGGAAGCCCAGAAATCTCCCCCAGCGGATTCACTTTAATGAGGTCACGTGCGAGCATCGACGCGTACGTGTGGGTCACACATACCCGTCGCTTGACAATTTGCTATCCATGCGTACACGTCATGTACGCGTACGCGTCGCCATGTGACTTCACTTTCCACGTGTGCGCGTCGATCTCAGCATCCCAAATCCTTGTTTTTCCATGAGTTCTCCACTTGCATGCTTTTTCTCTTCATTCCTTTGATCTATTCCTAGCCTTTCCAAACTGAACTCACTAACAAACACATCAAGACATCTAGTGGAATCAAAGGTGAATTAAAATCAACCAATTAAGGGCATAAAAAGCATGTTTTCACACTTAAGCACAATATAGGAGACAATCATGAAATCATGCTATTTCATTGAATAAATGTGGGTAAAAGGTGATAAAATCCCCTAAATTAAGCACAAGATGTACCACGAAATAGTTGTGCATCAGCATGATGCACGCGTACGCGTCCCTTGCAAGTTTTCCAATCTCAAGTTCGAAAGTATCACAGGTGCTCATTCGAAGAGAGTGTTGCGTTCTTTGCAAATGAACGTTGATCCTCCACCCACGCGTGCGCGCCATGCATGCGTACGCGTGGATTTTCAAATGTGTTATCCTGCACGTAAGCGCCATGTACGCGTACGTTTCACTTGTTAACGTAGTGTTCATCAAATGAACGTAGCGTTCTCCTGCACCTTGCTTCTTTGTTTTTTCTTTTCATCATCCTTTCACCTGCCATCTATCAAACAAGCAATCAAAGCCTAGCAAAAATCATAAGGTTTTGCATTATTCATAATAATCACCTAATTCTTGCATAAATCTCATGATTTTGTACAAAATTAATAATATTTGATTGATTCTAGATAAACATGAAATTCCACTCCAATCACTTACTTATTGTGCAAGAAAGTGCATGAAACCTAATGAAAAAAAGTAAAAATGCTAGTAAAACTAGTCTAAGATGACTTGTCATCACGTACGCGTGACCAAGAGAACATTGGTGTGCAAACATTGCCTCAAATGTTGCCTCCAACGTCCTCAGTGAGATCTCAAATTTTGGAGTTGGAAAACTTGCTGCAACGCGTATGCATCGATGACGCGTACATGTGGAAGCAAATTCTAGCTATTCTCGCAAACGCGTGAGTGATGCGCATGCGCAAAATGTTGTTTTGACGTGTACGCGTGGGCGACGGCACGTGTGGATGAAAAAATGTTGGTGGATGAATGGTGCACGGAATTGTGATTCACACTTCTCACTACTCCAGTGCCACTAACCAACAAGTGCACTGGGTCATCCAAGTAATACCTTACGTGAGTAAGGGTCGATCCCACGGAGATTGCTAGCTTGAAGCAAGCTATGGTTATTGTTCCGAGGGTTACCTGAAACGTGTAGCTCGGTCGTCTGGAGAGGCCCGAGGTGGGGGTCCGGGACCCGAGCTTAATATGTAGAGTGGTTGGTGGTTGTACCTGCAATGACACTCCGATGCTTAAGTTAGCATGGGTTCAAGCAGATATATGTAGAATGTAGAATGAATGCCATACCTGGGTGCTCCAGTGTATTTATAGTAGTTGGCCGTGATCTTCCCTGGATAAGATATTCTTATCTTATCTTATCTTTGGGAGTTTTATCTCTATCTTTGTGGAACCGCCTTTTCTAGGCCCTTTCGGCCTTTAGGTTTTGGGCTACGTTCCTTTTGATGGGCCTTCCTTTGCTTGATTGTCCGAGGTCCGACCTTTAGGCGTGGGCCTTAGGAAGAGGTCGGACCTTTTATGAATTTGCCGAGTTTGGAGGAGTTCGGTCAGGGTATGAACAGTGCCCCTGCCCGAGTTCGTCCTTTTTGGGAGGTCGAGCTCGGGCACAGTAGTTTTTCAAAATTTCAAAAAGTGGCCGTTCCTGCATTTATTGCGTTTTACCGTTTTTCCTCGATTTCCGTTCGGGCTCTGTGAAGGCTTTATTTATTTGCCCCTTTCCTCCTTTTTTCTGCGTTCACCGTTTTTCTTTATCTTTTTTCGAGCATTGCTTCTTCCTTCTCTTTGCTCTGCTTCCCCGAATCTCTCTGTGTGCCCTCGTCTCATTTTTCGGAGCTTGTCGTCTTCGTTTTTTCCTTCCAGGTTTGTTCCCATGCTTCTCTTTTCTTGTGCACATATGCTTCTGTTCTTTGTGTGGCCTTTGTTTGTTTCTTTTTTCTTTATGCCTGGGTTGCCCCGAAAAGAGGCGCCGCCATTGCTTTGTTGTTTGTATATAGGGGGGGCTCTTTTTGTTTTCTGGTACTTTGTTCCGGGTTGCCGTATTTTCTTCGTTGGGTTTTTGTTTCTTGCTTTATGTGATTTTTGCTTGCTGTTTGTATTTCTTCTTTGTAGGTAAGAGTTTTATGTCTCGAAAGGTTCTTCAAGCGATGTCGACCAAGATTCCAAGTGGTCTTGGTTGGGTAGACCCTCTTCCTCTGAAAGTCCCTTCTGTGGTAGATTCTGAGTATTTAGCTAGGTTTCGTAGGCACTGTAGCATATGTGAAAATAGAGAGTCTGAGAGGGATTATGAACTAGTAGCCCCGGATTCCGAGGAGAGAGTGTGCTTCCCGCCGCTAGATAGTTCCGAGAAGCTCTTCTTTTATGCTTATGATTGTTTTTTCTCTAAGCTGAGTGTCCGACTTCCCTTTACCGACCTGGAGTCCGAGGTGTTATGGTCTTGTAACCTTGCCCCTACGCAGCTCCATCCAAATTCTTGGGCGTTTCTAAAGCTGTTTCAACTTTTGTGTCAGTTTTTGGGCGTCGCTCCCTCTATTTCTCTTTTTTCCTATTTGTTTGTATTGACGAAGCCGGGGTCGGGTGGAGGGAAGGTATCTTGGGTCTCTTTTAGGGCTAACCAGGGAAGGAAGTTTTGTACCCTGTATGATGAGTCCTTTCATGATTTTAAGAACTTTTATTTCAAGGTCCGGGCTACGGGAGACGTCCGACCTTTCTTTCTAGATGAGAGTGGGGAGCCTTCTTTTCCTCTTTGTTGGCAGGAGAATGTAGTGTCTGCTAAGTATACCTTTGAGAGTCTAGATGAGGTGGAGCAGGCTTTTATGGGTGTGGTGAGCAGTTTATGGGGTCGGGCACCTCACTTGGACACGAAGAAAATGTTGGGAGATCCAAGCCTTCTCCGTTCCGAGTTAGGTAGTTCCCGACCTCTCCGAGATTCATCTTTTTAGTATTTTGGTTTTGCTTGTTTTGGTGGAATTTCTGTTGTGGTGATCGTTTTTCTTTTATTTCTGCAGAGATGTCCTCCCAGGCGGATTCCATGAAGTTCCTTCGTCGGGCGAAGAAGTCTGTGGCTGCTCGAAATATCGAGGCTGGGGAGGCTTCTGCCCGATCTTCTCCGCAGAAGACTACTGTGGGTGTTACTACTCGGTCGAAGACTATTCCGACTCCCCAGTTCCGAGCTATAACTCAAGATCCTCCGACCTCTGGACCTGGTCACTCTTCCCCGCCTTCGTCCTCGGGTCCTCCTCCCAAGAAACAGAAGACCTCTCAAGAGCTTGCGGGTTTTAATGACAAGGATTTTGATGCTCTTGGTTGGATTGAACAGCATATTCTCCCTCAGACTTTTATTTCTACTGATGATGTGTCTCTGGAGCACCATTTTCAGTATATGGCGCGGAGCTGTGTCCGGATGGCCAGTCTTCATGCTGCTATCGCCCGGGAGTTCAAGAAATCCCCCATTGGTGCGACCAGCTCCCGACTTGAGAAGGCTCAGTCTGAGTTCGAGAGGATTAGTGAGCTGAAGGCTGCTAGGATTACTGAGCTGGAGGCCTCTTTGGAGAAAGAGAAAGCTAAAGCTACCGCGGCTGTGGCGGCAGCGAAAGCATCTGAGGAGATGGCGAAGGCGGCGACGGAGAATTATACTCGGATATACGCCGAGCTTGTGGAGACAAAGGAGAAGTTGCAATCTGCTCAGGATGATTTTTACGAGCTAGAGGGTCATGTGGCCAAGGGTATGGATGCTATGTTTGGAAATTTGAAGGCTCAGGTCCAGGTTCTTGCTCCTGACCTGGATCTGAGCTTATTTAGTACGGGTAACGTCGTTGTGGAGGGAAAGATTGTTCCTGCTCCCGACGAGGATGAGGTTCCGGTGTCCGACCCCAATGTTCCGGTTGCGAACCCGACTTCACCTTTGGCCGGGGATGGATCTGGCGTGGAGGTTTTAAACCGGGATGACGGTGCCGTCGATGCAGTCCCGATTTCTATGTTTCAGCCTTCTGTTGATGTGGAGTCCGGAAAGGACCTTGATCCTCTGTAATTTTTATTTTTGGTTCTTTGCCCGGCCTGTGGGCTCTTTTGTTTTTGGATGGTTTCTGTGAACGCTTTGGACGCCTTTCTGCTATTAGCTACTTTGTAGTAACTTTTTTAGCTTATTATGCGGTGTTTTGCTTTTTTGTCCCGCTTTTATGCTTTTTTAGTTGTTTTTGGATAACAACTTTTTAGCTAGCGCTTTGAAACTTTTGTTTTACCCTTGTTTGCGCTTTGGCTTTTCGTTCCGCTTTTGTGCTTTTTAGTTGTTTTGGATAACAACTTTTTAGCTAGCGCTTTGAAACTTTTGTTTTACCCTTGTTTGCGCTTTGACTTTTCGTTCCGCTTTTATGCTTTTTAGTTGTTTTTGGATAACAACTTTTTAGCTAGCGCTTTGAAACTTTTGTTTTACCCTTGTTTGCGCTTTGACTTTTCGTTCCGCTTTTATGCTTTTTAGTTGTTTTTGGATAACAACTTTTTAGCTAGCGCTTTGAAACTTTTGTTTTTCGCCGTTTTAAGGCTTCTTTCTTGGATCCGGGCTTTTTCTCGGACCTCGGGCTTTCGAGTACCTCCTTTTGTTGGGTCCGACCTTGTCGTTGGTCGGCCTTTTAAGTTATTTTTGTAATCTCTTTTTATTTGGCTTTTTGAGCCTTTTCAGAGTTGCTTTATAACTTCTCACATTAATTTGAACCTCGTCGCTTTATCTTTGCCGACCTTGTGTGGTCTCTTGGCAAATGATTTTTTGCGTTTTGCCGAGCATAAATTAATGCGCCTTGGCGAGGTACTTTCTAGGATTCGTTTCATCATGAGGAAGAAGAAAAGAAAAAAGAAAAATTTGATTAGTATTAAAAAAGAAAGAATATTTACAGAGTGTTTACCCTTGACTAGGTCGGGTGTCCTACTTTAACCGGGTGTCTCATTAAAAAACCCTTGTAGGGAAAAAGAGTACACCTCGGGTTAAATTTTTCTAGCTGTAGTAGCGTCTTAGATTACAGGCGTGCCAGGCCCTGGGCAGCTCATTGCCTTCTAGGTCGGATACTTTGTAATAGCCTGTCCCTAAGACTTCTGTTACCTTGTAGGGTCCTTTCCAATTTGCAGCTAGCTTTCCTTCTCCCGACTTTTGTGTTCCGATGTCATTTCGGATTAGAATCAGGTCGTGAATGGAGAAGCTTCGCTTTATTACCTTTTGATTGTATCTGAGGGCCGTTCGCCGTTTTAAGGCTTCTTCTCGGATTTGGGCTCTTTCTCGGACCTCGGGGAGGAGGTCGAGTTCTTCCTTTTATGCCTGCGGGTTACCTTTTTCGTTGTAGAAGATGGTTCTAGGTGACCCTTCCTCTATTTCGACAGGAATCATTGCCTCCATCCCATAGGCTAGTCGGAATGGCGATTCTCCCGTTGTAGAGTGTGGAGTTGTCCGATATGCCCATAGCACCTGGGGAAGCTCTTCGGCCCATGCCCCTTTGGCTTCTTGGAGTCTCCGTTTTAACCCGGCCAAGATAACTTTATTTGCAGCCTCTGTTTGTCCATTGGCTTGTGGGTGCTCGACTGAGGTGAATTGCTGTCTGATTTTTAGTTCGGCCACCAAGTTCTGAAAACTTGTGTCTGTGAACTGTGTTCCATTGTCTGTTGTGATGGAGTAGGGGACTCCGAACCTTGTGACAATGTTTTTGTATAGGAATTTGCGACTTTTCTGAGCCGTAATGGTGGCTAAGGGTTCCGCTTCGATCCACTTTGTGAAGTAGTCGATCCCTACTATGAGGTATTTGACTTGCCCCGGTCCTTGGGGGAACGGGCCGAGTAGGTCAAGTCCCCATTTTGCGAAGGGCCATGGTGCGGTGATGCTGATAAGGTCTTCGGGTGGTGCCTTGTGAAAATTGGCGTGTTTTTGGCAGGGGGGGCATATCTTCACAAATTCCGTTGCGTCTCTTTGCAAGGTCGGCCAGTAGAACCCGGCTCGGACTACTTTCTTGGATAATGCCCGAGCTCCGAGATGGTTCCAACACATGCCTCCGTGGACTTCTTCGAGGACGCTTTTTGTTTCTGAGGTTGGGACGCACCTAAGGAGGGGGTTTGAGAATCCTCTTCTGTATAATACGTCGTGAATTAGCGTATAATTCTGGGCGTCTTTCGTGAGTCTTTTGGCTTCCTTTCTTTCGGCGGGGAGAGTTCCCGACTTCAGGTAGTTGAGTATGGGGGTCATCCATCCTTGCTGTTGGCTGGATATATTTAGCGTTTCTTCCTCTCTTAGCACGGAGGGAGATCGTAAGGTTTCCTGGAGGAGACTTCTGTTGTTGCCTCCGGGCTTGGTGCTGGCGAGCTTTGAGAGGGCGTCTGCCCGGGCGTTTTGTTCCCGAGGTATGTGCTGGATCTGTATTTCTGAAAAGTGGCGTAATTGTGCCTGTGTTTGGTCCAGGTATTTCTTCATAGTTGGGTCTTTGGCCTGGTAGCTTCCATTTACTTGTGATGTGACGACCTGGGAGTCGCTGAAGATCGTGATTTTCTGGGCTCCGACCTCTTCGGCTAGCTTTAGACCTGCTAGTAGGGCCTCATATTCGGCTTGGTTGTTCGAAGCCTGGAACTCGAATTTTAGGGATAGTTCTATCCGTGTTCCTTGGTCGCTTTCGAGTATAACCCCGGCTCCGCTTCCTGTTTTATTTGAGGACCCGTCGACATACAGGTTCCATGAGAGTGGGGTTCCAGGGGTCTCAGTGTATTCTGCGATGAAGTCGGCTAGATATTGAGATTTTATGGCAGTTCGGGCTTCATAGTGGAGGTCGAACTCGGACAGTTCCACCGCCCATTGTAGTATTCGTCCTGCCAGGTCTGTTTTTTGCAGGATGTGTCTCATGGGTTGGTTTGTCCGGACTTTGATGGTGTGGGCTTGAAAGTAGGGACGGAGCCTCCGAGCTGTGAACACTAGGGCGTAGGCGAATTTTTCTATCTTCTGATAGTTTAATTCGGCCCCTTGTAGTGCCTTGCTTACAAAGTATATGGGGCGTTGTCCTTGGTCATTCTCTCGTATTAACGCTGAAGCGACTGCTCGATTTCCAACCGAGAGGTATAGTACGAGTTCTTCTCCTTTTAAAGGTCGGGTTAGGATTGGTGGCTGCCCGAGGAATTCCTTGAATTCTTGGAAGGCTTTTTCGCACTCCGGGGTCCATGAGAAGGGTTTCCCTTTCTTTAGGAGCGAGTAGAGAGGTAGTGATTTTATCGCTGATCCTGCCAAGAATCTTGATAGGGCGGCTAGCCTTCCATTCAGTTGCTGTACTTCTTTGACACACGTCGGGCTCTTCATATTGAGTATTGCTTGGCATTTGTCTGGGTTCGCTTCGATGCCCCTTTGAGTCAGCATGAAGCCCAAGAACTTTCCGGCTTCTGCGGCGAAGGTGCACTTTGTCGGGTTAAGTCTCATGTTGTGTTTTCTGAGGGTGCCGAAGACACTGGTGAGGTCGGTCAGCAAGTTTCTGTCTTCTTGTGTCTTTACCAGCATGTCGTCGACGTACACTTCCAGCTGTAGTCCGATGTGCTCTGAGAACACTTTGTTCATTAGCCTCTGGTAGGTTGCCCCTGCGTTCTTCAGCCCGAAGGGCATTACTACGTAGCAGTAGTTTGCCTTTGGGGTTATGAATGAGGTCTTTTCTTGGTCGGGTCCGTACATCGGGATTTGATTGTATCCCGAGTATGCGTCCATGAAGGAGAGATATCTGTAGCCAGAGGCTGCGTCTACTAAGGCGTCGATGTTTGGTAGTGGATATGGGTCTTTGGGGCAGGCTTTGTTGAGATCCGTGTAATCGACGCACATCCTCCATTTTCCGTTAGGCTTTTTTACCAGGACCACGTTTGCGAGCCATAGGGGGTATTTTACTTCCCTAATGAACCCTGCATCTAGCAGTGCTTGTACTTGTTCTTCTATCGCTTGCATGCGTTCGGGTCCGAGCTTCCGGCGTCTTTGTTGGACAGGTCTGGATCCCGGGTATACTGATAGTTTATGGCACATTAGGTCGGGGCTTATGCCTGGCATGTCGGAGGCTTTCCAGGCGAAGAGGTCGGAATTCCCCTTTAAGAGGGTTATGAGTTCCTCTTTTAGGCCTGCCTCAAGGTTTGCTCCTATGTTTGTTATCTTTTCAGGTGTGTTCCCAATCTGGACTTTTTCGGTTTCTCCCTCTGGTTGTGGCCGAAGATCTTCTCGGGTTTGAACTCGCCCGAGTTCTATTGTGTTGATCTCTTTCCCTTTTAGGCTCAGGCTTTCGTTGTAGCATCGCCGCGCTAGTTTTTGGTCACCTTTTAGGGTGGCGATTCCTTTTGCGGTAGGGAACTTCATACAGAGGTGTGGGGTCGAGACTATTGCTGCCAATCTGTTTAGGGTTGGTCGCCCAATGAGGGCATTGTATGCTGAAGTGACGTCAACTATAATGTAGTCGATGCTTAATGTTTTAGATTGCTCGCCGCTTCCGAAGGTAGTGTGTAGCGAGATGTACCCTAAGGGATGGATCGGGGTGTCCCCTAGCCCAAATAGGTCGGTGGGATAGGCCTTTAGCTCTTTTTCTTCAAGTCCGAGCTTGTCGAAGGCCGTTTTGAACAGGATATCTGCTGAACTTCCCTGGTCAATCAGGGTTCGATGTAAGTTGGCGTTTGCTAGGATAATGGTGATTACCATTGGATCGTCGTGCCCGGGTATTATCCCTTGAGCATCTTCTCGGGTAAATGAGATAGTAGGTAATTCGGGCAGGGGACTGTCTTCTCGGACATGATAGATTTCTTTGAGGTGTCTTTTTCGTGAGGATCTGGATGTTCCACCGCCTGCAAAACCTCCATTTATCATGTGTACGTGCCTTTCGGGGGTTCGCGGGGTTTGTTCGGCCCGACCTTCGTTATCTCCCCGCCTTCTTTTCCTGGTCTCTTCTCCTTTCTCTGCTATGTATCTGTCGAGCTTTCCTTCTCTGGCTAGCTTTTCTATAACGTTTTTTAGGTCGTAGCAGTCGTTAGTAGAATGACCGTAGAGTTTGTGATATTCACAGTACTCGGACCGATCTCTCCCCGCTCTCTTGTGTTTTAGAGGTCGGGGCGGGGGGATCTTTTCGGTGTGGCATACTTCTCTGTAGACGTCTACCAGGGAGACTCGGAGGGGGGTGTAGTTGTGGTACTTCCGTGGCTTGTCCGAGTTGGGTTCTTCTTTCTTCTTCTGTTCCCGATCTCGATCTCGGAGTGGGTAGGTTGATTCCTTCCTAGAAGAGTCTCTTAGCTGGGAGGTTTCCTCCATGTTGATATATTTTTCTGCCCGCTCCTGCACCTCGTATAGGGAGGTCGGGTATCGTTTGGATAGGGATTGGCTGAACGGTCCCTCTTTTAGGCCGTTTGCTAGTCCCATGATGGCTGCTTCAGTGGGTAAGTGTTGTATGTCCAGGCAGGCTTTGTTGAATCGCTCCATGTATTCTCGGAGGGTTTCTTGGTTACCTTGTTTGATCCCGAGTAGACTGGGGGCATGTTTTGTCTTGTCCTTTTGAATAGAGAACTTTGTTAGGAATTTTTTGGTCAGGTCTTCGAAGCTGGTGATTGATCTTGGTGGCAGGTTTTCGAACCACTTCATGGCTGACTTGGTGAGAGTGGTGGGGAAGGCTTTGCACCGAATCGCGTCGGAGGCATCGACTAGGTACATTCTGCTTCTGAAGTTGCTGAGGTGGTGACTTGGATCGGTGGTGCCGTCGTAGAGATCCATATCGGGTGGTTTGAAGTTTCGCGGTACCTTCTCCTTTATGATCTCTTGCGTGAAGGGATCATGGTTGCCTTCGGGGGTGGTGCCGCGTTCTGTCCGGCCTTTCAGGTTGGCCTCTATTTTCCGCAGTTTTTCTTCTAATTCTCTGCACTTTCGAGTCTCCCTCCTCAGATCTTGTTCAGTTTCTTTCTGTTTCTTTATGTCCTCTTCGAGTCGTTTCAGTCGGTTTTGTTGTGCCTGGACTGCTCCTAGAATTTCCGAGCTCTTTTCTTTTTCAGGATTTTGTGGATCTTTGTTTGGGAGTGATGTCTTTGGGCGATTCTGTTTGTTTCCTCCTGGAGTGCGTGGTGATAGAGGGCTGTCCGGACGTTCTCCGGTGTCAATTTCTTCCTCTTGTTCAGATGCAGCGCGGTCATTGTTGTGAGGGTCGTCCGCCATGGTAGAGGGATGACTTCCAGGTCCCCGGCAACGGTGCCAATGTTCCGAGGGTTACCTGAAACGTGTAGCTCGGTCGTCTGGAGAGGCCCGAGGTGGGGGTCCGGGACCCGAGCTTGATATGTATAGTGGTTGGTGGTTGTACCTGCAATGACACTCCGATGCTTAAGTTAGCATGGGTTCAAGCAGATATATGTAGAATGTAGAATGAATGCCATACCTGGGTGCTCCAGTGTATTTATAGTAGTTGGCCGTGATCTTCCCTGGATAAGATATTCTTATCTTATCTTATCTTTGGGAGTTTTATCTCTATCTTTGTGGAACCGCCTTTTCTAGGCCCTTTCGGCCTTTAGGTTTTGGGCTGCGTTCCTTTTGATGGGTCTTCCTTTGCTTGATTGTCCGAGGTTCGACCTTTAGGCGTGGGCCTTAGGAAGAGGTCGGACCTTTTATGAATTTGCCGAGTTTGGAGGAGTTCGGTCAGGGTATGAACAGTTATCTTATTATTCTTAGTCAAGATATCAATAACAGTTTTTAATTTTATTTGTAAAAAGTAAGAGAACATGAAATGAATAATACTTGTTATGCAGTAATGGAGAATAGGTTGAAGTTTTGGAGATGCTCTGTCTTCTGAATCTCTGCTTTCCTACTGTTGTCTTCTTCACGCACGCAAGGCTTCTTCCATGGCAAGCTGTATGTTGGTGGATCACTGTTGTCAACGGCTACCATCCGTCCTTTCAGTGAAAATGGTCCAACTACAGGTTTCGTAGGGCTAATCATCTGTTGGTTCTCACTCGTGCTAGAATAGGATCCATTGATCCTTTTGCACACTGTCACTGCGCCCAGCATTTGTGAGTTTGAAGCTCGTCACAGTCACCCCTTCCCAGATCCTACTCGGAATACCACAGACAAGGTTTAGACTTTCCGGATCTCAAGAGTTCTACCATTTGATTCTAGCTTATACCACGAAGACTCTGGTTTCACAGATTTGAATACTCTGTTGTCAGGAGAGGCAATCAAACTCGTGAACTAGGAACCTAAGAGATACACACTCAATCTAAGGTAGAACGGAAGTGGTTGTCAGGCACGCGTTCATAAGTTGAGAATGGTGATGAGTGTCACGGATCATCATATTCATCATGTTGAAGTGCGAATGAATATCTTATAATAAAAACAAGCGTGATTAAATAGAAAACAGAAATAATTGCATTAATCCATCGAGACACACCAGAGCTCCTCACCCCCAACCATGGGGTTTAGAGACTCATGCCGTAGAAGATAAAAATTCAGATGTAAAATGTCATGAGGTACAAAATGAATCTCTAAAAGTAGTTTTTATACTAAACTAGTAACCTAGGTTTACAGAAAATGGGTAAACTAAGATAGATAGTGCATAAATCCACTTCCGGGGCCCACTTGGTGTGTGTTTGGGCTGAGCATTGAAGCTTTCACGCGCATAGGCTATTCCTGGCGTTAAATGCCAGTTTTGGTGCCAGTTTGGGCGTTTAACTCTAACGTTTATGCCAGTTTTGGCGTTTAACGCCAAAGAAGGGTAAAAAGCTAGCATTTAAACGCCAGTTTGCGCTATCAAATCTCGTGCAAAGTATGAACTATTATACATTGTTGGAAAGCCCAAGATATCTACTTTCGAACGCAATTGAGGGCGTGCCAATTGAGCTTCTGTAGCTCCAGAAAATCCATTTCGCGTGCAGGAGGGTCAGAATCCAACAGCATCTGCAGTCCTTTTTCAGCCTCTGAATCAGATTTTTGCTCAGGTCCCTCAATTTCAGCCAGAAAATACCTGAAATCATAGACAAATACACAAATTCATAGTAAAGTCCAGAAAATGTGATTTTTGCATAAAAACTATTAAAAATGTACTAAAATGTAACTAAAGCATACTAAAAACTACATGAAAATACCACCAAAAAGCGTATAAAATATCCGCTCATCACAACACCAAACTTAAACGGTTGCTTGTCCCCAAGCAACTAGATAAATAAAATAAGGTAGAAGGAAAATCAAGAGGCAATACATCTCAGAGTTTTAATTGAAGCTCAGATTCTGATTAGATGAGCGGGACTAGTAGCTTTTTACTCCTAAACAGTTTTGGCATCTCAATTTATCCTTTGAAGTTCAGAATGATTGGCATCCATAGGAACTCAGAATTCAGATAGTGTTATTGATTCTCCAAGTTTAATATGTTGATTCTTGAACACAGCTACTTTATGAGTCTTGACTGTGACCCTAAGCATCTTGTTTTCCAGTAATACTACAGGATACATAAATGCCACAGACACATAGCTGGGTGAACCTTTTAGATTGTGACTCAGCTTTGCTAGAGTCCCCAGTTAGAGGTGCCCAGAGTTCTTAGGCACATTCTTTTGTTTTGGATCACGACTTTAACCACTCAGTCTCAAGCGTTTCACTTGGACCTTCATGATACAAGCACATGGTTAGGGACAGCTTGATTTAGCCGCTTAGGCCAGGATTTTATTCCTTTGGGCCCTCCTATCCATTAATGCTCAAAGCCTTGGATCCTTTTTTTTTTGCAAGGTTTGTATTTTTTACTGCTTTTTCTTGCTTCAAGAATCAATTTTATGATTTTTAAGATTATCAATAACATTTCTCTTTCTTTTCATCATTCTTTCAAGAGCCAATAATTTTAACATTCATAAACTTCACTATCAAAAATATGCACTGTTCATGCATTCATTCAGAAGACAAAAAGTGTTGCCACCACATAAAAATAATTAGAATTTTTCTTATTGAAAAGTTGAAATAATTGCCTCCTTACTCTAAAGAAAATCTATTATTTTATTCATGTTTAGTGATGATGAGAGGAATAAAGTATAGCTTACTTGGAGATAAAAATAAAAATAAAAATAAAGACCCTAATTACTAATACTCATGTAATTCTTAAGATAGGTTTCTAATAACAAAAGTTATCACAGATTTAAGATTAGGACTCAACAACCTTTATTTTGGGATATGGATGCTCCTTCAATCTGTGGGGTGTCTGGTCCCTCAAGGGAGAGCTTCTGGCGCTTCAGCTCCTGTAGCTCACGCCCTTGCTTTTCTCGTTCCTTAAGCAGCTTGCAGAGCATGCTATTTTGATTTTGCTGTTCTTCCTTAAGTTGATCCATAGCTTCTTGCAACTTGGTGACAGATGATTTTAGGCGGGCCTAATAGTTAATTTGAGGGATTTCTGGGAGGAACTCCTGCGCCCTCTTCTTGATGGAGTTGTCATGTACTTGTTGTCCCTCCATTGACTTTTTAGTGATTGGATGCTCGAGTGAGATGAACTTATCCACTCCCCATTTTAGCCTAGCATCTTTACATAGCAGAGAGATTAAGCTTGGGTAAGCTAATTTGGCTTCAGTGGAGTTCTTATTTGCAATTGTGTAAATCTCACAAGAAATCAGATAATGAATCTCCACTTCATTTTCCAGCATAATGCAGTGAATCATCACTACTCTTTTGACAGTGACCTTAGAGCGGTTGCTAGTGGGCAGTATAGAATGCCCAATGAAGTCCAACCAGCCCCTAGCGACTGGTTTGAGATCTCCTCTCTTGAGTTGGTTTGGGACACCTTTTGAGTTGGTTATCCACTTATTTCTAAGGAGGCATATGTCCTCTAGAACTTGGTCCAAACGCTTATCTACTCTCACGATTCTCCTATTAAAGGATTCTGGATCATCTTGTAGTTGAGGCAACTTAAAGACCTCTCTTATTTTTTCAAGGTGGAAGTAAATAGTCTTCCCTCTGACCATAGTTCGAAAGGTATGGAAGGCAGTTCCCGTCATTCTCTGCTTATCTGTCAGCCACAGATTTGAGTATAATTCCTGGACCATATTTCTTCCCACCTTTGTCTTAGGATTAGCTAGGATTTCCCAACCTCTGTTTCGAATCTGTTCTTGGATCTCTGGATATTCGTCTTCTTTTAGATCGAACTTAACTTCCGGGATCACTGACCTCAAACCCATTATTTTGTGGTAATGGTCTGGATGTTCTTTGGCTAAGAACCTCTCATGATTCCAAAGTGGTTTTGGATTATTCTCTTTCTTGCCTCTTAAATTGGTTTGTTTTCCTTTAGGGGCCATAATCTTGGTGAGGTTTTGCTCAGTGATCACGGAAATACACACCAAACTTAGAGGTTTACTTGTCCTCAAGCAAATCAAAGGAAAAGAGAGGAATAGAGGGGGAGACAGATTCGAATGGTGGAGGTATAGGGATGGTCGAATGTGTATTTAAAAGGGAGGGGGTGGGTTTCGAAAATTTTGAAAAAGATATGATAGAAAGATATGATTTGTAAAAGAAGAATTATGATATAAAAAAGATGAGATTTTAAAATTCAAAAGATATGGAAAAGATATAAAGAAGTTAAACCTGAATTTTTGTTGATGCATCTAAGAATTAAAAGATGATATGATAAGTTGTAAAAGATTTGGAAAGAAATTGAAGAGATAAATGAGTTTTTGAAAAAGATTTGAAAGAGATTTTGAAAGAAAATTAAAAAGAATTTAGAAGATTATTAAATTTTTGAAAATTAAATTTGGGAGATGAAAATTTGTAACATATTTATGCAGAAAATTATGATTTAAAACATGAAAATTTGAAAAAAATTGAAGTGAAAACAAAATCACTTCCCCCTGTTTGATCTGGCATTAAACGCCCAGAATGGTATCCATTCTGGCGTTTAACACCCATTTTTTGGCCAATTTGGGCGTTTAACGCCCAGCCAGGTACCCTGGCTGGCGTTAAACGCCAGGAATTCTTTGTCACTGGGCATTTTTCTAAACACCCAGGATGCTGCAACTCTGGCGTTAAATGCCCAGAATGGTGCCCATTCTGGCGTTTAACACCCAAAAAGGTATCTTTACAGGCGTTAAACGCTCAGAATGGTATCCATTGTGGCGTTTAACGCCCAAAATGCCTCTTACTGGCATTTTCGAGCCAGTGAGCTCTTTTTCTCTGCTTTGTGCTCTGAATCCTTCTGTAACTCTGTGAATATCTTTGCTAATGACTAGGTTGCCTACCAGCAAGCGCTTCTTTATTTTCTTTAGCTGGACTTTTACTGAGCTTTAGTCTAGTCTCAGTTTTGAGCATTCTTGCTCAATATTACTTTCAAGATAATGTTTGACTCTCTGTCCATTAACAATGAACTTTTTGTCAGAGTCAACATCCTGAAGCTCTACATATCCATATGGTGACACACTTGTGATCACATATAGTCCCCTCCACCAGGATTTTAATTTCCCAGGGAACAATCTGATCCTAGAGTTAAACAGCAGAACCTTCTGTCCTGGCTCAAAGACTCTGGATGACAGTTTCTTGTCATGCCATCTTTTTACTTTCTCTTTGTAAATTTTTGCATTTTCGAAAGCATTGAGTCTGAATTCCTCTAGCTCATTCAACTGGAGCAATCTTTTCTCTCCAACTAACTTAGCATCAAGGTTTAGGAATCTGGTTGCCCAGTAAGCCTTGTGTTCCAGTTCTACTGGCAGGTGACAGGCTTTTCCACACACAAGCTGGTATGGAGAGGTCCCTATAGGAGTTTTGAATGCAGTTCTGTATGCCCATGGAGCATCATCCAGACTCCTTGCCCAATACTTTCTACGGGTATTTACAGTCCGTTCCAGGATTCATTTTAGTTCTCTATTTGAGACTTCAGCCTGTCAATTTGTCTGTGGATGATATAGAGTAGCCACTTTGTGGTTAATTCCATATCGGATCAGAGCAGAGTCAAGCTGTTTATTGCAGAAATGAGTTCCTCCATCACTGATTAGTATTCTATGGACACCAAATCTGCTGAAGATATGCTTCTGGAGAAACTTCAGCACTGTCTTAGTATTATTAGTGGGTGTTACAATTGCTTCCTCCCATTTAGATACATAGTCTATTGCCACCAGAACATAAGTGTTTGAGTATGATGGCGGGAAAGGCCCCATGAAGTCAATACCCCATACATCAAATAACTCAATCTCTAAGATCCTTTGCTGAGGCATGGCATAACTGTGAGGTAGATTACCAGCTCTTTGCCAACTGTCACAGCTACGTACAAACTCTCGGGAGTTTCTATAGAGAGTAGGCCAGTAGAAACCACATTGGAAGACTCTTGTGGTTGTCCGCTCACTTCCGAAATGTCCTCCATATTGCGATCCATGGCAATGCCATAGGATCTTCTGTGCCTCTTCTCTGGGCACACACCTATGGATTATTCCGTCTGCACATCTCTTAAAGAGATATGGTTCATCCCACAAGTAGTACTTTGTATCAGTAACTAATTTTTTTGTTTGCTACCTGCTATACTCTTTGGGTATGAATCTTACCGCTTTATAGTTTGCAATGTCTACAAACAACAGTACTTCCTGAATGGCAAAGATCTCAGTAGAGGGGAGGGATGCCCCTTCTACTGGTTCTATTCGGGACAGCTGATCTGCTACTTGGTTCTCTGTCCTTTTTCTGTCTCTTATTTCTATATCAAACTCTTGCAGAAGCAACACCAATCTTATGAGCCTGGGTTTTGAATCCTGCTTTGTGAGTAGATATTTAAGAGTAGCATGGTCATTGTACACAATCACTTTTGACACTACTAAATAGGATCTAAACTTGTCAATGGCATAAACCACTGCAAGCAGCTATTTTTCTGTGGTTGTGTAATTCTTCTGTGCATTATTTAGAACACGACTAGCATAGTAAATGACGTGCAGAAGCTTGTTATGCCTTTGTTCCAATACTGCACCAATAGCATGGTCACTGGCATCACACATTAATTCGAATGGTAATGTCCAATCTGATGCAGAAATGACAAGTGCTGTGACCAACTTAGCCTTCAGAGTCTCAAAGGCCTGCAAACACTCTGTGTCAAAGACAAATGGTGTATCAGTAGCTAGCAGATTACTTAGAGGTTTTGCGATTTTTGAAAAATCCTTTATAAACCTCCTGTAGAATCCTACATGTCCCAGAAAGCTTCTGATTGTCTTAACATTGGTGGGTGGTGGTAATTTTTCAATTACCTCTACCTTAGCTTGATCCACCTCTATTCCTTTGTTCGAAATTTTATGCCGAAGGACAATTCCTTCAGTAACCATAAAGTGACATTTTTCCCAGTTTAAAACCAGGTTAGTCTCTTGGCACCTTTTCAGAACAAGTGCAAGATGATCAAGACAGGAGCTGAATGAGTCTCCAAATACTGAGAAGTCATCCATGAAGACTTCCAGGAATTTTTCTACCATATCAGAGAAAATAGAGAGCATGCACCTCTGAAATGTTGTCGGTGCATTGCACAGACCAAATGGCATCCTTCTGTAGGCAAATACTCCAGATGGACATGTGAATGCTGTTTTCTCTTGATCATGAGGATCTACTGCAAGTTGGTTATAGCCTGAATAGCCATCCAAAAAGCAGTAATAGTCATGACCTGCTAGTCTTTCTAGCATCTGGTCTATGAATGGTAAAGGAAAATGATCCTTTCTGGTGGCTGTATTGAGCCTTCTGTAGTCAATACACATACGCCACCCTGTAACTGTTCTTTTAGGAACCAGTTCATTTTTTTCATTATGAATCACTGTCATACCTCCCTTCTTTGGGACGACTTGGACAGGGTTCACCCAGGGGCTATCAGAAATAGGATAAATAATCCCAGCCTCTAGTAATTTAGTGACCTCTTTCTACACCACTTCTTTCATGGCTGGATTTAGCCGCCTCTGTGGTTGAACCACTGGCTTAGCATCATCCTCCAATAGGATCTTGTGCATGTATCTGGCTGGGCTAATGCCCTTAAGATCATTTATAGACCACCTAAGAGGTGTCTTGTGTGTCCTTAGCACCTGAAGTAGTGCTTTCTCTTCCTGTGGTTCTAAAGCAGAGCTTATGATCACAGGAAAAGTTGCATCCTCTCCCAGAAACATATATTTCAAGGATGGTGGTAGTGGTTTGAGCTCGGGTTTAGGAGGCTTATCCTCTTCCTGAGGAGTTTTCAGGGGTTCTTCTGTTTTCTCTAGTTCCTCCAAATCAGGTTGAACATCTTTAAAGATGTCCTCTAGCTCTGATTTGAGACTCTTTGTCATATTGACTTCTTCCACCAGAGAGTCAATAATATCAACTCTCATGCAGTCTTTTGATGTGTCTGGGTGCTGCATAGCTTTGACAGCATTCAACTTAAACTCATCCACATTGACTCTCAGGGTCACTTTCCCTTTTTGGACGTCGATGAGGGTTCGTCTAGTTGCTAGGAAAGGTCTTCCTAGAATGAGAGTTGCACTCTTGTGCTCCTCTATTTCCAGCACTACAAAGTCAGTGGGAAAGGCAAATGGCCCAACCCTAACAATCATGTCCTTAATTACGCCTGATGGATATTTAATGGAGCCATCAGCAAGTTGGAGGCATATTCCGGTTGGTTTGACTTCTTTAGTCAAGCCAAGCTTTCTGATAGTGGATGCATGTATTAGGTTGATACTTGCCTCATGATCACATAGAGCTGTCTTGGTACAAGTACCCTCTAATGTGCATGGTATCATAAAGCTTCTGGGATCTTTAAGCCTCTCTGGTAAGCTTTTCAAAATGACTGCACTACATTCTTCAGTGAGAAAAACTTTTTCAGTTTCTCTCCAATCCTTCTTATGACTTAAGATCTCTTTCATGAACTTAGCATAAGAGGGTATTTGCTCAAGTGCCTCTGCAAACGGGATCTTTATTTCAAGAGTCTTGAGATAGTCTGCAAAGCAGGCAAATTGCTTATCCTGTTCCGCTTGGCGGAGTTTCTGAGGATAAGGCATCTTGGCTTTATATTCCTCAACCTTAGTTGCTGCAGGTTTATTTCCTACAGAGGAGGTTGGAGAAGCCTTCTTAAGAGGGTTACTATCAGCACTTGCAGGTGTCTGATCCCTCATTAGCGTTTGAACGCTAGGATTAGGGGTTGGATGGGCGTTTAACGCCAATTTTCCACCCTTTTTTGGCATTTGAACGACAGAACTGGACATGGATTATGCGTTTAACGCCAATTTTTCACCCTTTTTTGGCGTTTGAACGCCAGAATTATTCCTCTCTGGGCTCTTACTGTCCTCAGAGGGATTTTGGGCAGTGGTTTGCTCATCCTCTGTCAGTTGTTCCTTGTTTGACTTTTTGCTGCCTTGAGTTGAGGTATATAATGTCTTCCCACTCCTTAAATGAACAGCTTGGCACTCTTCTGTTATCTGTTTAGATAACTACTATTTTGTCTGATTCAATTGTTTTTCCATATTCTGGTTAGCATCTTTGGTTTCTTGTAGCATCTCTTTGAATTTTGCTACCTGTTTTGTTAGAAAACATAATTGCTGATTGAGTTCAGCAACTTGTTCTGGAGGACCAAGTTCAGTGGATACTGCCTTAGCTTCTTCTTTCATGGAGGCCTCATTGCTTAAGTACAAATGCTGATTTCTAGCAACTGTATCAATGAGCTCTTAAGCCTCTTCAATTTTCTTTCTCATGTGTATAATTCCACCAGCTGAGTGGTCTAGAGATATCTGGGCTCTTTTTGTAAGCCCGTAATAGAATATGTCTAACTGCACCCATTCTAAAAACACTTCAGAGGAGCACTTCCTTAGCATCTCTCTGTACCTCTCCCAGGCATCATAAAGAGATTCATTATCCTATTGTTTAAAGCCTTGGATGTCCAGCCTTAGCTGTGTCATCTTTTTTGGAGGGAAATATTGATTCAAGAATTTGTCTGACAACTGTTTCCATGTTCTTATGCTGGCTTTGGGTTGGTTATTTAACCACCTCTTAGCTTGGTCTTTTACAGCAAATAGAAACAGCAATAATCTGTAGACGTCCTGATCCACTTCCTTATCACGTACTGTGTCAGCAATTTGTAAGAACTATGCCAGAAACTCAGTAGGTTCTTCTTGTGAAAGACCGGAATACTGGCAATTTTGCTGCACCGTGATAATAAGCTGATGATTTAGCTCAAAAGTGTTAGCTCTTATGGGGGGTATACAGATACTACTCCCATATGAAGCAGTAGTGGGGTTAGCATATGACCCCAGAGTTCTTCTGGACTATTCATTTCCACTTAGGTCCATGATGGAGAAAGGGAGATGATGTGGTTTGGAGATAGAAATATTATATTTATTATTTAAAAAATTTGAGAAAGCTGAAAATAAAAGAAGATAAAATAAAATAAAATAAATGAAAGATTTTGGGTGAGGATTTTCAAAAAAAGAAGAGAGAGAAAGTGGTTAGGAAGTTTTGAAAAAGATATGATCTTAAAATTTTAAAGATTGAAACTTTCTTAACAAGAAAACACCAAACTTAAAATTTTTCAATCAATTTAGTGAACCAAGACAAGAGATTCGAAAATTGTATGTAAGAAAAAGAAAAAGATTTTGAAAAATTTTATGAAGGATTTTCGAAAAAAAATAAAAAGAGAAAATTGAAAAAGAGTTTGTTTTAAAAAAGGTTTAAGAAGATAATTTTAAAAATTAAAATTTTGACTTGACTAACAAGAAACTACCAATTTTTTAAAAATTTTGACTAAATCAACTCAAGGAATTCGAAAATTATGAGTGAATAAAGAAAAGACATTTTTTTATTTTTTTGAATTTAATGAGGACAGAGAAAAACAATAAGAAGACACAAGACCTAAAAATTTTAAGATCAAAGCACAAAAAAAAAGACTCAAGAACACTTTGAAGACTCACAAGAACAACAAGAACATAAAAAGAACACCAAGAACACTTTTTGAAAATTTTTTAAGGTAATAACAACACAAGAAACACCAAACTTAAAAATTTGTATACTCTAGACACTAATGATTCAAAAATACACAGGAAAAACAAGGAAAGACACCAAACAAGAAAATTCAAAGATCAAACAAGGAAAATAAACAAGAACAACTCGAAAAATTGAGAGAAAATAACCACATGCAACTGACACCAAACTTAAAACATGAAACTAAACTCAAAGAAAATTAAAGATTAATAAAGAAAAATGATATTTTTGAAAATTTTTTTGAAAAGAAAATAAAAGACTCTAAACCAAAAAGATAAACCGTCAGTTGTCCAAACTTGAACAATCCCCGGCAACGGCGCCAAAAACTTGGTGCACGGAATTGTGATTCACACTTCTCACTACTCTGGTGCCACTAACCAGCAAGTGCACTGGGTCGTCCAAGTAATACCTTACGTGAGTAAGAGTCGATTCCACGGAGATTGCCAGCTTGAAGCAAGCTATGGTTATCTTATTATTCTTAGTCAAGATATCAATAACAGTTCTTAGTTTTATTTGTAAAAAGTAAGAGAACATGAAATGAATAATACTTGTTATGCAGTAATGGAGAATAGGTTGAGGTTTTGGAGATGCTCTATCATCTGAATCTCTGCTTTCCTACTGTTGTCTTCTTCACGCACGCAAGGCTCCTTCCATGGAAACACTAGAAGAAAAACATCCATTCAGGTACACTTGAAAAGTGTAGCCAAAAGTGAAAAAAATGATGCCTTAGGCTACGGCTACGCTTTCTGGGCTACGGCTACGCTTTTTGAGGTGATTCCTATTCGGCCGTTGCCTATTCTCAAAGGCTACGCTTTTCTACACCAAGGGCCATGCTTTTAGCATTTTGGAATAGCGTGCGTTTTTCAAGTGATGCTGTCCAGGACCAAAAGCTACGCTTTTCAGCTTCCATTTTTGCCAGAATAGGCTACAGTTTTCAACGCTACTGCATCACCTGTAAAGCGTAGCCACATTGTATAGCATGGGTACCTTTTATAAGTGTAGCCTTAGGTCCCTCGTTTTTTTTTGTATACTATACTTACTGTATATAAGTGTAGCCTTAGGTCTCTTTTTTTTTCTCTATACTATAGCTACTGTATATAAGTGTAGTCTTAGATCTCGTTTTTTTTTTCTGTTTGTATATATATATATATATATATATATATATATATATATATATATAAAATTTTCTAATAATTATTAATACAACATAATAATTAATAATATGATTACATGTATAATAATTTTGTATTTTTATTTAAATAAGTTGAATATTATAAAATAAAAATAAATACATAATTATACTAAATAATTTCTTTAAATAATAAAAATCTCAGTGCAGGACTTATGTAGCAAAAGGCATCCAAGCTTTTCAAATATGACAAAGGTTGCACTCCTTGAGGAATCAATAACTTTCACCTTAATTCTATACCGGTTTTTATAATATATACAAATGAAATAATCAACATAAATAAACCTCATACCAACACTATAACTTCAAGGAAAACAAATCAACATGCTTTGAAGACTTTTCACAATAGTATGACCCAAGCTTCAGAACAACTTCAGTGCCATATCTACATTGAGCAACAAACCAATCAGGTCCACCAATCACTCCCATAATTGTACCATACACAGTATAATCACCATCCTAAAGAAAAGTAGTATTTTAATTTGGACTTGAAGGTTGAACATAAAAAGAAAGTGAAAAATAATAAAAAAATGACTAACCTCTTTATATTCCTTCAATTCTCCAATTGTCTTCCGAGTTGTAATCTCGAGAAAATATTTCGCAAGTGAGTAATAGTGATAATGTTTTTTAGCACTATTTGATTTCAAAGATCATATAAAGAAAGCAAAATTTTAGATGTTATGTAAAGGAATATAGAAATACTATAGCATAGCCATGAAGCTTTAAAAAAAAGGTTGAACCTTGTATTAACGTTGGAAAGGGGTTTCTGACTAATCAGAAATCTATCAAAGTTTTGTTTATGCTTAATGGTGCTATCAACCTGTTGCAACAATTTGGCACAACAAAAGGGAAATAGAAAATTTAGTTAGCAAAGATAGTAAACTTCAATATTAAAAGAAACAGAGGAGTGGCGGCAAAGACAGCAGATGCTGGTGGTGCTGGGTGAGCAGTGAGAAGCAGTTAGAAGATGATAGAAACAAAAAAATCACGCAGTATAGAAATCATAGTAACAACCTAAATAGAAAATCATAGTTAAAAAAATATGGAAAAAGAAAAATAACAAGAACATGAATCAACTAATAGAATCAACCAATAGAATAGAATCACAGTAATAACATGTTAACAAAAATAATTAAAAAAGAAAACTCAAGTAATAACAACATAAATTAGAGATGGATAGCACTCAAGATATAAGCAGAAAGACAGCAAATCAGAAATCTATGGGAATCTACAGGCTGTGTTTATAGAAATAGATAGCACTCAAGATATAAGCATAAACCATCAAATCTTGTCCCAATTGAAGAGTAGATAAGTTCATATTATTCATCTTGAATTATGATTTTTCACAGAACCTTGTCCTAAATGGTGAAGATAAAGGAGAAAACAAGGAGAGTGCATTTCATCTTGAGAAACACATTGATGCATATCTACTAGTTAGGTACATGATTTTCAGTCTATTTTCAATTTCAGTTTATCAAGCTCCTACTTATCATCATGAGTGATGTCTTTGGCGTACAGCTGAGATAAATAATTCTGGATCCTAAAGAAAGCATTAAAATTCAATTTCAGCCATTCCAGATGCAACATTCAAAAGTGGTTACATTGGTTTAATAGAGAACTTGGCTATGGATTCAAAACAATAAGCACCACAAAGATCTGAAACTATTTGTGCTGACCTAACTTAGAATTTTAGGAACATGAAGCACAAATCAAAACACATGGAATAAGTTAACAGATAGAGTGAAGAGGAGGTACCTGTCACAAATTTGAACCTATTCCATCATGGATGCCATTCTTTGCTGATCAGCTTCTAGAAGTGAATCAAAACCAGCTAACATGCTCTTATCCATGATTCAACCAGGGATTTTGGAGACGAAACTCAAACCCAAGGAATGAAATTGAAACCAGTTAACTAATAATAATATAGGATGAAACTAAAGACCAAAAAGAAATAGAAAGCAAACAAAACTTAACTAAAGATGAAGCATAATTTTGTGCAGAAGATGAAGCTAAAGACCTAGTAGTTCTTCAGGGAATTTGTGCAGCTTCCTCTGAATTCATGTTTCCTCTGATAAAATCAACAATGGAATCATCAATTTGGAATCAATAAGAGTGACCAAAAGCACTAATAATATGCCTTTTAATAAAAAATAATATGAATAATAAACTAAATTCACTAATGAAACCAGCAAGAATGATCAGAGGCACTAATGAAGTAGAGCAGTTTTTTTAAGAATTAGCAAGGAAAGGAAACTAAAGATGATAATAACATAAAAATTAGCAGTTTTTTTCTGCTGAACTTTCACCATTTACAATGTTGAAATAATAACATTCTTCAAATTTTGCAAGTAATAAAATTAAGAAAACAGCAATAACAATGGCAGTTTCAAAAATAGCACTAGAAAAACTAGCAGTGCTATGTAAGAAATAGGACTAGCAACATTGTAACAAAATTTGCAAATATATTCTATAATTTCTGTTCCCTATCGAATAAACACATAATCCCATACAAAGATAATGAAGTACAGGAGTAGCAACATTGACTCTGCTATATGAATAAATGTCTCTCTACAACTTCTGGAACAGATTACAATGTTAGTCTCCATGTTTATTTTATAAGTAAATCCAGCATTATTAATTTAAATGATTGAAACAATTGCGTGGACTGTCAGTTTCTTAACAAATTCATAAAAAATCAGAACCAGTTTTCATGATGAGCACAAAACAATCAAACACAGCTTAACATGATAGAAGCAGGAAATGAATGCTTAAATTACAAAAAGTTGAAGAAACTGGGATCAAAGAACTTCAAAATCAAGAGGAGTAACATATTAAACCTTTTTTCTCAACCTTGTGCCTGCCATTCATGGCACTTTCCTGAAACAAAGATCATGAAAATATCAACAAGAGAATTTCAAGTCAGAGAAAGGAGTTGAGAAAGGAGTTGAGACCCATTTAATTCATGACGATTATGATATCTCCAATCCGTGATGAATCATTTTCTTTGATTTTTTTCAATTTAGATCTCTCTGAATTCACTTTAATTAAAATTGTTCATTGCTGTCTTGATTCTCTGCACCCAGTTCCCTTTTATAATTCATGCAATTTAAGTTTCACTGCAATTTAGATTCAGCAATTTTACTTTCTTGCACTCTAAGATTCAAGTTATTTACATTTCTTGCAATTTAAGATTCAACCCATTTACATTTTCTTGCTCTTTAAGTTTCAGTCATTTAAGTTTCTTACCATTTAAGTTTCAAGTAATTTACATTCAGCACTTTAGTTTCTTGCAATTTACTTTCTGTTGATCCAATTTAACTCAGTTCATCAATATTCGCTTGACTAGATAAATCACCCAACTAAAATTGTTTGATCCATCAATCCCTGTAGGATCGACCTCACTCTTGTGAGTTTTACTATTTGATGCGACCTGGTATACTTGCCGGTACTTTGTGCGGATTCAATTTTTTGCCATCAATTGCTGAGCCTTGTCTGGTCCTGGTTCTCTGGTGCTTTCCATACTCTCCTTGGTAATTGGATTGTCTACTGGGAGACCAGTGTCTCTGTCAATCAGGACTCCTTTCTCATTACATAGGCAAGAGACAAGGTTTGGGAAAGCAAGCTTGGCTTGGGTTGAGGTCTTGTTTGCGAACTTATATAGCTCACAGGGGATTATTTGGTGAACTTCCACCTCATTGCCCAACATGATGCAACAAATCATCATAGCTCTCCTTAAAGTAACTTCAAAATGGTTGCTAGTGGAGAATATGGAACATCCAATGAACTCAAGCCATCCTCTAGCAACTGGCTTGAGATCCATCCTCTTATCATTAATCCACTTGGATCCTGGCAAACATATGTCCTCCAGGACTTGATCTAGCCTTGGTTTGGCTAGTACTCTCCTTTTAAAAGAGTCAGGGTCATCCTTTTGCAAGGATAATTTGAAAATTTCCCTCACTTTATCCAGATTAAAATGCAGAGTCTTTCCTTGGACCATGGTATGCCATGTATGGAATTCTTGTCCCTCTTTCTTTTGTTTATCTGTCATCCACAGGTTTGCAAAAAAACTCATGGATGCATACTATTCCAACATTGGTTGTGGAGTTGGCCAAAAATTCCCAACCCCTCTTTCAAATCTGTTCTTAGATTTCTGGGTATTCATCTTCTTTCAAATCATGCTTGGAGTAGAACCTGTAAGGTTTGTATCCAGGTGTTGGTGGTGTGCCTTCTTTCTTATTTCTTGATGTGGATCTTCCACTTCTTAGAGCCAGGGATTGTGAATAACTAAAATAGTAACGCTCTTGTCACACTAAACTTAAAATCTTTACTCATCACGAGCAAAATGGAGAGAGAGAATAGGCGTAGGAGAGGGGAAGAGAGGTGTGAGGGAGAAGGTGGAATTCAAATGATGAGGAAGAAGGAAAGAGGGTGGGTCTTTATAAAAAGAAAAAGATAATTAAATTGAATTTGGAAGATATGATAAAAAGATATGATTAGAAATTAAATTGAATTAAGAAAGATTTAAAAAAAAGATTTGAAAAAGATTGTGGAGAGGGATGGTATACATAAAGAAAAGATATGAAAGATAGGAAAAAGATGAGATCAGAAGTTGAGTTGTGGAAAAGATATGGTTTAATTTCAAATAAATTTAAAAAGATAGTGAATTGAAGAGAAGATTGATGAAATGATATGGTTTTGAAAAAGATATGGTTTGACCAAGTCAACCCTCCTTCCCTTCCTTGGAATTCGAATGGATGGCTTGCCTCCTCGTGGGCGTTGAACGCCCAGGGAACCCTCCTGGTGGCATTCAACACCACCTCTTCATCCCTCAATGGGCGTTGAAACGCCTGATGAGCGTTAAACTTCCTTCCCTTAGATCATACATAATTGTTTCGGAAACATTTATGAACTTTTTAACCTGCAAAAGATGGCAAAAATAGATACAGATATTTAAGTTCGTCAAGTTCGTTATAAGCTACCATCTTTCCTATGTTCTCTATTATTTTTATATATGGCTTCAACAGGTGTAGGTTCAGAATTATCTCTCCTATGTTATCTTCCAACTAACATTGACACAACTATGATTTATACAGCTTGGTTCTTGATTATAAAAACAAAGTTTCATCCAAGTCTCCATCTTGTTCTTTGTTCAAATAACCTAAAAGTCACAATGAAAAAAATAATACTACTAAAACATTTGCCTAGTGAAAGAAATAGCTTGAAGAGTGAATGAGTTGATGGCTTGCTTACATATGGGGGCTGAGATGAACCAGTTTGGCTTTGTTAATATCATTACTTGTAAGCTTGAGAGGTTATAGTGACGGATAAACCCCGTTTTTAGGATTTATCTTGTGTTAAAGTTAGAGTATTTTGTTAATCTTTTCTCACATTTATTCAATAAAATAGCATAGTTTCATGGTTGTCTCTTAATTTGTGCTTAAATATGAAAACATGCTTTTAGACCCTTGATTTGATAATTTTAATCTTCCTTTGATTCCACTAGATGCCTTGATATGTTTGCTAGTGATCTCAAATTGAAAAAGGCTAGGAATGGATCAAAGGAGTAAAAAAGAAAGCATGCAAAGTGGAGAAATCATGAAAAGCCAAAGGTTTGGGATACGTCCATGGACACGCACGCACACTAGACGCATACGTGTGGATCACGTAAAATCCCATGGACACGCACGCGTGCTGTACGCATACGCGTCGGTGCTGGCACGTGATTTTTTAAGTGAAATCATGCCCAGCGAATTCACAGAGGCTGTGGGGCCCAGTTTGGAATCAACTTTGGCGCCAAAATGCTTAAAAGGATCAAGGATTGAAGGGAAAGGCATCATTCAATACCATGCCATTCATTACACATAATTAGGACTTTAGATCTAGTTTTTAGAGTTAGTTTTTCTAGAGAGAGAAGCTCTATCTTCTCTCTAGAATTAGGATTAGGTTTAGGTTAGAATTTCTTAGATCTAGGTTTTAATCTTTGCTTTCATCTACTTTTACCTTTCAATTCTACATTTCTACTTCTTGTTCTTCTATTCTCTTGTTGCAATTTTCTTTATTTTGTTTTCATACTTTGTAGTTGATATACTCTTGTTCTTTTTATTTTCTTTTAATGCAATTTGAGGTAATTCATGTTAATTGTGTTTTTCTTGATTGTTGTTGTTAATTCTTTGCAATTAATTGTTGTTAAGTTTCATTCTTGTTGTCAATTTACTATGCTTTCCTTTTATGCCTTCCAAGTGTTTGATGAAATGTTTGGAAGGATGTTAGAGTAGACTTTTATATTCTTGGCTTGAGATGGTAACTTAGGGATTCTTGAGTTACTAATATCCAAGTAATTGATGATTGATAGCCATTGACCCTAGCTCTCATTAATTCAATTAGTGAATAGTTAGGACCTATGGACTTGGATTGATATAGCTCATTTGACCTTCCTTTACTTGTTAGAGGATGATTTAATGGGATTGATCCTTGCAATTATCCTTGACCACCAAACCTTGCCAAGACCGTTTTATCCTTTGATTTTCATTGCCATTTACTTTTCATGTTTCTTATCCAAAACCCCCAAAATATATGACTCATGACCAATGACAAGAACACTACCCTACAAGTCATTTGAGAAGACGACCCGAGGTTTAAATACTTCGGTTATTAGGATTATTAGGGGTTTGTACTTGTGACAAACAAATGTTTGTATGAAAGGATTATTGTCGGTTTAGAAACTATACTTGCAACGAGACTTCATTAGTGAAATTCTAGACCACACAAAAATTCAATCATCAAAATGGCGTCGTTGCCGGGGATTTGCAATTGTGTGCCTTGTTATTGGTTATTGTATATATGTGAATATTGTGAATATATGTGTCTTTTGTTTGTTTGTTAGCTTTTGTTAACTTTAGGACTTTATTAGTTTTGTTTTTGTTTCCACTATAAATTCTCACCCATTTGGTTATGAGTTTGGTTCTAATTGTGTTGTAGGAAATGTGAACTTCAATGATAACATGTACAAAGGATAGAACCATCAAAGATGGGAGGAACCTCAAGAAAGTGATCACTCCTCTTGGCAACAACCTCTGGACACTTACAGGTATAACTCCCATCCTAAGGCATGTCAATCCAATGGCTATGGTGAATCTTTTCATCACAATCATGCACCACCACCATATGCCTATGAATTTTATCCTCAATATGATCCCTCACCATGCTCACAAGCCCCTTTTTACCAAGCACCTTCATATGACCCTTATCCACCATATGACCAATCACCCATACCATATCCTTGTGGCTATTGTGAGCAAGAACCTTTAGAACCACCACGACCTTTTCATGATTACTACCAAGAGCCACCTCAATACACATCACCGCCACATTTTCACCAAGAAGAACCACCTTCCTACTATGAACCCTTTCTCCAAAATGATGAACCCTCCTATCCAACCCAAGCCCTAATGGACAATTCTCTCATTTTTCTACTTCAAGGGCAAGCGGCCATGCAAAGGAATGCACTAGAGTTTATGGCTAACTTGACTGAGGTAGTGCACACTTTAGCCTACCAATGCTTGAACACTCGAGGTACTTCTGTGACCACATGTGAAAGATCAAAAGAAAAGCAAAGTATGAAAGAGAGATTGGAAAGTACGATGGAGAGTGAGGAGTTAGATTTTGTATTGGAACAATTGGAGGAAGCCATGATTGTTGAAGAAGAGGAAGAAGTGGTTGAAGATTTAGGAGATGCAGAACCACCATGGGAATCTCAAGAACCTCTCTCCAAAAAGCTTAATATTGATGTTGAGGAGGGTATACAACCTCCAATATATATCATAGTTGAAGGCTTTGAAGAAGTTAACCAAGAGGAAGATTCAATCATTGATGAATTCCTATCCAAAATGGAATCTTCTCCCATGGAAATCGACATTGAAGTCATTGAAGACAACTCACTATCAAGAAATATTGATGACCTTGTTGAAGACTATTCCAATGAATGTGAAGTTGATGTTGAAGTAGATTTCACACAACCTTCCAAGTTTGACTCAATTGATGATGAGGAGGACTTGGAAGAAGTCAACAAGCAAGAAGAATTTGAAGAAAGTTGTCAAAAGGTGGAAATCACTAAGGAAGAGCATAAGGGAGTAGACCTCACATTGTGTAAGTGTGGGAAAATCACCCTTCCTAAATCACCATCCAATACAATATTCATTAAGGTTGAACTCTCAAGACATAGGGACCATGATTGGATAAATGCTACTATGTATGGGTCTAGAAGGTAAACTTGGTGTGCTAAAGAGAATTCTATATGTCAACCCCAGATGGAAGAATCATGATGCTCAACTTGAAGATGGGTGTGAAAATAAGATATGGAATCCCGGATCGAAGCATGAAGACCAACTATGGGAGCTCATATCTTGGGTAGAACTTCACTCAAGCTTGGTGAAGATGGTTGGAATTTTCGTCAACCATTTAAGGAGCAAAGATCCTTGGAGATTCAAGGATGAGTACAAGCACAAGCCACCATGACAAAGAGCTTCCCAAATGTCCAACTTAAGGACTTAAATTAAAAGTGCTAGGTGAGAGACACCCCACCATGGTAAACTCTTTCCCCTCTCTTTTGGATTTGATTAATAAGTGATTTGAGTTACCATTATAGGTAGTTTTCTCTTCATGTAGTTGTCTTAATAAATTGGATGTTAATTGCTTGTGGTGCAACCTTCCCATGCTTAGAGTTGAAAACCCTTCAAAAAAACCAAAAAGATTTCTTGTGATTTTGCCTTTGTGGTTATTTTGGAGTTGTAGACAGTTTTAGGGAGATTTTAGGCTGCTTTTATTATTTCTGTTAAAAAAAATGTGGGCAGGGACGCGTACGCACGTTGTACGCATACGCGTCGATGAGTGGATGCGGCCCCATACATTAATCCAGAGAGTTGGGCAGACCCTGTGCTAACATTGGGCCCCTCGCACAAGCTGCAACCCACGCGGACGTGTACATGATGCGTACGCGTCGATGCGTTGGTGCAACATCGATACCAATGACCCGAGAGTTATGCCAACTCTGGCCCAACACTATGCCTCTAGCCCAACTCTCCAGGCACACGGACGCATACATCACGCGTACGCGTCCATGCGCACGTTCCCATCCACGCTCAAGCGCGCATGACGCTTCTGCGTGCATCCCATTTTTGCCCACCCACGCGGACGCGTACAGGACGCCACGCGTGGATTCAAAATTATAACCCCAATTTATGCAAAAGCCCTAGCACCGCGTCCCTCAAACTCCTTCTCTCTAACGTTTCCTCTTCGTTCCCCCCATCGACCCCCATAGCTCACCACCACTCTCCATAGCCACCCTCGTCCGCTATTGTTCGGCGACCTCACAACTGCTGCCGAACCACCACAAACCCCTTTTTTTCTCTCTCCCTCTCTTTCTCCCTCTCACTTTCACCCCCTGCCTCCAACCATAGCTCAGCCGCGGCCACCTGTCACTACCACCTCTCTCCCCTCTCGTCCCCCTCTTTTCTCTCTCCTCGCCAACCACTCCTCTGCTCAGACCTCTGTTCGTCACCCTTCTCTGTCGTCACGCCTCTGCCCTGCGACTCTGCACCATCCTCCGTGCCACCGCGAGCTCAGTCGCTACCACCAACTCTGAGCGGCACCATCTCTGTTCCTTCGCCTTCTCACATTTCCCAGTTCCCCCTCTGTTTTTCTGCTACCCTCCAGGTTCCCCCTGCTTCACTGCCTCTCTGTTTCACTTCCTTTTTGTTTAATTTTGCTAGTTAATTTTAGTTAGTTAGTTGAGTAATCTTGTTTGTTAGGTTAGATAGAGATGCATGCGGTTAGGTAGTTAGGATGTGGTTAGACGATTTTAGGCCTGATAATTGCTTCGTTCATGTTTTCTTTCTGAACGCTGCCTTGTTTGCTGAGTGATGGTTGATGTGTTGTTCTGTGTATATATTGCTAATGTTATGTGATAAACCACTATTTTATGGTTTATTGGTGCACAAAATTGCGATCTCAATGGCGCCAACAACTTGGTACACATAATTGTAATCTCAACTCTTTTTCACAACTTCGCACAACTAACCAGCAAGTGCACTGGTTCGTCCAAGTAATAAACCTTACGTGAGTAAGGGTTGATCCCACGGAGATTGTCGGCTTGAAGCAAGCTATGGTCATTGGTGCACGAAATTGCAATCACACTTTTGCAATCCCGCACAACTAACCAGCAAGTGCACTGGGTCGTCCAAGTAATACCTTACGTGAGTAAGGGTCGATCCCACGGAGATTGTCGGCTTGAAGCAAGCTATGATTATCTTGTAACTCTTAGTCAGGATATCAAAAATTATCAGGATTGATTGTGAAAAGCAAAAGAACATGAAATAAGTACTTGTTTTGCAGTAATGGAAAATAGGTTGAGGTTTTGGAGATGTTCTGTCTTCTGAACCTCTGCTTTCCTACTGTCTTCTTCTTCAAGCACACAAGGATCCTTCCATGGCAAGCTGTATGTAGGGTTTCACCGTTGTCAATGGCTACCTCCCATCCTCTCAGTGAAAATGTTCAACGCGCTCTGTCACAGTACGGCTAATCATCTGTCGGTCCTCAATCGGGTCGGAATAGAATCCAGTGATCCTTTTGCGTCTGTAACTAACGCCCAGCCCTCAGGAGTTTGAAGCTCGTCACAGTCATTCAATCCTTGAATCCTACTCAGAATACCACAGACAAGGTTTAGACCTTCCGGATTCTCTTGAATGCCGCCATCAATTCTAGCTTATACCACGAAGATTCCGATTAAAGAATCCAAGAGATATCTACTCAATCTAAGGTAGAAAGAAGGTGGTTTTCAGGCACACGTTCATAGTTGAGAACGATGATGAGTGTCACGGATCATCACATTCATCAGGTTTAAGAACAAGTGATATCTTAGAATGGAAGCAAGCATGATTGAATGAAAAACAGTAGTAATTGCATTAATCCATCAAGACACAACAGAGCTCCTCACCCCCAACCATGGGGTTTAGAGACTCATGCTGTAGAAGATACAGTGAGAAACGTGTAAAGTGTCATGAGGTGTAGATACAATGTCAAAAGATCCTATTAATAGTGAACTAGTAACCTAGGGTTTACAGAAATGAGTAAATGACAGAAAAATCCCCTTCCGGGCCCACTTGGTGTGTGCTTGGGCTGAGCATTGAAGCATTTTCGTGTAGAGACTCTTCTTGGAGTTAAACGCCAGCTTTTGTGCTAGTTTGGGCGTTTAACTCCAATTTTTATGCCAGTTCCAGCGTTAAACGCTGGGAATTCTGAAGCTGATTTGCAACGCCGGTTTGGGCCATCAAATCTCGGGCAAAGTATGGACTATTATACATTGCTGGAAAGCCCAGCATGTCTAATTTCCAACGCCGTTGAGAGCGCGCCAATTGGGCTTCTGTAGCTCCAGAAAATCCACTTCGAGTGCAGGGAGGTCAGAATCCAACAGCATCTGCAGTCCTTTTAGCCTCTGAATCAGATTTTTGCTCAGATCCCTCAATTTCAGCCAGAAAATACCTGAAATCACAGAAAAACACACAAACTCATAGTAAAGCCCATAAAAGTAAATTTTAACTAGAAAATAATAAAAATATAATAAAAACTAACTAAAATATACTAAAAATACACTGAAAATAATGCCAAAAAGCGTATAAATTATCCGCTCATCACAACACCAAACTTAAATTGTTGCTTGTCCCCAAGCAACTGAAAATCAAAATAGAATAAAAGAAGAGAATATACTATAGACTCCAAAATATCAAAGAAACTTAGCTCCAATTAGATGAGCGGGACTAGTAGCTTTTTGCTTCCGAACAGTTTTGGCATCTCGCTTTATCCTTTGAAGTTTAGAATGATTGGCATCCATAGGAACTCAGAACTCAGATAGTGTTATTGATTCTCCTAGTTAAGTATGATGATTCTTGAACATAGCTATTTTATGAGTCTTGGCTGTGGCCCAAAGCACTCTGTCTTCCAGTATTACCACCGGATACATACATGCCACAGACACATACTTGGGTGAACCTTTTCAGATTGTGACTCAGCTTTGCTAGAGTTCCCAATTAGAGGTGTCCAGGGTTCTTAAGCACACTCTTTTTGCCTTGGATCACAACTTTATTTCTTTCTTTTTCTTTTTCTCTTTCTTTTCTTCTTCTTTTTTTTCGTTTTTTTTGTATTCACTGCTTTTTCTTGTTTCAAGAATCAATTTGATGATTTTTTCAGATCCTCAATAACAGTTCTCCCTTTCCATCATTCTTTCAAGAGCCAATAATTTTAACATTCTTAAAACAACAAATTCAAAAGACATATGCACTGTTCAAGCATTCATTCAGAAAACAAAAAGTATTGTCACCACATCAAACTAATTCAACTAGTTTTAGAGATGAATTTGAAATCCTGTACTTCTTGTTCTTTTGTGATTAAAGCATTTTTCATTTAAGAGAGGTGATAGATTCATAGGACATTCATAGCTTTAAGACATGAACTTTAAATTTTATTAATCATGATTTAAGAACAAGACTCAAAAATAGATATAAGATAAGATTAATAGTAATAGAAAACAAAAAATTTAAATAGGCTCCTAATGATAGAGGTTATCACAGAGTTAGGACTCAACAACCTTGATTTTGAGAAGTGGATGCTCCCTCAACTTGAGGGGAGAGCTTTTGGCGTTTCATCTCTTGAAGTTCACGCCCCTGCTTCTCTTGTTCCTTCAGCAATTTACAGAGCATGCAGTTCTGATTCTGCTGTTCTTCCTTAAGTTGCTCCATAGTTTCTTGCAACTTGGTGATAGATGCTTCTAGGCTGGCCCAGTAGTCAATTTCAGGAAATTCAGGGAGGAACTCCTGCGCCCTCTTTTTGATAGAGTTGTCTTGCATTTGTCCTTCCATTGACTTCTTGGTGATTGGATGTTCAATGGGTATGAATTCATCTACTCCCATTTTTACCCCAGCCTCTTTACAGAGCAAGGAGATCAAGCTTGGGTAAGCCAGTTTGGCTTTAGTGGAATTCTTATTTGCAATTGTGTAGATCTCACAAGCAATCAGATGATGAACCTCCACTTCTTTTCCAAGCATAATGCAATGAATCATCACTGCTCTCTTGATAGTGACCTCAGAACGGTTGCTAGTGGGCAATATGGAACGCCCAATAAAATCTAGCCAGCCTCTTGCAATTGGTTTGAGGTCTCCCCTCTTGAGTTGGTTTGGGACACCTTTTGAATTGGTTATCCACTTAGTTCCAGGGAGGCATATGTCCTCTAGAACTTGATCCAACCCTTTATCTACTCTCACCATCCTCCTATTAAAGGATTCAGGATCATCTTGCAGTTGAGGCAATTTGAAGACCTCTCTAATTTTGTCCAGATGGAAGTAAATAATTCTCCCTCTGACCATGGTTCTGTAAGTATGGAAAGCAGTTCCAGTCATTCTCTGCTTATCTGTCAGCCACAGATTTGAGTAGAATTCCTGAACCATGTTCCTTCCAACCTTTGTCTCAGGGTTGGTTAGAACTTCCCATCCTCTGTTTCGAATTTGCTCTTGGATCTTCGGATATTCATCTTCTTTCAGATTGAATTTGACTTCCGGGATCACTGACCTCAGACCCATTATTTTGTGGTAATGGTCTGCATGTTCTTTGGTTAAGAACTTCTCTTGACTCCAAACATCCTTTGGATTATTCTCTTTCTTGTCTCTTGAATTGGTTTGTTTTCCTCTAAGAGCCATGATCTTGGTAATTCTTGGCCTAGTGATCACGGAAAGCACACCAAACTTAGAGGTTTGCTTGTCCTCAAGCAAAAGAAGGTAAAGAGGGGAGAGAGAAGGAGAGCAAATTCGAATGGTGTGGGGAAGGAGGGTGGCCGAACGTGTTTAAATAAGAGAGGAGGAGAGATTTTCGAAAATTTGAGGAAGATTTGAGAAGATATGGAAAAAATTTGAGGAGATAATTGAGTTTTTGAAAGAGTCTAGGAAAGGATTTGAAATAGATTTGAAGAAGATTCTAATTTTTGAAATTGGAAGGTGAATGATGAAAGTTTGTAATGTGTTTATGCATAAAAATATGGATTAAAACAAGAAAGTTTGAAAAAAATTTGAAGTGGGAACAAAATCTCCTCTCCCTGCCTTTCTGGCGTTAAACGCCCAGAATGGTATCCATTCTGGCGTTTAACGCCCAGTTGTTGGCCTATTTGGGCGTTTAACGCCCAGCCAGGTATCCTGGCTGGCGTTAAATGCCAGAAATCCCTTTATCACTGGGCGTTTTGCTAAACGCCCAGGATGCTGCACACCTGGCGTTAAACGCCCAGAATGGTGCCCATTCTGGCGTTTAACGGCCAAAATGGCACATTTACTGACGTTAAACGCCCAGAATGGTGCCCATTCTGGCGTTTAACGCCCAAAGTACCCCTTACTGGCATTTTTTCGCCAGCAACCTCTTTTTCTCTGCTTTTTGCACTGAATCCTTCTGTAACTCTGTGAATTCCTTCAATTTTGATAATTGCCCTTTAAGAATATGTATCAAACCTTGATTAAACAGAACAGATACCCTTCTAATCACTGGGTTGCCTCCCAGCAAGCGCTTCTTTATTGTCTTTAGCTGGACCTTCACTGAGAATCACTCAAGTCTTAGTTTTGAGCATTCTTGCTCAAAATTGCTTTCAAGATAATGCTTGATCCTCTGTCCGTTGACAATGAACTTCTTGTCAGAATCAGTATCCTGAAGCTCAACATATCCATATGGTGATACTCCTGTAATCACATACGGACCCCTCCAGCGGGATTTAAGTTTTCCTGGGAACAATCTGAGCCTAGAGTTGAAGAGCAGGACTTTTTGTCCTGGCTCAAAGACTCTGGATGACAACTTCTTGTCATGCCACTTCTTTGCCTTTTCCTTATAAATTTTTGCATTTTCAAAGGCATTGAGTCTGAATTCCTCTAGCTCATTTAGCTGGAGCAATCTTTTTTCACCAGCTAACTTAGCATTCATGTTTAGGAATCTGGTTGCCCAGTAGGCTTTATGTTCCAGTTCCACGGGCAGATGGCAGGCCTTCCCATACACCAGTTGGTATGGAGAAGTTCCTATAGGAGTCTTGAATGCTGTTCTATATGCCCACAGAGCATCATCCAAGCACTTTGCCCAATCCTTTCTGTTCATACCCTGACCGGACTCCTCATACTCGGTCGATCCATGAAAGGTCCGACCTCATCCAAAGGCCCACGCCTAAAGGTCGGACCTCGGACATCATAGCAAGGAAGGCCCATCAAAAGGAACGCAGCCCAAAACCTAAAGGCCGAAATAGGCCTAGAAGAGGCGGTTCCGCAAAGATAGAGATAAAACTCCCAAAAGATAAGATAAGATAAGAATATCTTATCCAGGGAAGATCACGGCCAACTACTATAAATACACTGGAGCACCCAGGTATGGCATTCATTCCACATTCTACACTTATCTGCTTGGACCCATGCTAACTTAAGCATCGGAGTGTCATTGCAGGTACCACCACCAACCACTCCACAAATCAAGCTCGGGTCCCTGACCCTCACCTCGGGCCATCCCAAGACGACCGAGCTACACGTTTCAGGTAACCCTCGGAACATTGGCGCCGTTGCCGGGGACCTGGAAGTCATCCCTCTACCATGGCGGATGACCCTCACAACAATGACCACGCGGCATCTGAACAAGAGGAAGAAATCGACACCGGAGAACGTCCGGATAGCCCTCTATCACCACGCACTCCAGGAGGAAACAAACAGAATCGCCCAAAGACATCACTCCCAAACAAAGATCCGCAAAATCCCGAAAAAGAAGAGAGCTCGGAAATTCTAGAAGCAGTCCGGGCACAACAAAACCGACTGAAACAACTCGAAGAGGACATAAAGAGGCAGAAGGAAACTGAACAAGACCTGAGAAGGGAGGCTCGCAAGCGCAGAGAATTAGAAGAAAAACTACGGAAAATAGAGGCCAACCTGAAAGATCGGACAGAACGCGGCACCACCCCCGAAGACAGCCATGATCCCTTCACACAAGAGATCATGAAGGAGAAGGTACCGCGAAACTTCAAACCACCCGATATGGATCTCTACGACGGCACCACCGATCCAAATCACCACCTCAGCAACTTCAGAAGCAGAATGTACCTGGTCGACACCTCCGACGCAATTCGATGCAAAGCCTTCCCCACCACTCTCACCAAGTCAGCCATGAAGTGGTTCGACAACCTGCCACCCAGATCCATCACCAGCTTCGAAGACCTGACCAAAAAATTCCTAACAAGGTTCTCTATTCAAAAGGACAAGACAAAACATGCCCCCAGTCTACTCGGGATCAAACAAGGTAACCAAGAAACCCTACGGGAATACATGGAGCGATTCAACAAAGCCTGCCTGGACATACAACACTTACCCACTGAAGCAGCCATCATGGGACTAGCAAACGGCCTAAAAGAGGGACCGTTTAGCCAATCCCTATCCAAACGATACCCGACCTCCCTATACGAGGTGCAGGAGCAGGCAGAAAAATATATCAACATGGAGGAAACCTCCCAGCTAAGAGACTCTTCTAGGAAGGAATCAACCTACCCACTCCGAGATCGAGATCGGGAACAGAAGAAGAAAGAAGAACCCAACTCGGACAAGCCACGGAAGTACCACAACTACACTCCCCTCCGAGTCTCCCTGGTAGACGTCTACAGAGAAGTGTGCCACACCGAAAAGATCCCCCCGCCCCGACCTCTAAAACACAAGAGAGCGGGGAGAGATCGGTCCGAGTACTGTGAATATCACAAACTCTACGGTCATCCTACTAACGACTGCTACGACCTAAAAAATGTGATAGAAAAGCTAGCCAGAGAAGGAAAACTCGACAGATACATAGCAGAAAAAGGAGAAGAGACCAGGAAGAGAAGGCGGGGAGATAACGAAGGACGGACTGAACAAACCCCTCGGACCCCCGAAAGGCACGTTCACATGATAAATGGAGGTTTTGCGGGCGGAGGAACATCCAGGTCCTCGCGAAAAAGACACCTCAAAGAAGTCTATCACGTCCGAGAAGACAGTCCCCTGCCCGAGTTACCTACTATCTCATTTACCCGAGAAGATGCTCAAGGGATAATACCCGGGCACGATGATCCAATGGTAATCACCCTTATCCTAGCAAACGCCAACTTACATCGAACCCTGATTGACCAGGGAAGCTCAGCAGATATCCTGTTCAAAACGGCCTTCGACAAGCTCGGACTTGAGGAGAAAGAGCTAAAAGCCTATCCCACCGACTTATTTGGGCTAGGGGACACCCCGATCCATCCCTTAGGATACATCTCGCTACACACTACCTTTGGAAGAGGCGAGCAATCTAAAACATTAAGCATCGACTACATTATAGTCGACGTCACTTCAGCATACAACGCCCTCATTGGGCGACCAACTCTGAACAGATTGGCAGCAATAGTCTCGACCCCACACCTCTCTATGAAGTTCCCTACCGCAAAAGGAATCGCTACCCTAAAAGGTGACCAAAAACTAGCGCGGCGATGCTACAACGAAAGCCTGAGCCTAAAGGGGAAAGAAATCCACACAATAGAACTCGGACGAGTTCAAGCCCGAGAAGATCTTCGGCCACAACCAGAGGGAGAAACCGAAAAAGTCCAGATTGGGAACACACCTAAAAAAATAACAAACATAGGAGCAAACCTTGAGGCAGGCCTAAAAAAGGAACTCATAACCCTCTTAAAGGGGAATTCCGACCTCTTCGCCTGGAAGGCCTCCGACATGCCAGGCATAAGCCCCGACCTAATGTGCCACAAACTATCAGTCTACCCAGGATCCCGACCTGTCCAACAAAGACGCCGGAAGCTCGGACCCGAGCGCATGCAAGCAATAGAAGAACAAGTACAAGCACTACTAGACGCTGGGTTTATTAGGGAAGTAAAATACCCCCTATGGCTTGCAAACGTAGTCTTGGTAAAAAAGCCTAACGGAAAATGGAGGATGTGCGTCGATTACACGGATCTCAACAAAGCCTGCCCCAAAGACCCATATCCACTGCCGAACATCGACGCCTTAGTAGATGCAGCCTCAGGCTACAGATATCTCTCCTTCATGGACGCATACTCGGGATACAACCAAATCCCGATGCACGGACCCGACCAAGAAAAGACCTCGTTCATAACCCCAAGGGCAAACTACTGCTACGTAGTAATGCCCTTCGGGCTGAAGAACGCAGGGGCAACCTACCAGAGGCTAATGAACAAAGTGTTCTCAGAGCACATCGGACTACAGCTGGAGGTGTACGTGGACGACATGCTGGTAAAGACACAAGAAGACGGAAACTTGTTGACCGACCTCACCAGCATCTTCGGCACCCTCAGAAAACACAACATGAGACTTAACCCGACAAAGTGCACCTTCGCCGCAGAAGCCGGAAAGTTCTTAGGCTTCATGCTGACTCAAAGAGGCATCGAAGCGAACCCGGACAAATGCCAAGCAATACTCAACATGAAGAGCCCGACATGTGTCAAAGAAGTACAGCAGCTAAATGGAAGGCTAGCCGCCCTATCAAGATTCTTGGCAGGATCAGCGATAAGATCACTACCTCTCTACTCGCTCCTAAAGAAAGGGAAACCCTTCTCATGGACCCCGGAGTGCGAAAAAGCCTTCCAAGAATTCAAGGAATTCCTCGGGCAGCCACCAATCCTAACCCGACCTTTAAAAGGAGAAGAACTCGTACTATACCTCTCGGTTGGAAATCGAGCAGTCACTTCAGCGTTAATACGAGAAAATGACCAAGGACAACGCCCCATATACTTTGTAAGCAAAGCACTACAAGGGGCCGAATTAAACTATCAGAAGATAGAAAAATTCGCCTACGCCCTAGTGTTCACAGCTCGGAGGCTCCGTCCCTACTTCCAAGCCCACACCATCAAAGTCCGGACAAACCAACCCATGAGACACATCCTGCAAAAAACAGACCTGGCAGGACGAATACTACAATGGGCGGTGGAACTGTCCGAGTTCGACCTCCACTATGAAGCCCGGACTGCCATAAAATCTCAGTATCTAGCCGACTTCATCGCAGAATACACTGAAACCCCTGGAACCCCACTCTCATGGAACCTGTATGTCGACGGGTCCTCAAACAAAACAGGAAGCGGAGCCGGGGTTATACTCGAAAGCGACCAAGGAACGCGGATAGAACTATCCCTAAAGTTCGAGTTTCAGGCTTCAAACAACCAAGCCGAATACGAGGCCCTACTAGCCGGTCTAAAGCTAGCTGAAGAGGTCGGAGCCCAGAAAATCACGATCTTCAGCGACTCCCAGGTCGTCACATCACAAGTAAATGGAAGCTACCAGGCCAAAGACCCAACTATGAAGAAATACCTGGACCAGACACAGGCACAGTTACGCCACTTTTCAGAAATACAGATCCAGCACATACCTCGGGAACAAAACGCCCGGGCAGACGCCCTCTCAAAGCTCGCCAGCACCAAGCCCGGAGGCAACAACAGAAGTCTCCTCCAGGAAACCTTACAATCCCCCTCCGTGCTAAGAAGGGAAGAAACGCTAAATATATCCAGCCAACAGCAAGAATGGATGACCCCCATACTCAACTACCTAAAGTCGGGAACTCTTCCCGCCGAAAGAAAGGAAGCTAAAAGACTCACGAAAGACGCCCAAAATTATACACTAATTCACGACATATTATACAGAAGAGGATTCTCAAATCCCCTCCTTAGGTGCGTCCCGACCTCAGAAACAAAGAACGTCCTCGAAGAAGTCCACGGAGGCATGTGTGGGAACCATCTCGGAGCTCGGGCACTGTCCAAGAAAGTAGTCCGAGCCGGGTTCTACTGGCCGACCCTGCAAAGAGACGCAACGGAATTTGTGAAAATATGCCCCCCTGCCAAAAACACGCCAATTTTCACAAGGCACCACCCGAAGACCTTATCAGCATCACCGCACCATGGCCCTTCGCAAAATGGGGACTTGACCTACTCGGCCCGTTTCCCCAAGGACCGGGGCAAGTCAAATACCTCATAGTAGGGGTCGACTACTTCACGAAGTGGATAGAAGCCGAACCCTTAGCCACCATTACGGCTCAGAAAAGTCGCAAATTCCTATACAAAAACATTGTCACAAGGTTCGGAGTCCCCTACTCCATCACAACAGACAATGGAACACAGTTCACAGACACAAGTTTTCAGAACTTGGTGGCCGAACTGAAAATCAAACAGCAATTCACCTCAGTCGAACACCCACAAGCCAATGGACAAGCAGAGGCTGCAAATAAAGTTATCTTGGCCGGGTTGAAACGGAGACTCCAAGAAGCCAAAGGGGCATGGGCCGAAGAGCTTCCCCAGGTGCTATGGGCATATCGGACAACTCCACACTCTACAACGGGTGAATCCCCATTCCGACTAGCCTACGGGATGGAGGCAATGATTCCTACCGAAATAGAGGAAGGGTCACCTAGAACCATCTTCTACAACGAAAAAGATAACCCGCAGGCACAAAGGGAAGAACTCGACCTCCTCCCCGAGGTCCGAGAAAGAGCCCGAATCCAAGAAGAGGCCTTAAAACGGCGAACGGCGCTCAGGTACAATCGGAAAGTTATAAAGCGAAGCTTCTCCATTCACGACCTGATTCTAATCCGAAATGACATCGGAACACAAAAGTCGGGAGAAGGAAAGCTAGCTGCAAATTGGAAAGGACCCTACAAGGTAACAGAAGTCTTAGGGACAGGCTACTACAAAATATCCGACCTAGAAGGCAATGAGTTGCCCAGGGCCTGGCACGCCTGTAATCTAAGACGATACTACAGCTAGAAAAATTTAACCCGAGGTGTACTCTTTTTCCCTACAAGGGTTTTTTAATGAGACGCCCGGTTAAATAAAGACACCCGACCCAGTCAAGGGTAAACACTTTGTAAATATTCTTTCTTTTTTAATACTAATCAAATTTTTCTATTTTCCTTTCTCTTTCCTCATGATGAAACAAATCCTAGAAAGTACCCCGCCAAGGCGCATTAATTTATGCTCGGCAAAACGCAAAAAATCATTTGCCAAAAGACCTCACAAGGTCGGCAAAGATAAAGCGACGAGGTTCAAATTAATGTGAGAAGTTATAAAGTAACTCTGAAAAGGCTCAAAAAGCCAAATAAAAAGAGATTACAAAAATAACTTAAAAGGCCGACCGACGACTAGGTCAGACCCAATAAAAGGAGGTACTCGAAACGTTCGAGGTCCGAGAAAAGGCCCGGATCCAAGAAGGAAGCCTTAAAACAGCGAAAACCAACGTTTCAAAAGCGCTAGCTAAAAAGTTGTTTTCCAAAAAACAACTAAAAAGCATAAAAGCGGAACAAAGGTCAAAAGCCCAAACAAGGGTAAAACAAAAGTTCCAAGCGCAAGCTAAAAAGTTGTTATCCAAAAAACAACTAAAAAGCATAAAAGCGGAACAAAAATCAAAAAGCCCAAACAAGGGTAAAACCAACGTTTCAAAAGCGCTAGCTAAAAAGTTGTTATCCAAGAAAACAACTAAAAAGCATAAAAGCGGAACAAAAAGTCAAAACAAAAAACGCCGCATAATAAGCTAAAAAAGTTACTACAAGTAGCTAAAAGCAGAAAGGCGTCCAAAGTGTTCACAGAAACCATCCAAAAACAAAAGAGCCCACAGGTCGGGCAAAAAACCAAAAATAAAAGACTACAGAGGATCAAGCTCCTTTCCGGTCTCCACATCGGTAGAAGGCTGCGGAGGAAGAACCATAGAAATCGGGACAGCCTTGACAGCACCATCATCTCGAGTTGAAACCTCCACACCAAAACCCTCCCCGGCCAAATGTGAAGTCGGGTTCACAACCGGAACGTTGGGGTCGGACACCGGAACTTTAGGGTCGGACACCGGAACCTCATCCTCGTTGGGAGCAGGAACAATCTTTCCCTCCACCACAACGTTATCTGTACTAAATAAACTCAGATCCAGGTCGGGAGCAAGAACCCGGACCTGATCCTTCAAATTTGCAAACATAGCATCCATACCCTTGGCCACATGACCTTCCAGCTCGTAAAAATCATCCTGAGCAGATTGCAACCTCTCCTTCGTCTCCACAAGCTCGGCATATATCCGAGTATAATTCTCCGTCGCCGCCTTCGCCATCTCCTCAGATGCTTTCGCCGCCGCCACAGCCGCGGTAGCTTTAGCTTTCTCTTTCTCCAAAGAGGCCTCCAGCTCAGTAATCCTGGCAGCCTTCAGCTCACTAATCCTCTCGAGCTCAGACTGAGCCTTCTCAAGTCGGGAGCTGGTCGCGCCAATGGGGGATTTCTTGAACTCCCGGGCAATAGCAGCATGAAGACTGGCCATCCGGACACAACTCCGCGCCATATACTGAAAATGGTGCTCCATAGACACGTCATCAGTAGAAATAAAAGTCTGAGGGAGAATATGCTGTTCAATCCAACCAAGAGCATCAAAATCCTTATCGTTAAAACTCGCAAGCTCCTGAGAAGTCTTCTGCTTCTTGGGAGGAGGACCCGAAAACGGAGGAGGAGAAGAGGTAGCAGGCCCAGAGGTCGGAGGATCTTGATTTATAGCTCGGAACTCGGGAGTCGGAATAGTCTTCGACCGAGTCTGAACACCCACGGTAGCCTTCTTCGGAGAAGATTGGGCAGAAGCCCCCCCGGCCTCGATATTTCGAGCAGCCACAGACTTCTTCGTCCGACGAAGGAACTTCATGGAATCCGCCTGAGAAGACATCTCTGCAGAAACAAAAGAAAAGGATTACCACAACAGAAGTTCCACCAAGAACAAGCAAAACCAAAATACTAAAAAAGAAGAATCTCGGAGAGGTCGGGAGACTACCTAACTCGGAACGGAGAAGGCTTGGATCTCCCAACATTTTCTTCGTATCCAAGTGAGGTGCCCGACCCCATAAACTGCTCACCACACCCACAAAAGCCTGCTCAACCTCATCTAGACTCTCAAAGGTATACTTAACAGACACTACATTCTCCTGCCAACAAAGAGGAAAAGAAGGCTCCCCACTCTCATCCAGAAAGAAAGGTCGGACGTCTCCAGTAGCCCGGACCTTGAAATAAAAGTTCTTGAAATCGTGAAAAGACTCATCGTAAAGGGTACAAAACTTCTTTCCCTGGTTAGCCCTAAAAGAGACCCAAGACACCTTCCCTCCACCCGACCCCGGCTTCGTCAACACAAACAGGTAGGAAAAAAGAGAAATAGAGGGAGCGACGCCCAAAAACTGACACAAAAGTTGGAACAGCTTTAAAAAAGCCCAAGAATTTGGATGGAGCTGCGTAGGGGCAAGGTTACAAGACCATAACACCTCGGACTCCAGGTCGGTAAAGGGAAGTCGGACATTCAGCTTAGAGAAGAAACAATCATAAGCATAGAAAAAGAGCTTCTCGGAACTATCTAATGACGGGAAGCACACTCTCTCCTCGGAATCCGGGGCTACTAGTTCATAATCCCTCTCAGACTCTCTATTCTCACATATGCTACAGTGCCTACGGAACCTAGCCAAATATTCAGAATCTACCACAGAAGGGACTTTTAGAGGAAGAGGGTCTACCCAACCAAGACCACTTGGAATCTTGGTCGACATCGCCTGAAGAACCTTTCGAGACATAAAACTCTTACCTACAAAGAAGAGATACAACAGCAAGCAAAAATCACGTAAAGCAGACAGCAAAAAAACCCGTTCAGCCGAAGCAAAAACCCAACAAAGAAAAACACGGCAACCCGGAATAAAGTACCAGAAAAACAAAAAGAGCCCCCCCCATATACAAACAAAGCAATGGCGGCGCCTCTGTTCGGGGCAACCCAGGTATAAAGAAACAGACAAGAGCCACACAAAGAATAGAAGCATATGATCACAAGAAAATAGAAACAGAAGAACAAACCTGGAAAAAAGAAAACGAAGGCGAAGAGCTCCAAAGCAAGGAAGAACGAAGCGGCGGCACAGAGGAAACCCCGGAAAGACACACGGAAAGATTCGGGGAAGAAGAAACAAAGAAAGAGAAGCGATGCTCGAAAAAAGGAGATGGCGAAACTTAGAAAAACGAGAAAGGAACAGAATAAACAAAGAAAAAGGAAGGGAGCGAATAAATAATGCCTTCACAGAGCCCGAATGGAAATCGAGGAGAAACGGTAAAATGCAATAAATGCAGAAACGGCCATTTTTGAAATTTGAAAAACTACTATGCCCGAGCTCGACCTCCCAAAAAAAGGACGAACTCGGGCAGGGGCACTGTTCATACCCTGACCGGACTCCTCATACTCGGTCGATCCATGAAAGGTCCGACCTCATCCAAAGGCCCACGCCTAAAGGTCGGACCTCGGACATCATAGCAAGGAAGGCCCATCAAAAGGAACGCAGCCCAAAACCTAAAGGCCGAAATAGGCCTAGAAGAGGCGGTTCCGCAAAGATAGAGATAAAACTCCCAAAAGATAAGATAAGATAAGAATATCTTATCCAGGGAAGATCACGGCCAACTACTATAAATACACTGGAGCACCCAGGTATGGCATTCATTCCACATTCTACACTTATCTGCTTGGACCCATGCTAACTTAAGCATCGGAGTGTCATTGCAGGTACCACCACCAACCACTCCACAAATCAAGCTCGGGTCCCTGACCCTCACCTCGGGCCATCCCAAGACGACCGAGCTACACGTTTCAGGTAACCCTCGGAACACTTTCTACGGGCAATAACAGTCCGTTCCAGGATTCTTTTGAGCTCTCTATTAGAGACCTCAGCTTGCCCATTTGTCTGTGGGTGATACGGAGTTGCTACTTTGTGGCTAATTCCATATCTAACCATAGCAGAGTACAGTTGTTTATTGCAGAAATGAGTGCCCCCATCACTGATTAGTACCCTGGGAACACCAAACCTGCTGAAGATGTGTTTCTGGAGAAATTTCAGCATGGTCTTGGTATCATTATTGGGTGTGGCAATTGCTTCCACCCATTTAGATACGTAGTCTACTGCCACTAGAATATAATTTTTTGAGTATGATGGTGGGAAGGGGCCCATGAAGTCAATTCCCCATACATCAAACAATTCAATCTCTAAGATCCCTTGCTGAGGCATGGCGTAACCATGAGGCAAGTTACCCGCTCTTTGGCAACTGTCACAGTTACGCACAAACTCTCGGGCATCTCTATAGAGAGTAGGCCAGTAGAATCCGCATTGGAGGACCTTGGTTGCTGTTCGCTCACCTCCAAAGTGTCCTCCATATTGTGATCCATGGCAATGCCACAGGATTCTTTGTGCTTCCTCTCTGGGTACACATCTGCGGATTATTCCGTCTGCACATCTCTTAAAGAGGTATGGCTCATCCCACAGGTAGTACTTGGCATCTAAAATCAATTTCTTTCTTTGCACCCTGCTGTACTCTTGGGGTATGAACCTCACAGCTTTATAATTTGCAATATCTGCAAACCATGGACCTTCCTGAATGGCAAAGAGTTGCTCATCAGGGAAAGTCTCAGAGATCTCAGTAGAAGGGAGGGATGCCCTAGTTACTGGTTCTATTCGGGACAGATGATCAGCTACTTGGTTCTCTGTCCCTTTTCTGTCTCTTATTTCTATATCAAACTCTTGTAGAAGCAACACCCATCTTATGAGTCTGGGTTTTGAATCCTGCTTTGTGAGTAAGTACTTAAGAGCAGCATGGTCAATGTACACAATCACCTTTGATCCTACTAAATAGGATCTAAATTTGTCAATGGCATAGACCACTGCAAGTAACTCTTTTTTTTTGGTTGTGTAATTCTTCTGTGCGTCATTTAGGACATGGCTGGCATAGTAAATGACGTGCAGAAGCTTATTATGCCTCTGTCCCAACACTGCACCAATGGCATGGTCACTGGCATCACACATTAATTCGAATGGTAATGTCCAGTCTGGTGCAGAGATGACTGGTGCTGTGACCAGTTTAGCTTTTAGGGTCTCAAATGCCTGCAGACACTGTGTGTCAAACACAAATAGTGTGTCAGCAGCTAGCAGGTTACTCAGAGGTTTTGCAATTTTTGAAAAATCCTTTATAAACCTTCTGTAGAATCCTGCATGCCCCAGAAAGCTTCTGATTGCCTTAACATTGGCATGTGGTGGTAATTTTTCAATTTCCTCTACCTTTGCCTTATCCACCTCTATTCCCCTGCTTGAAATTTTGTGCCCAAGGACAATTCCTTCAGTCACCATAAAGTGACATTTCTCTCATTTTAAAACCAGGTTAGTCTCTTGGCACCTTTTCAGGACAAGTGCTAGGTGGTTAAGACAGGAGCTGAATGAGTCTCCATACACTGAGAAGTCATCCATGAAGACTTCCAGGAATTTCTCCACCATATCAGAGAAGATGGATAGCATGCATCTCTGAAAGGTTGCAGGAGCATTACATAGACCAAAAGGCATCCTCCTCTAGGCAAACACGCCAGAAGAGCAAGTGAATGCTGTTTTCTCTTGGTCTTGAGGATCTACTGCAATTTGGTTGTAACCTGAATAGCCATCCAAAAAGCAGTAATAATCATGACTAGCTAGTCTTTCTAGCATTTGGTCTATGAATGGTAAAGGAAAATGATCCTTTCTGGTGGCTATATTGAGCCTTCTGTAGTCAATACACATACGCCACCCTGTGACTATTCTTGTAGGAACCAGTTCATTTTTTTCATTATGAACTACTGTCACGCCTCCCTTCTTGGGAACAACTTAGACAGGGCTCACCCAGGGGCTATCAGAAATAGGATAAATAATCCCAGCCCTAGTAATTTAGTGACCTCTTTCTGCACTACCTCCTTCATGGCTGGATTTAGCCGCCTTTGTGGTTGGACCACTGGTTTGGCATTATCCTCCAATAGGATCTTGTGCATGCATCTTACCGGGCTAATGCCCTTAAGATCACTTATGGACCACCCAAGAGCTGTCTTATGTGTCCTTAGCACTTGAATCAGTGCTTCCTCTTCCTGTGGATTTAAAGCAGAGCTTATAATCACTGGAAAAGTGTCACCCTCTCCCAGAAATGCATACTTCAGGGATGGTGGTAGTGGTTTGAGTTCAGGTTTGGGAGGCTTATCCTCCTCCTGAGGAATTTTCAAAAATTCTTTTGTTTCCTCTGGTTCTTCCTGATCAGGTTGAGCATCCTTGAAGATGTCCTCAAGCTCTGATTCTAGACTTTCAGTCATATTGATCTCTTCCACCAAAGAGTCAATAATGTCAGCGCCCATGTAGTCATTTGGTGTGTTTGGATGCTGCATAGCTTTTACAGCATTCAACTTGAACTCATCCTCATTGACTCTGAGGGTTACTTCCCCTTTTTGTACATCAATGAGAGTTCGTCCAGTTGCTAGGAAAGGTCTTCCTAGAATGAGAGTTGCATTCTTGTGCTCCTCCATTTCCAGCACTACAAAGTCAGTTGGAAAGGCAAATGGCCCAACCTTGACAATCATGTCCTCAATTATGCCTGATGGATATTTAATGGAACCATCAGCAAGTTGGAGGCATATCCGGGTTGGTTTGACTTCTTTAGTCAACCCAAGCTTTCTGATAGTGGATGCAGGTATTAGATTGATACTTGCTCCAAGGTCACACAGGGCTATCTTGGTGCAAGCACCTTCTAATGTGCATGGTATCATAAAGCTTCCTGGATCTTGAAGCTTTTCTGGTAAGCTTTTTAGAATGACTGCACTACATTCTACAGTGAGAAATACTTTTTCAGTTTCTCTCCAATCCTTCTTATGGCTTAAGATCTCTTTCATGAACTTGGCATAAGAAGGTATTTGCTCAAGTGCCTCTGCAAACGGAATCTTTATTTCAAGAGTCCTTAGATAGTCTGCAAAGCGGGCAAATTGCTTATCCTGTTCCGCTTGGCGGAGTTTCTGAGGATAAGGCATCTTGGCTTTATATTCTTCAACCTTAGTTGCTGCAGGTTTATTCCTTACAGAGGTGGTTGGAGAAGCCTTTTTAGAGGGGTTACTATCAGCACTCTCAGGTGTCTGGTTCCCCTTTTGCGTTTGAACGCCAGGATTGGGTGGAAAATGGGCGTTTAACGCCAACTTTTCCCCCTTTTCTGGCGTTTGAACGCCAGAACTGGGCAGGGAATGGGCGTTTAACGCCAGCTTCCCCCCTTTTCTGGCGTTTGAACGCCAATAGTATTCCTCTCTAGGCTCTTACTGTCCTCAGAGGGATTTTGGATAGTGGTTTGGTTATCCTCTGTCAATTGTTCCTTTATTGACTTTTTGCTACTGTGAGCAGTGTTATTCAATGTCTTCCCACTCCTCAGTTGAACTGCTTGGCATTATTCTGTTATTTGTTTAGATAGCTGCTGTTTTGTCTGATTCAACTATGATTCTATGTTCTTGTTAGCAGTTTTAGTCTCTTGGAGCATCTCTTTAAATTCTGCTAACTGTTTTGTCATCAGGTGTAATTGTTGAGTAAGCTCAACCATCTGTTCTTGAGGATTAGGATCAGTGGCTAATGCCATAACTTCTTCTTTTGTAGAGGACTCATGGCTAGAGTACAAATGTTGATTTCTAGCAACAGTATCTATAAGCTCTTGAGCCTCTTCAATCGTCTTCCTAATATGTATAGATCCACCAGCTGAGTGGTCTAGAGACATCTGAGCTTTTTCTGTAAGCCCATAGTAAAAGATGTCTAACTGTACCCACTCTGAAAACATTTCAGAGGGGCATTTTCTTAGCATACCTCGATACCTCCCCCAGGCATTATAAAGGGATTCATTATCCTCTTGTTTAAAGCCTTGGATGTCCAGCCTTAGCTGTGTCATCCTTTTTGGAGGGTAAAAGTGATTTAGGAATTTGTCTGATAATTGTTTCCATGTCTTTATGCTTGCTGTAGGTTGGTTATTCAACCACTTCTTAGCTTGATCTTTTACAGCAAATGGAAACAGTAATAATCTATAGACATCCTGATCCACCTTTTTATCACGTACTGTGTCAACAATTTGTAAGAACTGTGCCAGAAACTCAGTAGGTTCTTCTTGTGGAAGACCGAAATACTGGCAATTTTGCTGCACCATGATAATGAGTTGAGGGTTTAGCTCAAAGCTGCTTGCTTTGATGGGAGGTATACAGATGCTACTCCCATATGCAGTTGTAATGGGGTTAGCATATGACCCTAGAGTCCTTTTGGACTGTTCATTCCCATTTATGTCCATGATGGAGAAAAGGGAATTGATGTGAATAGTAATCAAGATATATATGTATATATATTTTTTTGAAAAGAGGAAAGATAAAAACAACAAAGAGATACCAAACTTAAAATTTTTCAGAAAATCAAACATGAATTTTCGAAAACCTAAAGAAAAACACAAAGAAGACACCAAACTTAGAATTTTTAAAGATAAAAAAGGGACTAAGAACAAGTAATTTCGAAAAAAAATTAAAAGAAAAACAAAAGGATGCAATTGACACCAAACTTAAAATATGAAATTATACTTAAATAAAAGACTCTAAACCAACAAAAATAAAACAGTCCTAATCTAAGCAACAAGATAAGCCGTCAGTTGTCCAAACTCGAACAATCCCCGGCAACGGCGCCAAAAACTTGGTGCACGAAATTGCAATCACACTTTTGCAATCCCGCACAACTAACCAGCAAGTGCACTGGGTCGTCCAAGTAATACCTTACGTGAGTAAGGGTCGATCCCACAGAGATTGTCGGCTTGAAGCAAGCTATGGTTATCTTGTAACTCTTAGTCAGGATATCAAAAATTATCAGGATTGATTGTGAAAAGCAAAAGAACATGAAATAAGTACTTGTTTTGCTGTAATGGAAAATAGGTTGAGGTTTTGGAGATGTTCTGTCTTCTGAACCTCTGCTTTCCTACTGTCTTCTTCTTCAAACACGCAAGGATCCTTCCATGGCAAGCTATATGTAGGGTTTCACCGTTGTCAATGGCTACCTCCCATCCTCTCAGTGAAAATGTTCAACGCGCTCTGTCACAGCACGGCTAATCATCTGTCGGTCCTCAATCGGGTCAGAATAGAATCCAGTGATCCTTTTTCGTCTGTCACTAACGCCCAGCCCTCAGGAGTTTGAAGCTCGTCACAGTCATTCAATCCTTGAATCCTACTCAGAATACCACAGACAAGGTTTAGACCTTCCGGATTCTCTTGAACGCCGCCATCAATTCTAGCTTATACCACGAAGATTCTGATTAAAGAATCCAAGAGATATCTACTCAATCTAAGGTAGAACAGAGGAGGTTGTCAGGCACACGTTCATAGTTGAGAACGATGATGAGTGTCACGGATCATCACATTCATCAGGTTTAAGAACAAGTGATATCTTAGAATGGAAGCAAGCATGATTGAATGAAAAACAGTAGTAATTGCATTAATCCATCAAGACACAGCAGAGCTCCTCACCCCCAACCATGGGGTTTAGAGACTCATGCTGTAGAAGATACAGTGAGAAACGTGTAAAGTGTCATGAGGTGTAGATACAATGTCAAAAGATCCTATTAATAATGAACTAGTAACCTAGGGTTTACAGAAATGAGTAAATGACAGAAAAATCCCCTTCCGGGCCCACTTGGTGTGTGCTTGGGCTGAGCATTGAAGCATTTTCGTGTAGAGACTCTTCTTGGAGTTAAACGCCAGCTTTTGTGCCAGTTTGGGCGTTTAACTCCAATTTTTATGCCAGTTCCAGCGTTAAACGCTGGGAATTCTGAAGCTGATTTGCAACGCCGTTGAGAGCGCTCCAATTGGGCTTCTGTAGCTCCAGAAAATCCACTTCGAGTGCAGGGATGTTAGAATCCAACAGCATCTGCAGTCCTTTTAGCCTCTGAATCAGATTTTTGCTCAGATCCCTCAATTTCAGCCAGAAAATACCTGAAATCATAGAAAAACATACAAACTCATAGTAAAGCCCATAAAAGTGAATTTTAACTAGAAACTAATAAAAATGTAATAAAAACTAACTAAAATATACTAAAAACACATTGAAAATAATGCCAAAAAACGTATAAATTATCCACTCATCAGTCATCTTGTAAATCTCCGTCAGGCGGATTCAAATAGTTATGGAGTTTTGATAAATTAAAAGATAAATAAGCATAAAATAAAGATAGAGATACTTATGTAATTCATTGGTGGGAATTTCAGATAAGCGTATGGAGATATGTTGTTCCTTCTGAATCTCTGCTTTCCTATTGCCTTTATCCAATCCTTCATACTCCTTTCTATGGCAAGCTGTATATTGGGTGTCACCGTTGTCAATGGCTACTTCCCATCTTCTCAGTGAAAATGGTCCTCTACGGTTTCTGTACGGCTAATCAACTGTCGGATTTCTCATCTCGGATGAAAAATACCATGCACAGAGATCGTATGGCTAATCAGCTGTTGGTTCTCGATCATGTAGGAATAGGATTTACTATCCTTTTGCGTCTGTCACCACGCCCTACAGTCGCGAGTTTGAAGCTCGTCACAGTCATCCCATCCCAGATCTTACTCGAAATAGCACAGACAAGGTTTAGACTTTCCGGATCTCAAGAATGCTGCCAATGGATTCTAGCCTATACCACGAAGATTCAAATCTTGGATTCAGAGGCCCCATTTTCAGAGGGGATTCGATGTGAATCGTTGTTTAGAAACCCAAGAGATATACATTCAAGCTTGTTTTCATGTAGAACAGAAGTGGTTGTCAATCACGTGTTCATAAGTGAGAATGGTGATGAGTGTCACACAATCATCACATTCATCATGTTCTTGTGTGCGAATGAATATCTTAGAATAAGTATAAGCATGAATTAAATAGAAGAACAATAGTACTTTGCATTAATACTTGAGGAACAGCAGAGCTCCACATCTTAATCTATGGTGTGTAGAAACTCCACCGTTGAAAATACATAAGTGATGAAGGTCCAGGCATGGCCGAATGGCGAGCCCCCAAAACGTGAACAAGAGATCAAAAGATGAGTACAATAGTAAAAAGTTCTATTTATACTAAACTAGTTACTAGGGTTACAAAAATAAGTAAATGATGCAGAAATCCACTTCTAGGACCCACTTGGTGTGTGCTTCGGCTGAGCATTGAAGCTTTCACATGTAGAGGCCTTCTTTGGAGTTAAACGCCAGTTTGTAACTTGTTTCTGGCATTTGACTCTAGCTTGCAACTTGTTTCTGGCGTTTAACGCTAGAATAGGGCAGAAATATGGTGCTGAACGCCAGTTTGCGTAGTCTAAACTCGGGCAAAGTATGGACTATTATAAATTGCTGGTAAGCCCTGGATGTCTACTTTCCAAAACATCCATTTCGAGTGCAGGGAGGTTGACGATTGGATTTTTGACGGTTTAGAATTTTTCAAATGAAATCTCGTCGAAGTATAGTCTCTAAACCAACAATAATCCTCTCATACAAAAATTTGTTTGTCACAAGTACAAACCCCTAAAATCTATAAACCGAAGTATTTAAACCTCGGGTCGTTCTCCCTAGGATTTACAATAAAGTGTCTTGTTATTGGTTGTGAGTTAATTTGGGGTTTTAGATGAGAAACATGAATAGTAAATGGTAAGAAAACTTTATTAACAAAATGGTCTTGGTAAGATTTGGTTGTCAAGGGTCTTCATCATTATCACTAGCCACAAGTATGGTAGTTGCAAGGATTAATCCCACTTAGTCATCCTTAAATCAATTAACAAAGGAAAGTCAAGTGAGTTATATCAATCCTAGTCCATAAGTCCTAGCTTTCCACTAATTGGATTAATGAAGGCTAGAGTTAATGGCTATCAACTAGCAATCAATTGGACACTAGTGACTCAAGAAATCCTAAGTTACCTTCTCAAGCCAAGAACATAAAATTCTAGACTAACATCCTCTCAAGCATTTCATCAAACACTTGGAGGGTAATGAGAGAAAGCATTTTTATTTGTAAGAATAAAAGGAATCAACAACTAACAATTACAAAGAATTAATCAAAACAACAATCAACAACATCACAATCACATGAATTATCTCAAATTGCATTATTGAAAGAAAACAAAATCAACACTAGATCCACAACAAAAATGAAGAATTGCAAGAATCAAAGTACATAACTAGAGAGAGAGAGAGAAGAGAAGAGTAAGAATTAATAAGGGAAAAGTAAATCAAAGCATGAATTAAACCTAAATCTAAGGGAAGAGATTAACCTAAACCTAATCCTAATTCTAGAGAGAAGTGAGAGCTTCTCTCTCTAGAAACTACTTCTAACACACTAAAACTAAGCTAATGGTCATTCCCCCCTCAATCCCCTTCAATCCTTGGCTCTTATATGCATTTTGGCGCCAAAGTTGGTTGCTAAAAACCTTCCCAAAATCGCCAGGCACGTGTTGCCTTAATGAGGTCATGTGCCATCATCGGCGCGTGCGCGCATGGTACGCGTGCGCGTCCTTGGCCTGTCTCGCAATGTGCGCGCGAGCGCCTTGTGCGCGTGCGCGTGCACGGCTGGCTTTGCTTCTTTGACTTTTTATGCTTCTCTCCACTTGTATGCTTCCTTCCTTGCTTCCTTTGATCCATGCCTGGCCTAGTTCAACCTGAGATTACTAGCAAACACATCAAGGCATCTTATGGAATCAAAAGAGGAAATAGAATTCATCAAAATAAGGCTTAAGAAGCATGTTTTTACACTTAGGCACAAATACGGGAGAGATAACAAAACCATGCTAATCTATAGGCTAAATGTGACAAAAGGTTATCAAAATACTCTAAATTCAATACAAGACAAACCCTCAAATTGGGGTTTGTCAGAGGTCAGAATCCAACAGCATCAGCAGTCCTTTTTCAGCCTCTAAATCAGATTTTTGCTCAGGTCTCTCAGTTTCAGCCAGGAAATACCTAAAATCACAGAAAAATATACAAACTCATAGTAAAGTCTAGAAATTTGAATTGTACTTAAAAACTAATAAAAATATACTAAAAAGTAACTAAATCATACTAAAAACTATATAAAGATAATGCCAAAAAGCGTATAAATTATCCGCTCATCACAACACCAAACTTAAATTGTTGCTTGTCCCCAAGCAACTGTAAATAAAAAGGATAAAAAGAAGAGAATATACAATGAATCTCACAATATCAATGAAACTTAGTCCCAATTAGATGAGCGGGGCTAGTAGCTTTTTGCTTCTGAACAGTTTTGGCATCTCACTTTATCCTTTGAAATTCAGAATGATTGGCATCTATTGGAACTCAGAATTTTAGATAGTTTTATTGATTCTCCAAGTTCAGTATGTTGATTCATGAACAGAGCTACTTTATGAGTCTTGGTCGTGGCCCTAAGCACTTTTTTTTCCAGTATTACCACCGGATACATAAGCTCCTCTATGTCTCTTCCTTGCCTTTGTTGCTCCTCCCTCATAGCTCTTTGATCTTCTCTAATCTCATGGAGAATGATGGAGTGCTCTTGGTGCTCCACCCTTAGTTGGTCCATATTGTAACTCATGCCTTCCAAAGAGGTGTTGAGTTGCTCCCAATAGTTGTGTGGGGGAAAATGCATCCCTTGAGGCATCTCAGGGATTTCATGAGAAATTTCCTCATTCTCTTGTTGAGGTCCATGAGTGGGCTCTCTTGTTTGCTCCATCCTTTTCTTAGTGATGGGCTTGTCCTCTTCAATGAGAATGTCTCCTTCTTTTTCAATCCCAGCCAAATTGCATAGGTGACAATGAGATTAGGAAAGGCTAACCTTGCCAAGGTGGATGACTTGTCAGCCACCTTGTAGAGTTCTAGAGGTATGATCTCATGAACTTTCACTTCCTCCCCAATCATGATACTATGGATCATGATGGCCCGATCCACAGTCATTTCAGATCGGTTGCTAGTAGGAATGATGGAGCTTGGATGAACTCCAACCATCCTCTAGCCACAGGCTTAAGGTTCGGTCTTCTCAATTGAACTGGATTGCCTCTTGAGTCTCTTTTCCATTGAGCTCCTTCCACACATATGTCCATGAGGACTTGGTCCAACTTTTGATCAAAGTTAACCCTTCTAGTGTAGGGGCGTGCATTTTCTTGCATCATTGGCAAGTGGAATGCCAACCTTACATTTTCCGGACTGAAATCTAAGTATTTCCCCCGATCTATTGTAAGCCAATTCTTTGGATTCGGGTTCATACTTTGATCATGGTTCCTAGTGATCCATGCATTGGCATAGAACTCTTGAACCATTAAGATTTCGACTTGTTAAATGGGGTTGGTGAGAACTTCCCAACCTCTTCTTCGGATCTCATGTCGGATCTCTGAATACTCATTCTTCTTGAGCATGAAAGGAACCTCATGGATCACTTTCTTCTTGGCCACAACTTCATAGAAGTGGTCTTGATGGACTTTTGAGATGAATCTTTCCATCTCTCATGACTCGGATGTGGAAGCTTTTGCCTTCCCTTTCCTCTTTCTAGAGGTTTCTCCGGCCTTAGGTGCCATAAATGGTTATAGAAAAACAAAAAGCAACGCTTTTACCACACCAAACTTAAAATGTTTGCTCGTCCTCGAGCAAAGGAAGAAAGAAGGGTGGAGAAGAAGAAAAGATGAAGGAGATGGAGGGGGTTATGTGGTTCGGCCAAGTAGGGGAAAAGTGTATAAGATGGTGAAAATGAGGGAGTGAAGAGGTGTATTTATAGGGAAAGAGAGGGGGAGTGGCCGAATGGACTTGGGTGGGTTTGGGAGGGAAAAAGGTTTGAATTTGAAAGTGAGGTAGGTGGGGTTTTTAGGGAAGAGGGGTGGAGGTAATTGGTGAAGAGAATATAGGGAAGATTATAGGATTTGATAGGTGAGTGGTGTTTTGGGTAGAGTGTTATAGAGATGTGTGAGGGGGAGAGAGAGAGGTAGGGTAGGTGGGAATTCTGTGGGGTCCATAGATCCTGAGGGGTCAAGGATTTTCTCATCCCTGCTCCAAATTAGGCGTGTAAACGCCCTTAGTGTGCAATCCTGGCGTTTAACGCCAGACTGCTGCTTGTTTCTGCCGTTAAAGGCCAGTTTTTATTCCTTTCCTGGCATTAAACGCCAGGCTGCAACCTGTCTCTGGCGTTTAACGCCAGTTTGTTGCTTCTTTCTGGCGTTTAATGCTAGTCTGGTGCTTCTTTCTGGCGTTTAACGCCCAGAATGGTGCCAGACTGGGCGTTAAACGCCCATTCTGCTACCTTTACTGGCGTTTAAACGCCAGTAAGCTTATCCTCCAAGGTGTGCTATTTTTAATGCTGTTTTTGAATTTGCTTTGATTTTTGCAGTTGTTTTTGTGACTCTACATGATCATCAACCTTAAAAAAAAAAAGAAAATAACATAGATAAATAAAATTGGGTTGCCTCCCAATAAGCACTTCTTTAATGTCAATAGCTTGACAGTGAGCTCTCATGGAGCTTCACAGATGTTCAAAGCATTGTTGGGGCCTCCCAACACCAAACTTAGAGTTTGAATGTGGGGGTTCAACACCAAACTTAGAGTTTGACTGTGGGGGCTTCGTTTGACTCTACATTGAGAGAAGCTTTTCTTACTTTCTCTCCATGGTTACAGAGGGAGATCCTTGAGTTTTAAACACAAGGTAGTCCTCATTCAATTGAAGGATCAACTCTCCTCTGTCCATATCAATTACAGCTTTTGCTGTGGCTAGGAAGGGTCTTCCAAGGATGATGGATTCATCCTCATCCTTCCCAATGTCTAGGATTATGAAATCAGCAGGGATGTAAAGGCCTTTGACCTTTACTAGCATGTCCTCTACCTGTCCATAAGCCGTTTTCATGGATTTGTCTGCCATCTCTAATGAGAATTTGGCAGCCTGTACCTCAAAGATTCCCAGTTTCTCCATTACAGAGAGTGGCATTAAGTTTATTCCTGACCCCAGGTCACACATAGCCTTCTCAAAGGTCATGGTGCCTATGGTACAGGAAATTAAGAATTTACCAGGATCCTATTTCTTTTGAGGTAATGTCTGCCTAGCCAAGTCATTTAGTTCATTAGTGAACAAGGGGGTTCATCCACCCAAGTTTCATTACCAAATAACTTGGCATTCATCTTCTTGATTGCTCCAAGGTACTTAGCAACTTGCTCTTCAGTAATATCTTCATCCTCTTCAGAGGAGGAATAGTCATCAGAGCTCATTAATGGTAGAAGTAGGTTCAATGGAATCTCTATGGTCTCTAGATGAGCCTCACATTCCTTAGGTTCCTTAACTGGGAACTCCTTTTTGTCCAGAGGACGTCCCATGAGGTCTTCCTCACTGGGATTCATGTCCTCCTCCTCCTCTCTAGGTTCGGCCACACCAAGTAAGGTTATGGCCTAGCACTCTCTTTTTGGATTCTCTTCTGTATTGCTTGGGAGAGTACTAGGAGGAGTTTCAGTGACTCTTTAACTCAGCTGGCCCACTTGTGCCTCCAAATTTCTAATGGATGACCTTGTTTCATTCATAAAACTTAGAGTGGCCTTAGATAGATCAGAGACTATGTTTGCTAAGCTAGAGGGGCTCTGCTCAGAATTCTCTGTCTATTGCTTAGAGGATGATGGAAAAGGCTTGCTATTGCTAAACCTACTTCTACCACCATTATTAAAGCCTTGTTGAGGATTTTGTTGATCCTTCCATGAGAGATTTGGATGATTTCACCATGAAGGATTATAGATGTTTCCGTAGGCTTCACCCATGTAATTCACCTCTGCCATTGCAGGGTTCTCAGGATCATAAGCTTCTTCTTCAGAAGATGCTTCTTTAGTACTGTTGGATGCATTTTGCAAACCATTCAGACTCTGAGAAATTATATTGACTTGTTGAGTCAATATTTTGTTCTGAGCCAATATGGCATTCAGAGCATCAATTTCAAGAACTCCCTTCCTCTGAGTCGTCCCATTACTCACAAGATTCCTTTCAGAAGTGTACATGAACTGGTTATTTGCAACCATGTCAATGAGTTCCTGAGCTTCTGCAGGCATTTTCTTCAGGTGAATAGATCCACCTGCAGAATGGTCTAATGACATCTTAGACAATTCAGACAGATCATCATAGAATATATCCATGATGGTCCATTCTGAGAGCATGTCAGAAGGACACTTTTTGGTCAGTTTCTTGTATCTTTCCCAAGCTTCATAGAGGGATTCAACTTCTTTCTGTCTGAAGGTTTGAACATCCATTTTAAGCTTGCTCAGCATTTAAGGAGGAAAGAACTTGGCTAAGAAAGCCGTGACCAGCTTATGCCAAGAGTTCAGGCTATCTTTAAGTTGAGAGTCCAACCATATTCTAGCTGTGTCTCTTACAGCAAAAGGGAAAAGCATAAGCTTGTAGACATCGGGATCAACTCCATTGGTCTTAACAGTATCACAGATCTGCAAGAATTCAGTTAAGAACTGAAAAGAATCTTCTGATGGAAGTCCATGAAACTTGCAATTCTGTTGCATTAGAGAAACTAATTGAGGCTTTAGCTCAAAGTTGTTTGCTCCAATGGCAGGGATTGAGATGCTTCTTCCGTGGAAGTTGGAATTTGGTGCAGTAAAGTCACTGATGAGCGGATATTTTATACGCTTTTTGGGGGTAATTTCATGTAGATTTTAGTATGTTTTAATTAGTTTTTAATAGAATTTTATTAGTTTTTAAGCAAAAATCATATTTCTGGACTCTACTATGAGAGTGTGTATTTTTCTGTGATTTCAGGTATTTTCTGGCTGAAATTGAGGAAGCTGAGCAGAAATCTGACTTAGGCTGAAAAAGGACTGCTGATGCTGTTGGATCCTGACCTCCCTGCACTCGAAATGGATTTTCTAGAGCTACAGAAGTCCAATTGGCACGCTCTCAACGGCGTTGGAAATTAGACATCCAGGGCTTTCCAGCAATATATAATAGTCCATACTTTGCACGAAGATAGACGACGTAACTTGGCGTTGAACGCCAAGTACATGCTGCTGTCTGGAGTTAAACGCCAGAAAAACGTCATGATCCGGAGTTGAACGCCCAAAACACGTCATAACTTGGAGTTCAACTCCAAGAAAAGCCTCTACTCGTGGATAGCTTTAGTCTCAGCCCCAGCACACACCAAGTGGGCCCCAGAAGTGGATTTCTGCACCAATTATCTTAGTTTACTCATATTCTGTAAACCTAGGTTACTAGTTTACTATTTAAACAACTTTTAGAGAATTATTCTGTACCTCATGACATTTTCAGATCTGAATTACATACTTTTTGATAGCATGAGTCTCTAAACTCCATTGTTGGGGGTGAGGAGCTCTGCAGCGTCTCGATGAATTAATACAATTCCTTTGCTTTCCATTCAAACACGCTTGTTCTTATCTAAGATGTTCATTCGCGCTTAATTATGGAGAAGGTGATGATCCGTGACACTCATCACCTTCCCCAAACCATGAACGTGTGCCTGACAACCACCTCCGTTCTACATCAGACTGAATGAGTATCTCTTAGATTCATTACGCAGAATCTTCGTGGTATAAGCCGGATTGATGGCGGCATTCATGAGAATCCGGAAGGTCTAAACCTTGTCTGTGGTATTCCGAGTAGGATTCTGGGATTGAATGACTGTGACGAGCTTCAAACTCCTGAAGGCTGGGCGTTAGTGACAGACGCAAAAGAATCAATGGATTCTATTCCAACCTGATTGAGAACCGACAGATGATTAGCCGTGCTGTGACAGAGCATAGGAACGTTTTCACTGAGAGGATGGGAGGTAGCCATTGACAATGGTGATACCCTACATAGAGCTTGCCATGGAAGGGACTTTTCGTGTGTTGAAGGATTTCAAGGAAGAGTTGAAGTTCAGAGGACAAAGCATCTCCAAAACTCCAACATATTTCTCATTACTGCACAACAAGTAACGCTGTTATTCTCTTTCATTTTTCCAATCAAATCTAATAATTCCAACTTATAATTTTAATTAATATCCTGACTAAGAATAATAAAATAAACATAGCTTGCTTCAAACCAATAATCTCTGTGGGATCGACCCTTACTCACGTAAGGTATTACTTGGACGACCCAGTGCACTTGCTGGTTAGTTGTGCGGATTACAAATTCGTGCACCAGTCACCAAGCATCTTCCTTACACCTCCACCATTGTTATTGGGTTCGGTCATCTCTACTTCTTTTTCGAAAATTTCAGTAAAGTTCTCTTCAGAGTGTTGTGTTTTAGTTTCTCTTAGCTTCCTCTTCAGAGTCCTTTCAGGTTCTGGATCAGCTTCAACAAGAATATTCTTATCCTTGCTCCTGCTCATGTGAAAAAGAAGATAACAGAAAAGAAGAGGAATCCTCTATGTCACAGTATAGAGATTCCTTTATGTGAGTAAAAGAATAAGAATGAAGGAAGAAGAAGAGAAATTCGAATACAAAGAAGGGAGGGGTTCGAATTTTGAGAAGAGAAGTGTCAGTAAATAAATAAAATAAATAGAAAGAGAGAGAGGAAAATTCGAAAATTAAAAGAAAAGAGAAGAAAAATATTTTTGTTTTTATTTTTATTATTAGTTAGAATTCAAAAATTAAGAAAGGGAATGAAATTAAAAGTTAAAAGAATTAGTTAAATAAAAAGAATTTTGAAAAAGAGAAAGGTAATTTTCGAAAAATTAGAGAGAGAATTAGTTAGGTAGTTTTGAAAAAGATAAAAATTTTAAAAATAAAAAAAAAGTATAAGTGGTTAATTGAAAAAAGATTTGAAAATCAATTTTGAAAAGATAAGAAGTTAGAAAAAGATTTTGAAATCAAATTAAAAGAGATATGTTTGAAAAGGTATGGTTGAAAAAGATTTGATTTTTAAAATTAAAATTGATTACTTGACTAACAAGAAACTAAAATATATGATTCTAGAATTTAAAGATTGAACATTTCTTAACAAGAAAGTAACAAAGTTCAAATTTTTGAATCAATCTCATTAATTGTTAGTAAAGTTTTCGAAAATTATGAAATAAAATTAAGAAAAAGATTTTGAAATCACTTTTTTAAAATTTTCGAAAATAATAAAAAAAATGAAAAATATTTTATTTTTGAAAAGATAAATTTTTGAAATTGAAATCTTGACTTGACTAACAAGAAACAACTTATTTTAAAAATTTTTGACTAAGTCAACCCAAAGATTTCGAAATTTATGAGTAAAATAAGGAAAAGATATTTTTTTTTTGAATTTTTTGAGGAAAGAGAAAAACCACAAAATGACTCAACATATAAAAATTTTGGATTAAAACAAATGATGCATGCAAGAGCACTATGAATGTCAAGATGAACACCAAGAACACTTTGAAGATCATGATGAACATCAAGAACTTATTTTTTGAAAAATTTTTAAGAAAAGAAAAACATGCAAGACAACAAACTTAGAAAATTTTCATGTTTAGACACTATGAATGCAAAAATGCATATGAAAAACAACAAAAGACACAAAACAAGAAAATATGAAGATCAAACAAGAAGAATTACCAAGAACAACTTGAAGATCATGAAGAACACGATGCATGAGTTTTCGAAAATTTTTTTAGAAAATTAAGAAGATGCAATTGACACCAAACTTAAAAATTGACTCTAGACTCAAACAAGAAACACAAAATAATTTTTTTGGTTTTTATGATTTTTTTAATTTTTTGGATTTTTCGAAAATTATTTTTAGAAAAACGAAAAAGAAGAAAAAATATTGAAAGATTTTTGAAAACTTTTTGAAAATAGAATAAAGGTTGAAACAAAAAGAAAATTACCTAATCTGAGCAACAAGATGAACCGTCAGTTGTCCAAACTCGAACAATCCCTGGCAACGGCGGCAAAAACTTGGTGCACGAAATTGTGATCTCAATGGCACCAACAACTTGGTACGCACAATTGTAATCTCAACTCTTTTTAACAACTTCGCACAACTAACCAGCAAGTGCACTGGGTCGTCCAAGTAATAAACCTTACGTTAGTAAGGGTCGATCCCACGGAGATTGTTGGCTTGAAGCAAGCTATGGTCATCTTGTAAATCTCATCAGGCGGATTCAAATAGTTATGGAGTTTTGATAAATTAAAAGATAAATAAGCATAAAATAAAGATAGAGATACTTATGTAATTCATTGGTGGGAATTTCAGATAAGCGTATGGAGATGCGTTGTTCCTTCTGAATCTCTGCTTTCCTATTGCCTTCATCCAATCCTTCATACTCTTTTCTATGGCAAGCTGTATGTTGGGTGTCACCGTTGTCAATGGCTACTTCCCGTCCTCTCAGTGAAAATGGTCCACTACGGTTTCTGTACGGCTAATCAACTGTCGAATTTCTCATCTCGGATGAAAAATACCATGCACAGAGATCATATGGCTAATCAGCTGTTGGTTCTTGATCGTGTAGGAATAGGATTTACTATCCTTTTGCGTCTGTCACCACGCCCTACAATCGCGAGTTTGAAACTCGTCACAGTCATCCCATCCCAGATCTTACTCAGAATACCACAGACAAGGTTTAGACTTTCCGGATCTCAGGAATGCTGCCAATGGATTCTAGCCTATACCACAATGATTCTAATCTTGGATTCAGATGCCCCATTGTTAGAGGGGATTCGATGTGAATCATTTATTAGAAACCCAAGAGATATACATTCAAGCTTGTTTTCATGTAGAACGGAAGTGGTTGTCAATCACGCGTTCGTAAGTGAGAATGGTGATGAGTGTCACATAATCATCACATTCATCATGTTCTTGTGTGCGAATGAATATCTTAGAATAAGAATAAGCATGAATTGAATAGAAGAATGATGAGCGGATAATTTGTACGCTTTTTGGCATTGTTTTTAGTATGTTTTTAGTAGTTTTAGTTGAGTTCTTAGTATATTTTTATTAGTTTTTAGTTAAAATTCACTTTTCTGGACTTTACTATGAGTTTGTGTGTTTTTCTGTGATTTCAGGTATTTTCTGGCTGAAATTGAGGGACCTGAGCAAAAATCTGATCCAGAGACTAAAAAGGACTGCAGATGCTGTTGGATTCTGACCTCCCTGCACTCGAAGTGGATTTTCTGGAGCTACAGAAGCCCAATTGGCGCGCTCTTAACGGCGTTGGAAAGTAGACATCCTGGGCTTTCCAGCCATATATGATAGTCCATACTTTTCCCAAGATTTGATGGCCCAAACCGGCGTTCAAATTCACCTCAAGAAATTCCAGCGTTAAACGCCGGAACTGGCACCTGATTGGGAGTTAAACGCCCAAACTGGCATAAAATCTGGCGTTTAACTCCAAGACAAGTCTCTACACGAAAATGCTTCATTGCTCAGCCCAAGCACACACCAAGTGGGCCCGGAAGTGGATTTTTATGTCATTTACTCATCTCTGTACACCCTAGGCTACTAGTTTTCTATAAGTAGGACCTTTTACTATTGTAATAGATATAGAGAGTCTTTTGATCATGTTTTGATGATTGAACTCACTTTGGGAGGCTGGCCATTCGGCCATGCCTAGACCTTGTTCTTATGTATTTTCAACGGTGGAGTTTCTACACACCATCGATTAAGGTGTGGAGCTCTGCTGTACCTCGAGTATTAATGCAATTACTATTGTTCTTCTATTCAATTCCGCTTGTTCTTTGTCCAAGATATCACTTGTTCTTCAATCTGATGAAGGTGATGATTGACACTCATCATCATTCTCACCTATGAACAAGGTGACTGACAACCATTCTTGTTCTACAAGCATCTGAGGCTTGGTGAATATCTCTTGGATTTCTGATTGCATGATGCATGGTTGATCGCCTGACAACCGAGTGCTCGCCTGACAAACGAGCCAGCCATTCCGTGAGATCAGAGTCTTCGTGGTATAGGCAAGAACTGATGGCGGCATTCAAGTGAATCTGGAAGGTCTAACCTTGTCTGTGGTATTCTGAGTAGGATTCAATGATTGAATGACTGTGACGTGCTTCAAACTCCGAAAGGCGGGGCGTTAGTGACAGACGCAAAAGAATCACTGGATTCTATTCCGCGCCTGACCGAGAACCGACAGATGATTAGCCTATGCTGTGACAGAGCATCAGGGACGTATTTTCACTGAGAGGATGGGAGGTAGCCACTGACAACGGTGAAACCCTACACGAGCTTGCCATGGAAAGGAGTAAGAAGGATTGGATGAAGACATTAGGAAAGCAGAGAGACGGAAGGGAAGGCATCTTCATACACTTGTCTGAAGCTCTTACACCAATGATGTACATAAGTATCCCTATCTTTATCTTTTATGTTATTTTCGTTCATCACTATACCCAATTGAGTCTGCCTGACTGAGATTTACAAGATGACCATAGCTTGCTTCATACCACCAATCTCCGTGGGATCGACCCTTACTCGCGTAAGGTTTATTACTTGGACGACCCAGTGCACTTACTGGTTAGTTGTGCGAAGTTGTGTTTATGCCATGGTATTGAGCACCAAGTCTTTGGAGCCATTACTAGGGATTGTTTATGTTTTGAAAAGTATTGATCACAATTTCGTGCACCAAGTTTTTGGCGCCGTTGCCGGGGATTGTTCTTGTGTATGGACAACTGACGGTTCATCTTGTTGCTTAGATTAGGCATTTATTTTTTTCGAAATTCTTGAAGATGAATTCTAGAGTTTCATGATGATTTGCTGAAATCTGGCTGGCTGTAAAGCCATGTCTAATTTCATTGGACCGAGGTTTCAACTTATCATCACAAGAGCTTGTTGATCTTGCTTTTGGAGCAGTGATCTGCTAAGGCTTGGCTGGCCTTTGGCCATGTCTAGTGTTTTGGACCGAAGCTTTCTTTGAAAGCTTGGCTGGCTGTGAAGCCATGTCTAATTCCTGGACCGGAGTCTTAGACTAGCATTGCACTGATTCCTGGAATTCTTATTAAGAATTTTGATGTTTTCACTTGATTTTCGAAAATCACAAAAAAATTCACAAAAACCAAAAAAAACCAAAAATATTTGATGTTTCTTGCTTGAGTCTAGTGTCTCATCTTAAGTTTGGTGTCAATTGCATGCATTCATGTGTCTTAAGGATCTTCAAGTAATTCTTGATGATTTTTTACTCTGATCTTTGAATTCTTTTGACTTGAGTGTTTATGTGTCTCATATAGTGTCAATAGTATACAAACTGCTAAGTTTGGTGTCTTGCATGCATTGTTATTTGATTCTTGTTGCATTTTGATTATTAAAAATCCAAAAATATTTTTTACTTTGTGTCTTCTCAAGTCAATAATACAGAGAATTGAAGATTCAGAACATACTGCAGAGGAATTATACAGAAAAAGCTGGGCATTCGAAAATGCCCAGTGAAGAAGGCAGACTGGCGTTTAAACGCCAGCCAGGGTACCTGGTTGGGCGTTTAACGCCCAAAAAGGGTGCATTTTGGGCGTTAAACGCCAGAATGGATACCATTCTGGGCGTTTAACGCCAGGATGGTGCTAGGGGGAAGATTTTGTTTTCAAATCAATTTTTTTTCAAGTTTTCAAAGTTTTTCAAAATCAAATCTTTTTCAAATCATATCTTTTCAATCAAATGTTTTCAAAATTAATTTCTTTCCTTTTTCAAAGATACTTACTAACAATTAATGATTTGATTGAACATCTCAAATTTGTTACCTTTTCTGTTGAGAAAGGTTTAATGTTTGAATCATATCTTTTTCTTGTTAGGCAAGTCATTAATTTTAAAATCATATCTTTTAAAATTGTTTTCAAATCAGATCCTTTTAAAAATTATTTCCAAATCATATCTTTTCAATCATATCTTTTTAATCACATCTTTTTCAAAATAAGTTTTCAATCAAATCTTTTTAACTTCTTATTTAAAAATCTTTTTCAAAAATCACTTGATTTCTTTCTTACTTTTATTTTCGAAAATCAATTAAGTGTTTTTCAAAATGTTTTCAAAATCTTTTTAGTTGAACTTTCGAAAATCTTCTTCCTTCCTCCCACATCCATCTATTTATAGAGTACTACTCCTTCTTAATGCACAATTCGAACTCTATCTAATAAAGTTCGAATTCTTCTTCTCCTTCTACTTTCTATTTCTCTTTTCCTCTGACACCTTAAGGAATCTCTATACTGTGACATAGAGGATTCCACACTTTCTTGTTCTCTTCTCTTTCATATGAGCAGGAGCAGAGACAAAGGCATTCTTGTTGAAGCTGACCCTGAACCCGAAAGGACCTTGAAGCGGAAGCTAAGAGAAGCTAAGGCACAACTCTCTGTTGAGGACCTGACCGAATTCTTCAAAGAAGAAGAACCCATGGCAGCCGAAAACAACAACAATGCCAACAATGCAAGGAAGGTGCTGGGTGACTTTACTGCACCTACTCCCGACTTCTATGGGAGAAGCATCTCTATCCCTGCCATTGGAGCAAACAACTTTGAGCTTAAGCCTCAATTAGTTTCTCTAATGCAACAGAATTGCAAGTTCCATGGACTTCCAATGGAAGATCCTCATCAGTTCTTAGCTGAATTCTTGCAAATCTGTGACACAGTCAAGACTAATGGGGTTGACCCTGAGGTCTATAGACTGATGCTATTCCCTTTTGCTGTAAGAGACAGAGCTAGAATATGGTTGGACTCTCAACCTAAAGAAAGCCTGGACTCTTGGGAAAAGCTAGTCAATGCCTTCTTGGCAAAGTTCTTTCCACCCCAAAGATGGAGTAAGCTTAGAGTGGAAGTCCAAACCTTCAGACAGAAGGATGGTGAATCCCTCTATGAAGCTTGGGAAAGATACAAACAATTGATCAGAAAATGTCCTTCTGACATGCTTTCTGAATGGAGCATCATAGGTATTTTCTATGATGGTCTCTCTGAACTATCCAAGATGTCTTTGGATAGCTCTGCTGGAGGATCTCTTCATCTGAAGAAGACGCCTACAAAGGCTCAAGAGCTCATTGAAATGGTTGCAAATAACCAATTCATGTACACTTCTGAAAGGAATCCTGTGAACAATGGGACAAGTCAGAAGAAAGGAGTTCTTGAGATTGATGCTCTGAATGCCATTTTGGCTCAGAACAAGATATTGACTCAACAAGTCAATTTGATTTCTCAAAGTCTGTCTGGAATGCAAAATGCACCAAGCAGTACTAAGGATGCTTCATCTGAGGAAGAAGCTTATGATCCTGAGAACCCTTCAATAGAAGAGGTGAATTACCTAGGAGAACCCTATGGTAACACCTATAATTCTTCATGGAGAAATCACCCAAATCTCTCATGGAAGAATCAAGAGAGACCTCAACAAGGTTTCAATAATAATGGTGGAAGAAACAGGTTTAACAATGGCAAACCTTTTCCATCATCTTCTCAGCAACAGACAGAGAATCCTAAGCAGAATCCCTCTGACTTAGCAACCATGGTCTCTGATCTAATTAAAACCACTCAAAGTTTCATGAATGAAACAAGGTCCTCCATTAGAAATTTGGAGGCACAAGTGGGACAGCTGAGCAAGAAAGTTACTGAACTCCCTCCAAGTACTCTTCCAAGCAACACAGAAGAAAATCCAAAAGGAGAGTGCAAAGCCATCAATATGGCCGAATTTGGAGAGGAAGGGGAGGAAGCGAACGCCACTGAGGAAGACCTCAATGGGCGTGCACTAGCCTCCAATGAGTTCCCCAATGAGGAACCATGGGAATCTGGGACTCAAAATGAGACCATAAAGATTCCATTGGACTTACTTCTGCCTTTCATGAGCTCTGATGAGTATTCTTCCTCTGAAGAGGATGAGTATGTCACTGAAGAGCAAGTTGCTAAATACCTTGGAGCAATCATGAAGCTAAATGACAAGTTATTTGGAAATGAGACTTGGGAGAATGAACCTCCTTTGCTCACCAAAGAACTGGATGACTTGTCTAGGCAGAAATTACCTCAAAAGAGACAAGACCCTGGGAAGTTTTCCATACCTTGTACCATAGGCACCATGACCTTCAAGAAGGCTCTGTGTGACTTAGGGTCAAGTGTAAACCTCATGCCTCTCTCAGTAATGGAGAAGTTAGGGATCTTTGAGGTACAAGCTGCAAAAATCTCATTAGAGATGGCAGACAACTCAAGAAAACAAGCTCATGGACTTGTAGAGAATGTTTTGGTAAAGGTTGAAGACCATTACATTCCTGCTGATTTCATAGTCCTAGAGACTGGGAAGTGCATGGATGAAACCATCATCCTTGGCAGACCCTTCCTAGCCACAGCAAAAGCTGTGATTGATGTTGATAGAGGTGAACTGATCATTCAAGTGAATGAAGAATCCTTTGTGTTTAAGGCTCAAGGATATCCCTCTGTCACCATAGAGATGAAGCATGAAGAGCTTCTCTCAAATCAGAGTCAAGAAGAGCCCCCACAGTCAAACTCTAAGTTTGGTGTTGGGAGGCCACAACCAAACTCTAAGTTTGGTGTTGAACCCCCACATTCAAACTCTAAGTTTGGTGTTGGGAGGTTCCAACATTGCTCTGAGTATCTGTGAGGCTCCATGAGAGCCCTCTGTCAAGCTACTGACATTAAAGAAGCGCTTGTTGGGAGGCAACCCAATGATTATAATTTATATAGTTTCTTTTGTTATTTTATGTTTTTTGTAGGTTGATGATCATAAGAAGTCACAAAATCCATTGAAAAAGCAAAAACAAAATGAAAAACAGGAAGAAAAACAGCACACCCTGGAGGAAGATGCTGCTGGCGTTCAAACGCCAGTAAGCCTAGCAGTTGGGCGTTTAACGCCCAGTCTGGCACCCTTCTGGGCGTTTAACGCCAGAAAGGGGCACCAGACTGGCGTTAAACGCCAGAAAAGGGCAAGAACCTGGCGTTAAACGCCAGGAATGGGCACCAGCCCGGCGTTTAACGCTAGAAATGGCTCAAAACGTGATTTTGAGCAACATTTGGTGCAGGGATGACTTTTCCTTGACACCACAGGATCTGTGGACCCCACAGGATCCCCACCAACCCCACCACCACTCTCTCTCTTCTTCCCCCATTCACCAATCACCTCAACACCTCTTCCCCAAAAACCCTTCACCTATCAAATCCCATCTTTCTCTTCACCATTCACATCCATCCTTCATAAAACCCCACCAACCTCACCCTTCAAATTCAAACCACTTTCCCTCCCAAACCCACCCAATATGGCCGAACCCCATCTCCCCTCTCTCCTATAAATACCCTTCTTCACTCCTTCATTTTCACACAACCAAAACACCACTTCTCCCCCTCCTTGGCCGAATACACTAAGCCATTCCCCCCTTCCTCATTTCTTCTTCTTCTCCTCTATTCTTTCTTCTTTTGCTCGAGGACGAGCAAACATTTTAAGTTTGGTGTGGTAAAAGCGTTGCTTTTTCGTTTTTCCATAACCATTATGGCATCCAAGGCCGGAGAAACCTCTAGAAAGAGGAAAGGGAAGGCAAAAGCTTCCACCTCCGAGTCATGGGAGATGGATAGATTCATCTCAAGGGTGCATCAAGACCACTTCTATGAAGTTGTGGCCTTGAAGAAGGTGATCCCCGAGGTCCCCTTTTCACTCAAAAAGGGTGAATATCCGGAGATCCGCCATGAGATCCAAAGAAGAGGTTGGGAAGTACTCACCAACCCCATTCAACAAGTTGGAATCTTGATGGTTCAAGAGTTCTATGCCAATGCATGGATCACCAAGAATCATGATCAAAGTATGAACCCGGATCCAAAGAATTATCTTACTATGGTTCGGGGGAAATACTTGGATTTTAGTCCGGAAAGTGTGAGGGTGGCGTTCAACTTGCCTATGATGCAAGGAGATGAACATCCTTACACAAGAAGGGTCAACTTTGATCAAAGGTTGGACCAAGTCCTCACAGTCATATGTGAAGAGGGCGCACAATGGAAGAGAGATTCAAGAGGCAAGCCGGTTCAATTGAGAAGGCATGACCTCAAACCCGTGGCTAGAGAATGGTTGGAGTTTATCCAACGCTCAATCATTCCCACTAGCAACCGGTCAGAAGTTACTTTAGACCGGGCCATCATGATCCATAGCATCATGATTGGAGAAGAAGTGGAAGTTCATGAGGTCATAGCCCAAGAACTCTACAAGGTGGCGGATAAGTCCTCTACCTTAGCAAGGTTAGCCTTTCCTCACCTCATTTGTCACCTCTATTATTCAGTTGGAGTTGACATAGAGGGAGACATCACCATTGATGAGGATAAGCCCATTACCAAGACAAGGATGGAGCACACAAGAGATCCCTCTCATCATGAGATCCCTGAGATACCTCAAGGGATGCACTTTCCTCCACAAGACTATTGGGAGCAACTAAACACCTCCCTAGGAGAATTAAGTTCCAACATGGGACAACTAAGGGTGGAGCACCAAGAACACTCCATTCTCCTCCATGAAATAAGAGAAGATCAAAGAATCATGAGAGAGGAGCAACAAAGGCAAGGAAGAGACATTGAGGAGCTCAAACACTCCATAGGACCTTCAAGAGGAAGGAAGAGCCGCCATCACTAAGGTGGACCTGTTCCTTGATTTCCTTGTTCTTTATTCTTCTGTTTTTCGAATTTTAGTGCTTATGTTTATCCATGTTTGTGTCTTATGATCATTAGTGTCTTAGTGTCTATGCCTTAAAGTTATGAATGTCCTATGAATCCATCACCTTTCTTAAATAAAAACGTGCTTAATTGAAAAGGAAAAGAATTGCATGAATTTTGAATTTTATAACAGTTTAATTATTTTGATGTGGTGGCAACACTTTTGTTCTCTGAATGTATGCTTGAACAGTGCATATGTCTTTTGAATTTGTGGTTCATGAATGTTGGCTCTTGAAAGAATGATGAAAAAGGAGACATGTTACTGAGGATCTGAAAAATCATAAAAATGATTCTTGAAGCAAGAAAAAGCAGTGAATACAAAAAAAAAAGCAAACGAAAAAAAAAAGAGAAAGAAAAAAAAAAGAGAAAGAGAAAGAAAGAAATAAAGTTGTGATCCAAGGCAATAAGAGTGTGCTTAAGAACCCTGGACACCTCTAATTGGGGACTTTAGCAAAGCTGAGTCACAATCTGAAAAGGTTCACCCAATTATGTGTCTGTGGCATGTATGTATCCGGTGGTAATACTGGAAGACAGAGTGCTTTGGGCCACAGCCAAGACTCAATAAAGTAGCTATGTTCAAGAATCATCATACTTAACTAGGAGAATCAATAACACTATCTGGATTCTGAGTTCCTAAAGAAGCCAATCATTCTGAGTTCCAAAGGATAAAGTGAGATGCCAAAACTATTCAGAGGCAAAAAGCTAAAAGCCCCGCTCATCTAATTAATACTGATCTTCATAGATGTTTTTGGAGTTCATTGCATGTTCTCTTCTTTTTATCTTATTTGATCTTTAGTTGCTTGGGGACAAGCAACAATTCAAGTTTGGTGTTGTGATGAGCGGATAATTTGTACGCTTTTTGGCATTGTTTTTAGTATGTTTTTAGTAGTTTTAGTTGAGTTCTTAGTATATTTTTATTAGTTTTTAGTTAAAATTCACTTTTCTGGACTTTACTATGAGTTTGTGTGTTTTTCTGTGATTTCAGGTATTTTCTGGCTAAAATTGAGGGACCTGAGCAAAAATCTGATCCAGAGACTAAAAAGGACTGCAGATGCTGTTGGATTCTGACCTCCCTGCACTCGAAGTGGATTTTCTGGAGCTACAGAGACCCAATTGGCGCGCTCTCAACGGCGTTGGAAAGTAGACATCCTGGGCTTTCCAGAAATATATGATAGTCCATACTTTGCCCAAGATTTGATGGCCCAAACCGGCGTTCAAAGTCACCTCAAGAAATTCCAGCGTTAAACGCCGGAACTGGCACCTGATTGGGAGTTAAACGCCCAAACTGGCATAAAAGCTGGCGTTTAACTCCAAGACAAGTCTCTACACGAAAATGCTTCATTGCTCAGCCCAAGCACACACCAAGTGGGCCCGGAAGTGGATTTTTATGTCATTTACTCATCTCTGTACACCCTAGGCTACTAGTTTTCTATAAGTAGGACCTTTTACTATTGTAATAGATATAGAGAGTCTTTTGATCATGTTTTGATGATTGAACTCACTTTGGGAGGCTGGCCATTCGGCCATGCCTAGACCTTGTTCTTATGTATTTTCAACGGTGGAGTTTCTACACACCATAGATTAAGGTGTGGAGCTCTGCTGTACCTCGAGTATTAATGCAATTACTATTGTTCTTCTATTCAATTCCGCTTGTTCTTTGTCCAAGATATCACTTGTTCTTCAATCTGATGAAGGTGATGATTGACACTCATCATCATTCTCACCTATGAACAAGGTGACTGACAACCATTCTTGTTCTACAAGCATCTGAGGCTTGGTGAATATCTCTTGGATTTCTGATTGCATGATGCATGGTTGATCGCCTGACAACCGAGTGCTCGCCTGACAAACGAGCCAGCCATTCCGTGATATCAGAGTCTTCGTGGTATAGGCAAGAACTGATGGCGGCATTCAAGAGAATCTGGAAGGTCTAACCTTGTCTGTGGTATTCTGAGTAGGATTCAATGATTGAATGACTGTGACGTGCTTCAAACTCCGAAAGGCGGGGCGTTAGTGACAGACGCAAAAGAATCACTGGATTCTATTCCGCGCCTGACCGAGAACCGACAGATGATTAGCCTATGCTGTGACAGAGCATCAGGGACGTATTTTCACTGAGAGGATGGGAGGTAGCCACTGACAACGGTGAAACCCTACACGAGCTTGCCATGGAAAGGAGTAAGAAGGATTGGATGAAGACATTAGGAAAGCAGAGAGACGGAAGGGAAGGCATCTTCATACACTTGTCTGAAGCTCTTACACCAATGATGTACATAAGTATCCCTATCTTTATCTTTTATGTTATTTTCGTTCATCACTATACCCAATTGAGTCTGCCTGACTGAGATTTACAAGATGACCATAGCTTGCTTCATACCACCAATCTCCGTGGGATCGATCCTTACTCGCGTAAGGTTTATTACTTGGACGACCCAGTGCACTTGCTGGTTAGTTGTGCGAAGTTGTGTTTATGCCATGGTATTGAGCACCAAGTCTTTGGAGCCATTACTAGGGATTGTTTATGTTTTGAAAAGTATTGATCACAATTTCGTGCACCAAAGAACAATAGTACTTTGCATTAATACTTGAGGAACAGCAGAGCTCCACACCTTAATATATGGTGTGTAGAAACTCCACTGTTGAAAATACATAAGTGATGAAGGTCCAGGCATGGCCGAATGGCCAGCCCCCAAAACGTGATCAAGAGATCAAAAGATGATCAAAAGATGTGAGTACAATAGTAAAAAGTTCTATTTATATTAAACTAGTTACTAGGGTTACAGAAATCAGTAAATGATGCAGAAATCCACTTCCGGGGCCCACTTCGTGTGTGCTTGGGCTGAGGATTGAAGCTTTTACATGTAGAGGCCTTCTTTGGAGTTAAACACTAATTTGTAACTTGTTTTTGGCATTTGACTCTAGCTTGCTGATGCGCATAAACTTGTTATGCTACGATTTTAGGAAATTGCACGAACGGCAAAATTCCTTCCGGCAAGTGCACCGGTTATCGTCAAGTAAAAACTCACAATAGAGTGAGGTCGAATCCCACAAGGATTGGTTGAATGAGCAATTCGAATTAGAAGTTTGTTTAGTTGAGCGGAATCAACTTTTGGATGTGAATTGCATAAAGTAAATGTAGCAGGAAATGTAAATTGCAAGGAATTGAAATTGCATAAACTTAAATTTCGAGAATTAAGGTGCGAGAAAGTAAATTGCTGAAAGTAAAAGGGAATTGGGGTGATTGCATGAATTGAAATTTGCAGAATGTAAATAGAAAGTGTAGATCAGAAATGGGGAGTTCATTGGGGTCAGGAGATATTGAAATCTCCGAATCAAAACATTTTCATCTCTTCCTCAACCAATGCATTCATTGAATCTTGCTTGGCAATCTTATATGATTGGATCCCAATTCCTTGGCTCACCAATTCTCTCTAAAAACAAACAAATTCCCAATCCCTTGGTTTAAATGTTCATAAGAAGAGATGATGCTCGATCACTGATTATACCACACAGTTTCATGAACCACAATTTTGTAGGATTACATGTCACAATATCCATCCAAACCCCAATCCAATTCACTGTGAGAAAGCTTCTCTAGCATGAATCCTTCATTCCTTTCCCAAGGTTCCGAAGGATTCCAATTATGGGTAGTTTCTTTCCCAAGACAACTACCCAATGGAATTAGATCGAGAAGCTTTCTAACAAAAATTCAAGAGAAAAGATTGAAGAAGAAGATGAAACTATTATTGATTCATTGAATTACAATAGAGCTCCCTAACCCAATGAAAGGGGTTTAGTGAATCATAGCTCTGAATTCAATTACAAGCAAAATGATCAAAAGTTCCGAAGTGTCAAAAAGTCCCCCTCAGGGGCTAGATTCCCCTTCAATCCCCCCTTCCTTCAAATGCAGAAACTAAGGCCTTTAAATAGGCTCCCTAAATTACAAAATGAAATGAAATTAAAAGCAAATTACAATCAAATGAAATAAACTATTCTAGATGATTCTTGTGGCCTTGATTTGGTGTTGTTGATGGGCCTTGCTTGCTTGAAGGGTAGAGTGACATAATTGATCCAAAAAGGATAATGATCCATTAAACTACACTCAAACGTTGCATCCCCCCTTTCTTGAGTCGTCACTTTGTTCTCTAGTCAACCTTGCCAATTTGATGCCAAATATAGACTATTATACCTCGTTGGAAAGCTATGGATGTCAGCTTTCTAACGCAACTGGAAGCACCTCAATTGGATCTCTATAGCTCAAGTTATACTCCATGGAAGGTGAAGAGGTCAGCTGGCCTGATTGCATGTTGGTACTATGCTCTTCTATGCACATTACGGGGCTGTTTTCTCCCTCAATTTTTAGTATCCACCATGCATGCCATATATGCTTGGAAAGCTCTAGATGTCTTCTTTCCAATGCATTTTGAATCACCTCATTTGGAGTTTTGTAGCTCAAGTTATTTATGTTTGAAGAAGGCATGGTCAAGCTGTTCCATATAACACGTTTAAGCTCCAGTTTGAGGTCAAACTGGAGGTTAAACGTGGAAATGGCTTCCTGGTGCATAATGAGGTTCGAACACGTTTAACCTCCAGTTTGAGGTCAAACTGGAGGTTAAACGTGGAAATACTCCCTTGGTGCCATTCTCATTCTGGCGTTTAACCTTCAGTTTAAGGTCAAACTGGAGGTTAAACGCCAGTTTCCTCTTTTCTCAGCTTTCATGATTCTGGCGTTTAACCTTCAGTTTAACCTTAAACTGAAGGTTAAACGCCACTTTCAGCTTTGATGCCCTTCCTTTTTCTGGCGTTTAACTTCCAGTTTAAGGTTAAACTGGAGGTTAAACGCCAGTTACTGCATTATATGGCTTGGCACATGTGATCTTCAAGCTTATTTTATTGATTTTGTTGCTTCCTTGCCTAGCCTCTTCTTCCCTGAAATCACCCAAACAATTGCATCAAAGTCTTGCAAAATTTCATGAGAAATAATCCATTCATAGCATTCAAGGAATATAACTAAAAACTCATGGAATTTGCATCAAAATCTTCATGTTTGAATGATTTAAGACAAGCATGACTATTTGGCCCAAATGATTACTTAAGGCTCAAGAAAATGCATAAAACAACTAAAAATAAAAGAAAAAGGCTAGTGAAACTAGCCTAAGATGCCTTGGCATCACAACACCAAACTTAATCCTTGCTTGTCCCCAAGCAAGTTCTGAATTATTTGAGAAGAAAGAATGAAACAGAAAGTAAATTCATTAGCCATATCAGTAAGTAATTGACATTGATTAATGGGGTGTTCATGCAGAAAGTTGTTGCAGCATCACTTTATTGTTTCTTAGGTAAGAATGTCACTTTTTATGTTTCCACTAAAACACTGCTATGGCCTCTTGTTATTCACATATCCTTGGCAAGTTTCTTTTCTTTGTTTTTCTTTTTCTTTGAGCTTATTTGCTCCTTGTTGCTCAGTGTCATGTGTTGCACAAGCCTTTGGCATTTTCTTTTTCTTATCAGTGCACTACACATATCCACTACAGGCATTTTAGTTCACATTTCTTCTTGAGACATTGGTGCCCAGCACCTCTTTGTGTGACTAAATGTTTTGCATTTAGGTTGCTCTTGATAATGGACTTTTGGTTGATAATCCCGGGTTAGTTAACCCAAGTTACCAAGTGTTGAAACACTCCTCAGAACCTATTCATCCAAGCATATCCTTAATACATAAACACCACAGGCATTTGTCTCAGAAGTTCAAACCATTGGTGCCTAGCTTATTTTCTCAATTTTTTTGCTTTTTGGTTGCCCTTTTTCAGTGGCTTTTTCTTCTTCTTTTTCTTTCTTTTTCATGGCCAAAGACATTTATTCATCAAGATCCATAGACAGCATCCTAATTTCCACTAAAAGTGACAATTCTAACTTTATTTCTTAGTGAGCTGACTATTCAATCAAACATGCATACCACCACTTAATCTTATTTGATTTCTTACCAAATGGAATTGAGTTACTTTTGTTCAAACATTTCTTTTATTTTTGGAAACAGAACAAGCAGGGCAAGCATACATTTAAGCAAGTGAAGTTTATCCAGACACTTAGACTATCACTTATTTGGAAATTAAACAAACAGACAAACAAAAACTGCAATGACTCAAACTTAAAGCAGGGGTGCATGCAAAATTCCAATATCAGCAATTCAAAGTACAAGCAATTAAGTGACAATACAACCTTTTAGCATCTTCTTTGTTGTTCATCATCCTTCCTAGCCTTGGTGTTCTCTTTGATGATGATGTATATTCCTTCCATGAGATTGATTGTCTTCCTGCAAAGCTATTAGAAGTTGCTTGTTCCCCAAGCACTTTGAGAATTGGTTAGCATGCATGTATGTTTGTAGGTCTCTGAACTTAGTTCCTTGCCATATGCAGCAATTTGGATCATATGCAGAAAACCTCATGTGCTTTTATTAAGAAAATAATTATGAACTAGAAAAAGAAACTATGAACTATTTATTAAACTATTGTTTAAGTAGTTTCCCTGATTGGTTGGAGCTAGTGACTAGTCATGCTGAGGTAGAAATGTGCTTTTAATGAAGTTTTTGGTGGAACACCAAACTTAGAATCTCACATTCACCCTTGAATTGTTTTGGTGTGCAACACCAAACTTAGCTCCTTGCAATACAGATAAATCTACTTAACTCTTTTATTGAAATAACTAGAAAAGAAAAACTACCTTTGGTTGGGTTGCCTCCCAACAAGCGCTCGTTTCCTGTCATTAGCTTGACATGCTGTTCCTGACTTTCTTCCTCTTCCTCCAGTTTGTTAAGAGGAATGACTTCAAGTGGATAAATGAGCTAGTTAGTGCCCCTTGTTGTGAATGCCTCTTTCCAGCAAGCTTTCCCTTGTGATTGGCTTGAGTAAACTTGCTTGTTGGCTCAGGAGTTGGATTGTTCTTCGACCTTCTCTTCTTCATGGATATGGTCCTTTGTTTCTCGGTCACAATCTTCATTTTGGTGCTTGTTTCTACTGCCTTCACATCCTTGATCTCAGAACTTGGTTGTTGTTGGACAGTTGGAGTATCCTGTTCATCAAAAGCTTCCTGAATTTGTGGTTCAATGAACCCTTCCTCTTTGCAACTCTCTGTTTCATTGGAGTGTGATCTCCCTTGATTGACTTTCTCCCTTTCTTGTTCTTCTGATTCCTCCATTGGGTTTGCCATGGTATCACTAGAAGAATTGTGGGTAGGGATTTGCTTTGATAGATATCCAATTTGTGCTTCTAGCTTTTGAATGGCAGCACCTTGATTTTGTAAGTTGGATATCACTTCTTCCTTAAAGCCTTTCAAATCGGCCACATCTCTGCCCATAGTTGCAATCATTCTTTCTATCCTATTTAATTGATCTTGAAATTGTTGGTTCGGATTAGGTTGGGCAGGTTGATTATCTTGGCTGTGATATGGTGGCTGGGAGTATGTGTTTTGTGTGGGCTGATAGAGTCTTTGGTTGGAGTGTTGGTAGTGGTATGACTCTTGTGTGTAGTGGAATGAGTCTTGTGGATAGTGAAATGAATTGTATGAATTTGAGAAGGAATTTTGTGCTGAGAAATGCTCAAGTGATGAAGAATTTGGATATGTAAAACTAGGAGGTGAGGTTGGATAATTCAGAGGTGATGGCTCTTGATGAATGGGGTGTGAATAAGTGAAATCTCTTTGGTTTTGATCTTCCCAGCCACAACTTGAGTGGTGATCAAATTCACCAAAACATGGACCATTTTGTGGCTCTGGGAAGTACCCCGTTTCCTGTTCCTGATACTCCCACCCACCATGAGCATAATAACATGAATCATTCTGTGGTGGTGGAGAGTTTCTCATGAATTTTGATTGACCAAAAGATGATGGATACTCCTTTCTTTTTTGCAATGTGCTCAGTCTCAAACAATACTCATCCAAAGATAGTGGAAATCCCATAGTGAGGCAATATCACAAACAGCTAGTGGTTAGTATGCTAACAAGTGAATAAGCAAAGAAAACAAATTAAAATTTGCAGAAATTAGCAGTAATAAACTGAAACAAAAACTATTAACAAAAGAAAAGAAAAATTGCTCAATCTAGTTAACTTCCAATTGGAGAATTGTCGATCGAAAACCAATCCCCGGCAACGGCGCCATAAACTTGATGCGCATAAACTTGTTATGCTACGATTTTAGGAAATTGCACGAACGGCAAATTTCCTTCCGGCAAGTGCACCGGTTATCGTCAAGTAAAAACTCACAATAGAGTGAGGTCGAATCCCACAAGGATTGGTTGAATGAGCAATTCGAATTAGAAGTTTGTTTAGTTGAGCGGAATCAACTTTTGGATGTGAATTGCATAAAGTAAATGTAGCAGGAAATGTAATTTGCAAGGAATTGAAATTGCATAAACTTAAATTTTGAGAATTAAGGTGCGAGAAAGTAAATTGCTGAAAGTAAAAGGGAATTGGGGTGATTGCATGAATTGAAATTTGCAGAATGTAAATAGAAAGTGTAGATCAGAAATGGGGAGTTCACTGGGGTCAGGAGATATTGAAATCTCCGAATCAAAACATTTTCATCTCTTCCTCAACCAATGCATTCATTGAATCTTGCTTGGCAATCTTATATGATTGGATCCCAATTCCTTGGCTCACCAATTCTCTCTAAAAACAAACAAATTCCCAATCCCTTGGTTTAAATGTTCATAAGAAGAGATGATGCTCGATCACTGATTATACCACACAGTTTCATGAACCACAATTTGGTAGGATTACATGTCACAATATCCATCCAAACCCCAATCCAATTCACTGTGAGAAAGCTTCTCTAGCATGAATCCTTCATTCCTTTCCCAAGGTTCCGAAGGATTCCAATTATGGGTAGTTTCTTTCCCAAGACAACTACCCAATGGAATTAGATCGAGAAGCTTTCTAACAAAAATTCAAGAGAAAAGATTGAAGAAGAAGATGAAACTATTATTGATTCATTGAATTACAATAGAGCTCCCTAACCCAATGAAAGGGGTTTAGTGAATCATAGCTCTGAATTCAATTACAAGCAAAATGATCAAAAGTTCCGAAGTGTCAAAAAGTCCCCCTCAGGGGCTAGATTCCCCTTCAATCCCCCCTTCCTTCAAATGCAGAAACTAAGGCCTTTAAATAGGCTCCCTAAATTACAAAATGAAATGAAATTAAAAGCAAATTACAATCAAATGAAATAAACTATTCTAGATGATTCTTGTGGCCTTGATTTGGTGTTGTTGATGGGCATTGCTTGCTTGAAGGGTAGAGTGACATAATTGATCCAAAAAGGATAATGATCCATTAAACTACACTCAAACGTTGCATCCCCCCTTTCTTGAGTCGTCACTTTGTTCTCTAGTCAACCTTGCCAATTTGATGCCAAATATAGACTATTATACCTCGTTGGAAAGCTATGGATGTCAGCTTTCTAACGCAACTGGAAGCACCTCAATTGGATCTCTATAGCTCAAGTTATACTCCATGGAAGGTGAAGAGGTCAGCTGGCCTGATTGCATGTTGGTACTATGCTCTTCTATGCACATTACGGGGCTGTTTTCTCCCTCAATTTTTAGTATCCACCATGCATGCCATATATGCTTGGAAAGCTCTAGATGTCTTCTTTCCAATGCATTTTGAATCACCTCATTTGGAGTTTTGTAGCTCAAGTTATTTATGTTTGAAGAAGGCATGGTCAAGCTGTTCCATATAACACGTTTAAGCTCCAGTTTGAGGTCAAACTGGAGGTTAAACGTGGAAATGGCTTCCTGGTGCATAATGAGGTTCGAACACGTTTAACCTCCAGTTTGAGGTCAAACTGGAGGTTAAACGTGGAAATACTCCCTTGGTGCCATTCTCATTCTGGCGTTTAACCTTCAGTTTAAGGTCAAACTGGAGGTTAAACGCCAGTTTCCTCTTTTCTCAGCTTTCATGATTCTGGCGTTTAACCTTCAGTTTAACCTTAAACTGAAGGTTAAACGCCACTTTCAGCTTTGATGCCCTTCCTTTTTCTGGCGTTTAACTTCCAGTTTAAGGTTAAACTAGAGGTTAAATGCCAGTTACTGCATTATATGGCTTGGCACATGTGATCTTCAAGCTTCTTTTATTGATTTTGTTGCTTCCTTGCCTAGCCTCTTCTTCCCTGAAATCACCCAAACAATTGCATCAAAGTCTTGCAAAATTTCATAAGAAATAATCCATTCATAGCATTCAAGGAATATAACTAAAAACTCATGGAATTTGCATCAAAATCTTCATGTTTGAATGATTTAAGACAAGCATGACTATTTGGCCCAAATGATTACTTAAGGCTCAAGAAAATGCATAAAACAACTAAAAATAAAAGAAAAAGGCTAGTGAAACTAGCCTAAGATGCCTTGGCATCACTTGCAACTTGTTTCTGGCGTTTAACGCTAGAATAGGGCAGAAAGCTGGCGTTGAACGCCAGTTTGCATCGTCTAAACTCGTGCAAAGTATGAACTATTATATATTGCTGGAAAGCACTGGATGTCTACTTTCTAAAGCAATTGAGAGCGCGCCATTTGATTTTCTGTGGCTCCAAAAAATCCATTTCGAGTGCAGGGAGGTCAGAATCCAACAGCATTAGTAGTCCTTTTTCAGCCTCTGAATCAGATTTTTGCTCAGGTCCCTCAATTTCAGCCAGAAAATACCCGAAATCACAGAAAAATACACAAACTCATAGTAAGTCCAGAAATGTGAATTGTGCTTAAAAGCTAATAAAAATATACTAAAAGGCAACTAAATCATACTAAAAACTATATAAAAACAATGCCAAAAAGCGTATAAATTATCCGCTCATCACAACACCAATCTTAAATTGTTGCTTGTCCCCAAGCAACTAAAAACAAAATAGGATAAAAAGAAGAGAATATACAATGAATCTCACAATATCAATGAAACTTAGTCCCAATTTGATGAGCGGGGCTAGTAGCTTTTTGCTTCTGAACAGTTTTGGCATCTCACTTTATCCTTTGAAATTCAGAATGATTGGCATCTATAGGAACTCATAATTTTAGATAGTGTTATTGATTCTCCTAGTTTAGTATGTTGATTCTTGAACACAGCTACTTTATGAGTCTTGGCCGTGGCCCTAAGCACTTTGTTTTCCAGTATTACCACCGGATACATAAATGCTATAGACACATAACTGGGTGAACCTTTTCAGATTGTGACTCAGCTTTGCTAAAGTCCCCAGTTAGAGGTGTCCAGAGTTCTTAAGCACACTCTTTTGCTTTGGATCACGACTTTAACCACTCAGTCTCAAGTTTTTCACTTGGACCTGCATGCCACAAGCACATGGTTAGGGACAGCTTGATTTAGCCGCTTAGGCCTGGAATTTATTTCCTTGGGCCCTCCTATCCACTGATGCTCAAAGTCTTGGATCCTTTTTACCCTTGCTTTTTGGTTTAAAGGGCTATTGGCTTTTTCTGCTTGCTTTTCTTTTTCTTTTTCTTTTCTCTTTGCTTTTTTTTGCCATTTTTTTGTTAATTTTTTTCTTTTTTTTTCCGTAAGCTTTCTTATTCACTACTTTTTCTTGCTTTAAGAATCAATTTCATGATTTTTCAGATTATCAATAACATTTCTCTTTGTTCATCATTCTTTCAAGAGCCAACAACTTTAACATTCATAAACAACAAGATAAAAAATATGCACTGTTCAAGCATTCATTCAAAGAACAAAAAGTATTGCCACCACATCAAAATAATTAAACTAGTTTCAAGATAAAATTTGAAATCCACGTACTTCTTGTTCTTTTGTAATTAAGCACATTTTTCATTTAAGAGAGGTGAAGGATTTATGGAGTTATTCATAGCTTTAAGACATAGACACTAGACACTAATGATCATGTAGTAAAGACACAAACATAGATAGAACATACAGCCTAAAAATTGAAAACAGAAAAATAAATACACAAGGAGATTAAGGAATGAGTCCACCTTAGTGAGGGTGATGTCTTCCTCTTCTTGAACCAATGGTGCTCTTGAGCTCCTCTATGTCTCTTTCTTGCCGTTGTTGCTCCATCATTAATGCTTTTGGTGCTCCTATCCTTAGTTTCTCCCAATAGTTGTGTGGAGAAAAATGTATCCCTTGAGGCATCTCAGGGATTTCTTGATGAGGGAATTCCTCATACTTTTGTTGAGGTCCATGAGTGGGCTCTCTTGTTATGCAGTCAAATGCTCTATTACTGAGCTATGGACCCTTGAGATGAATCTCTCCATCTCCCATGACTCGGAGGTTGAAACAATTGCCTTCCCTTTTCTCTTTCTAGAGGTTTCTCCGGCCTTAGGTGTCATAAATGGTTATGGAAAAACAAAAAGCAATGCTTTTACCACACCAAACTTAAAATATTTCCTCATCCCCGAGCAAAAGAAGAAAGAAAGATGTAGAAGAAGAAAATGGAGGAGATGGAGGTTGTATAGGGTTCGGCCAAGGGTAGAAGAAGGTGGTGTATGATGTGTGAAAATGAAGGAGTGAGGGGGGAAAGTTAAGGAAGTGATTGGTGAAGGGTATTTGGGGAAGAGTGTTGTAGAAAGGTGTGAAGAGGAGAGAGAGTGAGTTAAGGTTGGTGGGGATCCCATGGGGTCCACAGATCCTGAGGGGTCAAGGAATTCTCTTCCCTGCTCCAATTGGGCGTTCAACATGCCTTAGAGTGCAATTCTGGCGTTTAAACGCCAGTCTGCTACCCTGTTCTGGCTTTTAAACGCCAGCTTTCCTTCCTGTTCTGACGTCTAGACGCCAGTTTGTTGCCCTGTTCTGGCATTTAAACGCTAGTCTGGTCCCCTGTTCTGGCATTTAAATGCCCAGAAAGGTGCCAGATTGGGCGTATAAACGCCCATTTTGCTACCCTTACTGGCATTTATCCAGGGTGTGCTATTTTCAATGCTGTTTTTGATTTTTTTCTTGATTTTTGTAATTGTCTTTGTGACTTCACATGATCATCAACCTAAAAGAAAACAAAATAATATGGATAAAATTAAAATACAATTGGGTTGCCTCCCAATAAGCGCTTCTTTAATGTCAATAGCTTGACAGTGAGCTCTCATCGAGTCTCACAGATGATCAGAGTATGGTTGAGATCTCTCAACACCAAACTTAGAGTTTGGCTGTGGCCTCCCAACACCAAACTTAAAGTTTGAATGTGGGGGCTCTATTTGACTCTGTATTGGGAGAAGCTCTTCATGCTTACTCTCCTTGGTTACAGATGGAGAACCTTGAGTCTTTACTACAAGGCATTCTTCATTCACATGAATGATCAACTCTCCTCTGTCAACATCAATCATAGCTCTTGCTGTGGCTAGGAATGGTCTTCCAAGGATGATGGATTCATCCTCATCCCTCCTAGTGTCTAGGAATATGAAATCAGCAGGGAAGTAAAGGCCTTCAACCTTCACTAGCACGTCCTCTACTAGTCCATAAGCCTTTTTCATAGACTTATCTGCCATCTCTATTGAGAATTTAGCAGCTTGTACCTCAAAAATTCCTAGTTTCTCCATTACAGAGAGTGGCATCATGTTTATCCCTGACCCCAGGTCATACAGAGCTTTCTCAATGGTCATGGTGCCTATGGTACAAGGTGTTAAGAATTTACCAGGATCCTGTTTCTTTTGAGATAAATTTTGCTGAACCAATGTATTCAGTTCATTGGTGAGCAAGGGAGATTCATCCTCCCAAGTCTCATTACCAAACAGCTTGGCATTCAGCTTCATGATTGCTCCTAAATATCGGGCAACTTGCCCTTCAACAATGTCTTCATCTTCTTCAGAACATGAATAATCATCAAAGCTCATGAATGGTAAAAGGAGGTCCAAGGAAATCTCTATGGTCTCTGTATGAGCCTCAGATTCCTTTGATTCTTCATTAGGGTATTCCTTACTGACCATTGGATGTTCCCTGAGGTCTTCCTCATTAGGATTCACGTCCTCCTCCTCCTTCCCAGGTTTGGCCATTTTGATTACATCAATGGCCTTGCACTCTCCTTTGGGATTCTCTTCTGTATTGCTTGGGAGAGTGCTAGGAGGAGTTTCATGAACCTTTTACTCAGCTGTCCCACTTGTGCCTCCAAATTTCTAATGGAGGATCTTGTTTCAGTCATGAAACTAAGAGTGGCCTTAGATAGATCAGAGACTATGTTTGCTAAGCTAGAAGGATTCTGCTCAAAATGCTCTATCTGTTGCTGAGATGCTGATGGGAAAGATTTGCTATTGCTAAACCTGTTTCGTCCACCATTGTTATTGTTGAAGCCTTGCTTCTGTTGATCCTTCCATGAAAAATTTGGATGATTTTTCCATGAAGGATTATAGGTGTTGCCAAAGGCTTCACCCATGTAATTCACCTCTACCATTGCAGGGTTCTCAGGATCATAAGCTTCTTCTTCAAAAGATGCTTCTTTGGCACTGTTGGATGAATTTTGCAATCCATTCAGACTCTGAAAGATCATATTGACTTGTTGGGTCAATATTTTATTCTGAGCCAGTATGGCATTCAGAACGTCAATTTCAAGAACTCCTCTCTTTTGAGGCGTCCCATTACTCACAGGATTCCTATCAGAGGTATACATGAACTGGTTATTTGTAACCATTTCAATAAGTTCCTGAGCTTCTGCAGGCATTTTCTTTAGGTGAATGGATCCACCTGCAGAATGGTCCAATGACATCTTGGAAAATTCAGACAGACCATCATAGAATATATCAAATATGGTCCATTCTGAAAGCATGTCGGAAGGACACTTTTTGGTCAATTGCTTGTATCTTTCCCAAGCTTCATAGAGGGACTCACCATCTTTTTGTCTGAAGGTCTGAACATCCACTCTAAGCTTGCTCAGCTTTTGAGGAGGAAAGAACTTGGCTAAGAAAGCCGTGACCAGCTTATCCCAAGAGTCCAGGCTATCTCTAGGTTGTGAGTCTAACCATGTTCTAGTTCTATCACTACAGCAAAAGGGAAAAGCATAAACTTGTAGACCTCAAGATCAACTCCATTGGTCTTAACAGTGTCACAGATCTGCAGGAACTCAGTTAAGAACTGATAAGGGTCTTCTGATGGAAGTCCATGAAACTTGTAGATCTGTTGCAGTAGAGAAAGTAATTGAGGCTTTAGCTCAAAATTGTTTACTCTTATGGCAGGGATTGAGATGCTTCTTCCATATAAGTTGGAAGTTGGTGTAGTAAAATCACCAAGCATCTTCCTTGCATTGCTATTTGGTTCAGCCATAATTGTTTCTTTTGCTGCTTCCTTTTCAAAAATTTCAGTGAGGTCCTCTTCAGAGTTTTGTGCTTTAGCTGCTCTTAGCTTCCTCTTCAGAGTCCTTTCAGGTTCAGGATCAGCTTCAACAAGTATGCCTTTATCTTTGTTCCTGCTCATATGAAAGAGAAGAAAACAAAGAAAATATGGAATCCTCTATGTCACAGTATAGAGATTCCTTGAGATGCCAAAGGAAAAAAAAGAATAGAAGAAGGAGGTAAGAATTCGAACATACAAGAGATATGGTGTCCAAATTGACAATGGATGAGGAATGTTAGTATTCAAATAGAAAAAGGTAAGAGGGGGAAATTTTTGAAAATTAAAAGAATAAAATTTAAAATGAATTTTTGAAAAATTGGTTGTAGTTTTGAAAAAGATAAGAAATAGTAAAACAAATCAAAAGTCGATTAGTTAGTTGAAAAAGATTTGAAAATCAATTTTGAGAAGATAAGAAGTTAGAAAAGATTTTGAAATTGATTTTGAAAAAGATATGATTTCAAAAAGATATGATTGAAATTTATTTTGAAAAATATTTGAAAAGGAAATTAAAAAGATTTGATTTTTTTTTTTTGAAAAAGATATGTTTGAAAAGATATGATTTTAAAAAAGATATGATTGAAAATATTTGATTTGAAAAAGATTTGATTTGAAAACAAAATTCCTCTCCTTGTGTCATCCTGGCGTTAAACGCCCAGGAGCTGCATGTACGCCCAATTGCTGCATGGTTTGGGCGTTTAAACGCCTAGCCAGGTACCCTGGCTGGCGTTTAAACGCCAATTTTCCTTCCTTATTGGGTGTTTAAACGCCCAACCAGGTACCCTGGCTGGCGTTTAGACGCCAGTTTTCCTTCTTCACTAGGCGTTTTGAACGCCCAGCTTTTTCTCTGTAAATCCTCTGCTTTATGTTCTTGGATCTTCATTTTGCTATATCCTTTATTCAAGAAGATATATTTTCAATTTTGAAAAACAACAAAATGAGTCAAAACATATGATTCTTGGATCAAAACACAAGATATATGCAAGAACATTATGAATGTCAAGATGAACACCAGGAACAATCTCGAAGATCAATATGAACATCAAGAACTCAGTTTTCTTAATGAAAGAAAACATGGAGGACACCTGATGAGCGTATATTTTATACGCTTTTTGGGGGTAATTTCATATAGTTTTTAGTATGTTTTAGTTACTTTTTAGTATATTTGTATTAGTTTTTAGGCAAAATTCATATTTCTGGACTTTACTATGAGTTTGTATATTTTTCTGTGACTTCAAATATTTTCTGACTGAAATTGAGGGAGCTGAGCATAAATCTGGTTCAGGCTGAAAAAGGACTGCTGATGTTGTTGGATTCTGATCTCCCTGCAGTCGGAATGGAGTTTTTGGAGCTGCAGGACTCAAATTGGCGCGGTCTTAATTGGGTTGGAAAGTAGACATCCAGGGCTTTCCAGCAATATATAATAGTTCATACTTTGCTTGAAGATAAACGATGTAAACTGGCGTTTAACGCCAGTTCTATGTTCCATTCTGGCGTTAAACGCTAGAAACAGGTTACCAGTTGGAGTTAAACGCCCAAAACAAGTCACAACCTGACGTTTAACTCCCAAAACAGCCCAAGCACATGAAAAGCTCAAGTCTCAGCCCCAGCACATACCAAGTGGGCCCCAGAAGTGAATTCATGCACTATCTATCTCAGTTTACTCATCTTCTGTAAACCTAAGTTACTAATTTAGTATTTAAACAACTTTTAGAGACTTATTTTGTACCTCATGACATTTTAGATCTGAACTTTGTACTTTTTGACGGCATGAGTCTCTAAACTCCATTGTTGGGGGTGAGGAGCTCTGCAGCGTCTCGATGAATTAATGCAACTATTTTTGTTTTCTATTCAAACATGCTTGTTTCTATTAAGATATTCATTCGCACTTCAATATGATGAATGTGATGATCCGTGACACTAATCACCATTCTCAATCTATGAATGCGTGACTGACAACCACCTCCGTTCTATATTAGATTGAATGAGTATCTCTTGGATTCCTCAATCAGAATCTTCGTGGTATAAGCTAGAATCCATTGGCAGCATTCTTGAGAATTCGAAAAGTCTAAACCTTGTCTGTGGTATTCCGAGTAGGATTCAAGGATTGAATGACTGTGACGAGCTTCAAACTCACAAAGGTCGGGCGTAGTGACAGACGCAAAAGGATCAAGGATCCTATTCGAGCATGAGTGAGAACTGAGAGATGATTAGTCGTGCGGTGACAGCGCACCTGGACCATTTTCACTGAGAGGACAGATGGTAGCCATTGACAACAGTGATCCACCAATACACAGCTTGCCATAGAAGGAACTTTGCGTGCGTGAAGAAGCTGACAGTAGGAAAGCAGAGATTAAGAAGACAAAGCATCTCCAAAACTCCAACATACTCTCCATTACTGCGTAACACATACTCATTTCATGCTCTTTCACCTTTTACAATTGAAACTAAAGAACCCCTATTGGTATCTTGACTAAGAATAATAAGAGAACCATAGCTTGCTTCAAGCCGGCATTCTCCGTGGGATCGACCTTTACTCACGTAAGGTATTACTTGGATGACCCAGTGCACTTGCTGGTTAGTTGTGCAGAATTACATAATGTGAGTGTAATTTTTGTGCACCAAGTTTTTGTCGCCGTTGCCGGGGATCGTTTGAGTTTGAACAACTGACGGTGAATCTTGTTGCTTAGATTAGGAAATTTTGTCTTTTGGGTCAGATTCTTTTATTTTCTTTTCAAAAATTTTTCAAAAATATTATTTTTCTTTATTAATTTTTAGTTTTCTGTGAGTTTAGTGTCATGTTTTAAGTTTGGTGTCAATTGCATGCTTATCTTTGTCTTACAATTTTTGAATTGCATGTTCTTTGTTCTTCCTTGATCTTCAAATTGTTCTTGTCAATTTTTCTTGTTTGATCTTTGGTTTGTCTTGTTTTGTGTCTTTTCTTGTTTTTCTTGTGCATTTTCCAATTTCTAGTTTTCAAATTTTTTTTATTTGTTAAATACCTTATTAAAACACGTTAAATTTATAGCTCAGTTGGCCAGAGCGTTGGCTTGTGTTCTAGGCAATTGGGTATCTTCCTTTTAAAACTTTTTCAAAAAAATAATTTCTCTTTGATTAAATCTTGTGCCAAACTTTAAGTTTGGTGTTCTCTTGTTAATTTTTCTTTAGTTTTCGAAAATTTTATTTTGGTTTTCTAAGAATTTTAAGTTTGGTGTTCTTGTTGTTCTTGTGAGTCTTCAAAGTGTTCTTGAGTCTTCCTTGTGTTTTGATCTTGAAATTTTTAAGTTTGGTGTTCCTTGGTGTTTTCCCTCCAAAATTTTCGAAAACACGGAGCATTAGATCTAAAAATTTTAAGTCCTGTGTCTTTTGTGTGTTTTTCTCTTTCATCATAAAATTAAAAAAAATATATTTTCTTTTCTAACTATTTTTAAGCAATTATTTCGAATTTTTTTTAAAAAAATTAAGATTTCAATTTCAAAATTTTTCAAATCTTATCCTTTTAAGATTTTTAAAAATGATATCTTTTTCAAAAATATCCTAACCACTTTCTCTCTCCTCACTTTTTCAAAAATCCTCATAAAATATTTTCAAATCTCTTTTTTATTATAGTTTTTATTTTATTTTACTTTATTATTTCGAAATATTTTTTTAAATATAATAAAATAAATAAAATAAATCCACGTCATCTCCCTTTCTCCATCATGGACCTAACTGGAAATGAACAGTCCAGAAGGACTTTGGGGTCATATGCTAACCCCATTACTGCTTCATATGGGAGTAGTATCTGTATACCCTCCATCGGAGTCAGTTTTTTTAGTTGAATCCTCAGCTCATTATCATGGTGCAGCAAAGTTGCCAATATTCCGGTCTTCCACAGGAAGAACCTACAGAGTTTCTGGCACAGTTTTTACAAATTGCTGACACAATACATGATAAGGAAGTAGATCAGGATATCTACAGATTATTACTGTTTCCATTTGCTGTAAAAGACCAAGCTAAGAGGTGGTTAAATAACCAACCCAAGGCTAGCATAAGGACATAGAAACAGCTGTCAGAAAAATTCCTGAATCAATATTTCCCTCCGAAACGGATGACACAGCTAAGGCTGAACATCCAAGGATTTAAACAAGGAGATAATGAATCTCTTTATGATGCCTGGGAGAGATACAGAGAGATGTTAAGAAAATGCCCCTCTGAAATATTTTCAGAGTGGGTGCAGTTAGACATCTTCTATTATGGGCTTACAGAGAAAGCTCAGATATCTTTGGACCACTCAGCTGGTGGATCTATACACATGAGAAAGACAATTGAAGAAGCTCAAGAGCTCATTGATACAGTTGCCAGAAATCAGCATCTGTACCTAAGTAGTGAGTCTTCCATGAAAGAAGAGGTTAAAACAGTAACGGCTGATCTTAGTCCTGCAGAACAAGTTACTGAATTCAATCAGCAATTAGATTTTCTAACAAAACAGCTAGCCGAATTCAAGGAAATACTACAAGACACAAGAATGGCTAATATGAATATGGAAGTGCAGTTGAAGCAAACAGAACAGTAGTTGTCAAAACAAATAACAGAAGAGTGCCAAGCAGTTCAATTAAGAAGTGGGAAAACATTAAATACCTCACTTCAAGGCAGCAGGAAGCCAAGAAATGAACAAACTGCTACCCAAAATCCCTCTGAGGATAGTAAGAGCCCAGAGAGGAATAATTCTTGCGTTCAAACGCCAGAAAAGGGTGAAGAGCTGGCGTTAAACGCCCAACCCATGCTCAGTTCTGGCGTTCAAACGCCAGAAACAAGTAAGGAATTGGTGTTGAACGCCCAAAGGAAGCTTAGTTCTGGCGTTCAGATGCTAGAAACAAGTAAGGAGTTGGCGTCTAACGCCACTCCAGCTTCCAACCCTGGCATTCAAACTCCAGTAAGGGATCAGACACATACAAGTGCTGATAGCAATCCCTCTAAAAAGGCTTCTTCAACCACATCTGTGGAAAATAAACCTGCAGCAACTAAGGTTGAGGAATACAAAGCCAAAATGCCTTATCCTCAGAAACTCCGCCAAGCGGAATAGGATAAGCAATTTGCCCGCTTTGTAGACTACCTCAGGACTCTTGAAATAAAGATTCCATTTGCAGAGGCACTTGAGCAAATACCCTCTTATGCTAAGTTCATGAAAGAGATCTTAAGTCATAAGAAGGATTGGAGAGAAACTGAAAAAGTTTACCTCACTGAAGAATGCAGTGCAGTCATTCTGAAAAGCTTACCAGAGAAGCTTAAAGATCCCGGAAGCTTCATGATACCATGCACATTAGAGGGTACTTGTACCAAGAAAGCTCTCTGTGATCTTGCAGCAAGTATCAACCTAATACCTGCATCTACTATCAGAAAGCTTGGTTTGACTGAAGAAGTCAAACCAACCCGGATATGTCTCCAACTTGCTGATGGCTCCATTAAATACCCACCAGGCGTGATTGAAGACATGATTGTCAAGGTTGGGCCATTTGCCTTTCCCACTGACTTTGCGGTGCTGGAAATGGAGGAGCACAAGAGTGCAACTCTCATTCTAGGAAGACCTTTCCTAGCAACTGGACGAACCCTTATTGACATCCAAAAAGGGGAATTAACCCTGAGAGTCAATGAGGACGAGTTTAAGTTGAATGTTGTCAAAGCTATGCAGCATCTAGACACCCTAAACGACTGCATGAGCATTGATATTATTGACTCTCTGGTTGAAGAGGTCAATATGACTGAGAGTCTCAAATCAGAGCTAGAGGATATCTTTAAAGATGTTCAGCCTGATCTGGAGGAACCAGAGAGAATAATAGAACCTCTGAAAATCCCTCAGGAAGAGGAGAAACCTCCTAAACCCGAGCTCAAACTATTACCACCATCCCTGAAATATGCATTTCTGGGAGAAGGTGACACCTTTCCTGTAATCATAAGCCCTACCTTAGAGCCACAGGAAGAGGAAGCACTAATTCAAGTACTGAGGATACACAAGACAGCTCTTGCGTGGTCCATTAGTGATGTTAAGGGCATTAGCCCAGCCAGATGAATGCACAAAATCCTATTGGAGGATGACACTAAGCCAGTGGTTCAACCACAAAGGCGGCTGAATCCAGCCATGAAGGAGGTGGAGCAGAAGGAGGTCACTAAATTACTAGAGGCTGGGATTATTTATCCTATTTTTGATAGCCCCTGGGTAAGCCCTATCCAAGTCGTCCCTAAGAAGGGTGGCATGACAGTGGTTCATAATGAAAAAAATCAACTGGTTCCTAAAAGAACAGTTACAGGGTGGCGTATGTGTATTGATTACAGAAGGCTCAATACAGCTACCAGAAAGGATCATTTTCCTTTACCATTTATAGACCAGATGCTAGAAAGACTAGCAGGTCATGAATACTACTGCTTCCTGGATGGATATTCAGGTTATAATCAAATTGTAGTAGATCCCCAGGATCAAGAGAAAATATCATTCACATGTCCATCCGGAGTATTTGCATACAGAAGGATGCCATTTGGTCTGTGCAATGCACCTGAAACCTTTCAAAGGTGCATGCTCTCTATTTTCTCTGATATGGTGGAAATATTTCTGGAAGTCTTCATGGATGACTTTTCAGTATTATGCCAGCCGTGTTCTAAATGATGCGCAGAAGAACTACACAACCACAGAAAAGGAATTGCTTGTAGTGGTTTATGCCATTGACGAGTTCAGATCCGATTTAGTAGGATCAAAAGTGATTGTGTACACTGACCATGCTGCTCTTAAATATCTACTCACAAAGCAGGATTCAAAACCCCGACTCATAAGATGGGTGTTGCTTCTGCAAGAGTTTGATATAGAAATAAGAGACAGAAAAAGGACAGAGAATCCAGTAGCAGATCACCTGTCCCGAATAGAACCAGTAGAAGGGGCGTCCCTCCCTCTTACTGAGATCTCTGAAAATTTTTTGGATGAGCAACTCTTTGTCATCCAGGAAGTACCATGGTTTGAAGACATTGCAAACTACAATGCTGTAAGATTCATACCCAAAGAATATAGTAGGCAGCAATCAAAGAAATTAATTTCGGATGCAAAGTACTATCTTTGGGATGAACCATATCTCTTCAAGAGATGTGCAGACAGAGTAATCCGTCGATGTGTGCCTAAAGATGAAGCACAGAAGATCCTCTGGCATTGCCATGGATCACAGTATGGAAGACATTTTGGAAGTGAGCGAGCAGCCACAAGAGTCCTAAAATGTGGCTTCTACTGGCCTACTCTCCATAAAGACTCCCGAGAGTTTGTACTTAATTGTGACAGTTGCCAAAGATCTGGCAATCTGCCTCATAGTTATGCCATGCCTCAACAAGGGATCTTGGAGATTGAGTTGTTTGATGTCTGAGGTGTTGACTTCATTGGGCCTTTCCCACCATCATACTCAAACACTTATATTCTGGTAGCAGTGGATTATGTATCCAAATGGGTGGAAGCTATTGTAACACCCACTAATGATACTAAGACAGTGCTGAAATTCTTCCAGAAATATATCTTCAGCAAATTTGGTGTCCCTAGAGTACTAATCACTGATGGGGGCGCTCATTTCTGCAATAAACAACTTTACTCTGCTATGGTTCGATATGGAGTTAGCCACAGGGTAGCAACTCCATATCATCCACAGACAAATGGGCAAGCTGAAGTCTCTAATAGAGAACTTAAAAGAATCCTGGAACGGACTGTGATTAACCGTAGAAGGGATTGGACAAGAAGCGTGGATGATGCTCTGTGGGCATACAGGACAGCATTCAAGACTCCTATAGGGACCTCTCCATACCAGCTTGTGTATGGAAAAGCCTGTCACTTGCCAGTGGAACTGGAACATAAGGCCTATTGGGTAACCAGATTCCTAAACCTTGATGCCAAGTTAACTGGAGAAAAATGATTGCTCCAGTTAAATGAGCTAGAGGAATTCAGACTCAACGCTTTTGAAAATGCAAAAATTTACAAAGAGAAAGCAAAAAGATGGCATGACAAAAAGCTATCATCCAGAGTCTTTAAGCCGGGGCAGAAAGTTCTACTGTTTAATTCTAGGCTCAGATTATTCCCCGGGAAATTGAAATCCCGGTGGAGAGGTCCATATGTGATTACAGGTGTGTCACCATATGGATATGTAGAGCTTCAGGATAATGACTCTAACAAAAAAATCATTGTTAATGGACAGAGAGTCAGACATTATCTTGAAAGCAATTTTGAGCAAGAATGCTCAAAACTGAGACTTGATTAAAGCTCAGTAATAGTCCAGCTAAAGACAATAAAGAAGCGCTTGCTGGGAGGCAACCCAGCCATTAAAAAACTTATTTGTTAAATAATTAATAAATTTATAGGTTCATATTAATTTTCTTCAAGGTAAAGTATCAATTGCATGAGTTCACAGATTTACAGAAGGATTCAGAGGATAAAAACAGCAAAAAGAAGCTCACTGGTGCGAAAACGCCAGTAAGAGCTGTTTTGGGCGTTAAATGCCCAAAAGAAGCATCTACTGGGCGTTTAACGCCAGTAGAGATAGCCATCTGGGCGTTAAACGCCAGAAAGAAGCAGCTTCTGGGTGTTTAACGCCAGATTTACAGCGTCCTGGGCGTTCAGAAAAACGCCCAGTGATAAAGGAGCTTATGGCGTTTAACGCCAGTTAGAAGCAACAGCTGGGCGTTAAACGCCCAAACCAAGCACCAACTGGGCGTTAAACGCCCAAAACATGCAGCAGTTGGGCATTTAATGCCAGGATTGTGGAAGGGAGGAAGTTTTTGTTCCCAACTTGATTTTTTTCAAATTTTCATGTTTCCATCCATAATTTCTTGCATAAACATATTACAAATCCTAATTTTTCAAATCCTTTTTCAAATATATCAAATGTATCTTAATTCTAAACACAAATCTTTTTTTTTAAATCCTCTTCAACTTCTTTTCAAATCTTTTTCAAAACTCAATTATCTTTTTGAATTCTTTTCAAATCTTTTTAAATTCTTCTCAAATCTTTTTAAACTCATCATATCTTCTTTTCAAAATTCATATTTATCTTTTTCAAATATCTCTTATATCTTTTCAATTTTAAATTGCATCTTTCTCCTATCATACTTATCTTTTACAAATCATATCTTCTATCATATTTTCTTCAAAATTTTTGAAAACCCACCCCCTCTCTTTAAATCCACGTTCAGCTCCCTCCTTTCCTCCATAATTCGAACTTGGCTCTCCATCCATCCCTCTCCTTTCCTTTCTTTTGCTTGAGGACAAGAAAACCTCTAAGTTTGGTATGTTTATCCCTGATCACTAAACCAATACCCACTAAGATCATGGCTCCTAAGGGAAAACAAACCACTCCAAGAGGCAGGAAAGAGAATATTCCAAAACTACTTTGGAATCAAGGGAAGTTCTTAACCAAAGAACATTCAGACCATTACTACAAAATAATGGGTCTAAGGTCAGTGATCCCGAAAGTTAAATTCGATCTAAAAGAAGACGAATATCCGGAGATCCAAGAGAAAATTTGAAATAGGAGCTGGGAAATCCTAGCTAATCTTGAAACAAAGGTGGGAAGAAACATGGTTCAGGAATTCTACTATAATCTGTGGCAAACAGACAGGCAGAGAATAGCTGGAGCCACCTTCTATGACTATCGGACTTTGGTCAGAGGGAAGATTGTTCACCTCCACCCTGATAAAATCAGGGAGATCTTCAAGCTACCTCAGCTGAAAGATGACCCAGACTCTTTTAATAGGAGAATGATGAGAACAAATAAGGGCTTGAACGAAATTCTAGAGGACATATGCCTTCCTCGAACCAAGTGGACAACCAACACAAAGGGTGTCCCAAATCAACTCAAGATAGGAGATCTCAAACCAGTCGCCAGAGCCTGGCTGGACTTCATTGGGCATTCTATACTGCCCACTAGCAACCGCTCTGAAGTCACCATAAAAAGAGCAGTAATGATCCATTGCATTATGCTGGGAAAAGAAGTGGAAGTTCATCAGCTGATCTCTTGTGAACTTTACACAATTGCAAATAAGAACTTCAAAGATGCCAAATTGGCTTATCCAAGCCTAATCTCTATGCTGTGTAAAGATGCTGGGGTGAAGATAGGAGTAAATGAGTATATCTCAGTTGAGCAACCAATCACCAAAAAGTCAATGGAAGGACAACAAGTGCAAGACGACCCCATCAAGAGGAAAGCACAGGAGTTCCTCCCAGAAATCCCTCAAATTGAATACTGGGAGCATCTTGAAGCATCTGTCACCAAGTTGCAAGAAACTATGGACCAACTAAAGGAAGAACAGCAAAATCAAAGTAGCATGTTTTGCAAAATGCTTGGGGAACAAGAAGAGCAAAGGCATGAGCTTAAGGAACTGAAGCGTCAGAAGCTATCTCTTGAAGGGCCAAGCACCACACAGATTAAAAGAGCATCCACCTCCCAAAATAAAGGTTGTTGAGTCGAAATCTTAGCCTTAACTCTGTGATAATTGTTCTTATTAGGAATTTACTTTAGAAGTTATATATGGGTAGTAGTAATTAGTATCTCTATTTTGATTTTATCTCCAATTAAGCTATAATTTATTTTTCTCATCATCATCAAACATGAATAAAATAGCAGATTTTTAGAATAAGGAGGTAATAATTTTTTCGAGTTTTTAATAAGGAAAATTCTAATTATTTATATGTGGTGGCAATACTTTTTGTATTCTGAATGAATGCCTGAACAGTGCATATTTTTTTATATTGAATTTTATGAATGTTAAAATTGTTGGCTCTTGAAAGAATGATGAACAAGAGAAATGTTATTGATGATCTGAAAAATCATGAAATTGATTCTTGAAACAAGAAAAAGCACTGAAAAAAAAAGAGAAGGAGTAGTAGAAAAGGCCAATAGCCCTTTAAACCAAAAGGCAAGGGTAAAAAGGATCCAAGGTTTTGAGCATCAATGGATAGAAGGGCCCAAGAAAATAAATCCAGGCCTAAGCGACTAAATCAAGCTGTCCCTAACCACGTGCTTGTGGCATGCAGGTCCAAGTTAAAAGCTTAAGACTGAGTGGTTAAAGTCGTGATCCAAAGTAAAAGAGTGTGCTTAAGAACTCTGGACACCTCTAATTGGAGACTTTAGCAAAGCTAAGTCACAATCTGAAAAGGTTCACCCAGTTATATGTCTGTGGCATTTATGTATCCGGTGGAAATACTGGAAAACAAAGTGCTTAGGGCCACGGCCAAGACTCATAAAATAGCTGTGTTCAAGAATTAACATACTAAACTAGGAGAATCAATAATACTATTTGAATTCTGAGTTCCTATGGATGCCAATCATTCTGAATTTCAAAGGATAAAGTGAGATGCCAAAACTGTTCAGAAGCAAAAAGCTACTAGTCCCGCTCATCTAATTAGAATCAGAGCTTCACTTAAAACTCTGAGATATTATTGCTTCTTGATTTCTTTTTATCCTATTTTATGTATCTATTTGCTTGGGGACAAGCAACAGTTTAAGTTTGTGTTGTGATAAGCGGATATTTTATACGCTTTTTGGGGGTAATTTCATATAGTTTTTAGTATATTTTAGTTAGTTTTTAGTATATTTGTATTATTTTTTTGGCAAAATTCATATTTCTGGACTTTAATATGATTTTGTGTGTTTTTCTGTGATTTCAGGTATTTTCTGGCTGAAATTGAGGGAGATGAGCATAAATCTGATTCAGGTTGAAAAAGGACTGCTGATGCTGTTGGATTCTGACCTCCCAGCACTCGGAATGAATTTTTTGGAGCTACAAGAGTCCCATTGGCGCGCTCTCAATTGGGTTGGAAAGTAGACATTTAGGGCTTTCCAGCAATATATAATAGTCCATACTTTGCTCGAAGAAAAATGACGTAAACTAGCGTTTAACCCCAGTTCTATGTTCCATTCTAGCATTAAACGCCAGAAAGAGGTTACCAGTTGGAGTTAAACGCCCAAAATAGGTCACAACCTGATGTTTAACTCCAGAAACAGCCCAGGCACGTGAAATGCTCTAGTCTCAGCCCTAGCACATACCAAGTGGGCCCCAAAAGTGGATTTCTGCACTATCTATCTTAGTTTACTCATTTTCTGTAAACCTAGGTTACTAGTTTAGTATTTAAACAACTTTTAGAGACTTATTTTGTACCTCATGACATTTTAGATCTGAACTTTGTACTTTTTGACGGCATGAGTCTCTAAACTCCATTGTTGGGGGTGAGGAGCTCTGCAGTGTCTCGATGAATTAATGCAATTATTTATGTTTTCTATTCAAACACGCTTGTTTCTATCATCTAAGATATTCATTCACACTTCAATATGATGAATGTGATGATCCGTGACACTCATCACCATTCGCAATCTATGAACGTGTGCCTGACAACCACCTCCGTTCTACATTAGATTGAATGAGTATCTCTTGGTTTCCTCAATCAGAATCTTCGTGGTATAAGCTAGAATCCATTGGCAGCATTCTCGAGATTCCAGAAAGTCTAAACCTTGTCTGTGGTATTCCGAGTAGGATTCAGGGATTGAATGACTGTGACGAGCTTCAAACTCACAAAGGTTGGGCATAGTGACAGACTCATAAGGATCAAGGGATCCTATTCCAGCATGAGTGAGAATCGACAGATGATTAGCCGTGTGGTGACATCGCACATGGACCATTTTCACTGAGAGGACTGATGGTAGCCATTGACAATGGTGATCCACGTGAAGAAGCTGACAGTAGGAAAGCAGAGATTCAGAAGACAAAGCATCTCCAAAACTCCAACATACTCTCCATTACTGCGTAACACACATTCATTTCATGCTCTTTCACTTTTTAAAATTGAAACTAAAGAACCCTATTGGTATCCTGACTAAGAATAATAAGATAACCATAGCTTGCTTCAAGCCGGCAATCTCTGTGGGATCGACCCTTACTCACGTAAGGTATTACTTGGACGACCCAGTGCACTTGCTGGTTAGTTGTGCGGAATTACATAGTTTGAGTGTAATTTTCGTGCACCAACACCAAACTTAGAACTTTGTCATGTTTGGGCCATATGAATGCATGAATGCATATGTAGAACATCATGCAGTGCAAATCAATAAATCATGAAGATCAAACAAGGTAATTCATCAATAACTATTTGAAGATCATCAAGAACACAATGCATGTGTTTCAAAAATTGCAAGATAATTAAAATCATGCAATTAACACCAAACATAAAATTTGGCACTAGATTCAAACAAGAACCATGAAATATTTTTGAGTTTTTATGCTTTTATGAAAATTTTTTGGATTTTTCGAAAATCATTTTGAAAAGAACGAAAAAGAAGAAAAGATTTTGAAATATTTTTGAAAACTTTTTTTGAAAAGAAAATAAGAAGAAAATTACCTAATCTGAGCAACAAGATGAACCGTCAGTTGTCCAAAATCGAACAACCCCCGGCAACGGCGTCAAAAACTTGGTGCACGAAATTGTGATCATCAACGATGGTGCCAACAACTTGGTAGCACAATTGTAATCTCACTTTTTTTCACAACTTCGCACAACTAACCAGCAAGTGCACTGGGTCGTCCAAGTAATACCTTACGTGAGTAAGGGTCGATCCCACGGAGATTGTCGGCTTGAAGCAAGCTATGGTCACCTTGTAAATCTCAGTCAGGCGGATTCAAATGGTTTATAGAGTTTTCATAATTAAAAGATAAATAAACAGAAAGTAAAGATAGAGATACATATGTAATTCATTGGTGAGAATTTCAGATAAGTATATGGAGATGCTTTGTTCCTTTTAAATCTCTGTTTTCCTACTGCCTTCATCCAATCCTTCATACTCCTTTCCATGGCAAGCTGTATGTTCGGGTTTCACCGGCGTCAATGGCTACCTCCCGTCCTCAGTAAAAATGGTCCAAATGCGCTGTCACTGCACGGCTAATCATCTGTCGGTTCTCGATCATGTTGGAATAGAATCTAGTGATCCTTTTGCCTCTGTCACTACGCCCAACACTCGCAGGTTTGAAGCTTGTCATAGTCATTCCTTTCCAGATCCTACTCGAAATACCACAAACAAGGTTTAGACTTTCCGGATCTCAGGAATGGCCGCCAATAATTCTAGCTTATACCACGAAGACTCTGATCTTTCGGAATGGAGGCTAAGAGATACACGCTCGATCTAAGGTAGAACGGAAGTGGTTATCAGTCACATGTTCATAGGTGAGAATAATGATGAGTGTCATGGATCATCACATTCATCATGTTGAAGTGTAACGAATATATTAGAACAAGAATAAGCTGAATTGAATAGAAAATAGTAGTAATTGCATTAATTCTCGAGGAACAACAGAGCTTCACACCCTTAATTTATGGTGTGTAGAAACTCCACCGTTGAAAATACATAAGAACAAGGTCCAGACATGGCCATGAGGCCAGCCTCCCCAAAACATGAGCAAGAGATCAAAAGATGATCAAAAGATGAAAATACAATAGTAAGAGGTTCTATTTATAATGAAACTAGCTACTAGGGTTTACATGAATAGGTGAATGATGCAGAAATCCACTTCCGGGCCCACTTGGTGTGTGCTTGGGCTGAGCATTGAGCTTTACACGTGTAGAGACTTCTCTTAGAGTTAAATACCAGCTTTGGTGCCAGTTTGGGCGTTTAACTCTAGCTTTTATGCCAGTTCTGGCGTTTTGACTTCAGAATAGGGCAGAGAAGGGGCGTTTGAACGCCAGTTTGCGTCGTCGAAACTCGAGAAAATTATGGACTATTATATATTGCTGGAAAGCTATGGATGTCTAATTTCTAACGCAATTAAGAGCGCGCTATTTGGAGTTCTGTAGCTCCAGAAAATCGACTTCGAGTGCATGAAGGTCAGAATCCAACAGCATCAGCATTCCATTGTCAGTCTCTGAATCAGATTTTTGCTCAGGTCCCTCAATTTCAGCCAGAAAATACCTGAAATTACAGAAAAACACACAAACTCATAGTAAAGTCTAGAAATATGAATTTTGCATAAAAACTAATAAAAACATCCCAAAAAGTAGCTAGATCCTACTAAAAACTACCTAAAAACAATGCCAAAAAGCGTATAAATTATCCGCTCATCATATCCCTTGAGGCATCTCAGGGATTTCATGAGAAATTTCCTCATGTGCTTGTTGAGGTCCATGAGTGGGCTCTCTTGTTTGCTCCATCCTTTTCTTAGTGATGGGCTTGTCCTCTTCAATGAGAATGTCTCATTCTATGTCAATCCCAGCCAAATTATATAGTGACAAATGAGATGAGGAAAGGCTAACCTTGCCAAGGTGGATGACTTGTCAACCACCTTGTAGAGTTCTAGAGGTATGATCTCATGAACTTTCACTTCCTCCCCAATCATGATACTATGGATCATGATGGCCCGATCCACAATCACTTCAAATTGTTGCTAGTAGGAATGATGGAGCGTTGGATGAACTCCAACCATCCTCTAGCCACAGGCTTAAGGTCTGGTCTTCTCAGTTGAACCAGATTGCCTCTTGAGTCTCTTTTCCATTGAGCTCCTTCCACATATATGTCCATGAGGACTTGGTCCAACCTTTACAACCAAAATGTTTGTAAGAAAGGTTGATTGCTTGGTTTAGTAACTATACTTACAATGAGAGTTTACTATAACTTCTAAACCGTCAATCTTCCGTTCTTCAAAATGGCGCCGTTGTCGGGGAATTGCAAACGTGTGCATTATTATTGGTTATTGTAAAGATGGATAGAGCCAAGAGGATCTGATTAACCCTTTAGGCAACAACACCCACCAAGATATCATAGACGAAGACCATTCTACAATGCATACTGATGAGCGGATAATTTATACGCTTTTTGGCATTGCTTTTAGTATATTTTTAGTATGTTTTAGTTAGTTTTTAGTATATTTTTATTAGTTATTAGTTAAAATTCACTTTTCTGGACTTTACTATGAGTTTGTGTGTTTTTCTGTGATTTCAGGTATTTTCTGGCTGAAATTGAGGGACCTGAGCAAAAATCTGATTCAGAGGCTGAAAAGGACTGCAGATGCTGTTGGATTCTGACCTCCCTGCACACGAAGTGGATTTTCTGGAGTTACAGAAGCCCAATTGGCGCATTTTGAACGGCGTTGGAAAGTAGACATCCTGGCTTTCCAGCAATGTATAATAGTCTATACTTTTCCCGAGATTTGATGGCCTAAACCGGCGTTCCAAATCAGCTCAAAACTGCCCGGCGTTAAACGCCAAAACTGGCACAAGAATGGGAGTCAAACGCCCAAACTGGCACAAAAGCTGGCGTTTAACTCCAAGAAAAGTCTCTACACATGAAAGCTTCAATGCTCAGCCCAAGCACACACCAAGTGGGCCCGGAAGTGGATTTTTATGTCATTTACTCATTTCTATAAACCCTAGGCTACTAGTTCTCTACAAATAGGACCTTTTGCTATTGTATTTGATATCTTTTGATCACTTTAGATCTCTAGATCATCTTTTGATCATGTTTTTATGATTGAACCCTCTTTGGGAAGTTGGCCATTCGGCCATGCCTAGACCTTGTTCTTATGTATTTTTAACGGTGGAGTTTCTACACACCATAGATTAAGGTGTGGAGCTCTGCTGTACCTCGAGTATTGATGCAATTACTATTGTTCTTCTATTCAATTCAGCTTGTTTTTATTCCAAGATATTCATTGCACTCAAGAACTTGATGAATGTGATGATTATGTGACGTTCATCAGTATTCTCACTTATGAACGCGTGCCTGACAACCACTCCCGTTCTACAAGCAAACAAGGCTTGAGTGGATATCTCTTGGATTCCTTAATCGGAATCCTCGTGGTATAAGCTAGAATTGATGGCGGCATTCAAGAGAATCTGGAAGATCTAAACCTTGCTGTGGTATTCTGAGTAGGATTCAATAATTGAATGACTGTGACGAGCTTCAAACTCCTGAAGGCTGGGCGTTAGTGACAGACGCAAAAGAATCACTGGATTCTATTCCAACCTGATTGAGAACCGACAGATGATTAGTCGTGCCGTGACAGGGTGCGTTGAACATTTTCACTGAGAGGACGGGATTGCAGCCACTGACAACAGTGATGCCCAACATACAGCTTGCCATGGAAAGGAGTAAGAAGGATTGGATGAAGACAGTAGGAAAGCAGAGAGACGGAAGGGATAAAGCATCTCCATACGCTTATCTGAAGTTCTCACCAATGAATTACATAAGTATCTCTATCCTTGTTTTATGCTTTATTCATAAATCACCCATAACCATTTGAATCTGCCTGACTGAGATTTACAAGATGACCATAGCTTGCTTCATACCAACAATCTCCGTGGGATCGACCCTTACTCGCATCAGGTTTATTACTTGGACAACCCAGTGCACTTGCTGGTTAGTTGTGCAAAGTTGTGATAAAGAGTTAAGATTGCAATTGAGCGTACCATGTTGATGGCACCATTGATGATCACAATTTCGTGCACCAAGTTTTTGGCGCCGTTGCCGGGGATTGTTGAGTTTGGACAACTAACGGTTCATCTTGTTGCTTAGATTAGGTATTTATCTTCAGAGTTCTTAAGAATGAATTCTAGTGTTTCAAGGAGATGTTCTTATCATCACCAAAGCTGATTGATTCTCTTCAATTTAGCTCTTGAATGCAATGTCCTACTGAAGCTTGGCTAGCCATGTCTAATTTCTTTAGACTGAAGCTTTAGACTAACATTGCATCATTCCTGGAATTCTCATTAAGAATTTTGATATCCTTATTTTCTTTTCCACTTAATTTTCGAAAAAAAAATCCAAAAAAAATTACAAAATCATAAAAACCAAAAATATTTCATGTTTCTTGTTGAGTCTAGTGTCTCATTTTAAGTTTTGTGTCAATTGCATGTTTCTGTTCTTCTTGCATTCATTCATGTGTCTTAAGTGATCTTCAAGATGTTCTTGATGATTTCCTTGCTCTGATCTTTGAATTCTCTTGACTTGAGTGTTTTGTTGTTTCTCATATGCATTCTCATTTGTTAGTGTCAATAGTATACAAACTTCTAAGTTTGGTGTCGTGCATGCATTATTTGATTTTAGTTACATTTTGATTATTAAAAAATCCAAATTTTTTTTTTGTTTTTTATGTCTTTTCAAGTCAATAATACAGAGAATTGAAGATTCAGAACATACAGCAGAGGAATTACACAGAAAAAACTGGGCATCCAAAATGCCCAGTGAAGAAGGCAAACTGGCGTTTAAACGCCAGCCAGGGTGCCTGGTTGGGCATTTAACGCCCAAAAGGGTAGTGCTTTGGGCGTTAAACGCCAGAATGGATACCATTCTGGGCGTTTAACGCCAGGATGGCACAAGAGGGAAGATTCTGTTTTTAATTAAAATTTTTTTTTCAAGTTTTCAAAAATTTTCAAAATCAAATCTTTTTCAAATCATATCTTTTCAATCATATGTTTTCAAAATCAATTTCTTTCCATTTTCAAAAATACTTGCTATCAATTAATGATTTGATTCAACATTTCAAGTATGTTGCCTTTTCTGTTGAGAAAGGTTTAATGTTTGAATCATATCTTTTCTTGTTAGCCAAGTCATTAATTTTTAAAATCAACTCTTTTTAAATTGTTTTTCAAATCATATCTTCTCAATCACATCTTTTTAAAACCATAACTTTTCAATCATATCTTCTTAATCATATCTTTTTCAAAATAGTTTTCAATCATACCTTTTTGATTTCTAATTTCAAAATCTTTTTCAAAAATCACTTGATTTCTTTTCCACTCTTAGTTTTCGAAAATCAATTAGTAGTTTTCAAAATGTTTTTAAAATCTTTTACTTAATTTTCGAAAATTTCTTCCCCTCTTCTCACATCCTTCTATTTATGGACTAACACTATTCCTCAATGAACAATTCGAACTCCATCCCTCTTGATAAGTTCGAATTCTTCTACTTCTTCCTTCTATTTTTCTTTTCCTCTGACACCTCAAGGAATCTCTATACTGTGACATAGAGGATTCCATATTTTCTTGTTCTCTTCTCTTTCATATGAGCAGGAGCAAAGACAAAAGCATTCTTGTTGAGGCTGACCGTGAACCTGAAAGGACCTTGAAGCGAAAGCTAAAAGAAGCTAAGGCACAACTCTCTGTAGAGGACCTAACAGAAATCTTCAAAGAAGAAGAACCCATGGCAGCCGAAAACAACAACAATGCCAACAATACAAGGAAGGTGCTGGGTGAATTTACTGCACCTACTCCCAACTTCTATGGGAGAAGCATCTCTATCCCTGCCATTGGAGCAAACAACTTTGAGCTTAAGCCTCAATTAGTTTCTCTAATGCAACAGAATTGCAAGTTCCATGGACTTCCATTGGAAGATCCTCATCAGTTTTTAGCTGAATTTTTGCAAATCTGTGACACTGTCAAGACTAATGGGGTTGACCCTGAGGTCTACAGACTTATGCTATTCCCTTTTGCTGTGAGAGACAGAGCTAGGATTTGGTTGGATTCACAACCTAAAGAAAGTCTGAACTCTTGGGAAAAGCTAGTCAATGCCTTCTTGGCAAAGTTCTTTCCACCTCAAAATTTGAGTAAGCTTAGAGTGGAAGTCCAAACCTTCAGACAGAAGGAAGGTGAATCCCTCTATGAAGCTTGGGAAAGATACAAACAATTGATCAGAAAGTGTCCTTCTGACATGCTTTCTGAATGGAGCATCATAGGTATCTTCTATGATGGTCTGTCTGAACTGTCCAAGATGTCATTGGATAGCTCTGCTGGAGGATCTCTTCATCTGAAGAAGACGCCTGCAGAAGCTCAAGAACTAATTGAAATGGTTGCAAATAACCAATTCATGTACACTTCTGAAAGGAATCCTGTGAACAATGGGACGAATCAGAAGAAAGGAGTTCTTGAGATTGATACTCTGAATTCCATATTGGCTCAAAACAAAATATTGACTCAGCAAGTCAATTTGATTTCTTAAAGTCTGTCTGGAATGCAAGCTGCACCAGGCAGTACTAAGGACGCTTCATCTGAAGAAGAAGCTTATGATCCTGAGAACCCTTCAATGGAAGAGGTGAATTACATGGGAGAACCCTATGGAAACACCTATAATCCTTCATGGAGAAATCATCCAAATATCTCATGGAGGGATCAACAGAGACCTCAACAAGGTTTCAACAACAATAATGGTGGAAGAAACAGGTTTAGCAATGGCAAGCCTTTTCCATCATCTTTTCAGCAACAGACAGAGAATTCTAAGTAGAGTCACTCTGACTTAGCAACCATGGTCTCTGATCTAATTAAAACCACTCAAAGTTTCATGACTGAAACAAGGTCCTCCATTAGAAACTTGGAGGCACAAGTGGGACAGCTGAGCAAGAAAATTACTGAACTCCCTCCTAGTACTCTTCCAAGCAATACAGAAGAGAATCCAAAAGGAGAATGCAAGGCCATTAACATGACCCACATGGCCGAACTTGGAGAGGAGGAAGAGGCAGTGATCGCCACTGAGGAGGACCTCAATAGACGTCCACTGGCCTCCAATGAGTTCCCTAATGAGGAACCATGGGAATCTGAGGCTCATAATGAGACCATAGAGATTCCATTGGATTTACTTCTGCCTTTCATGAGCTCTGATGAGTCTTCTTCCTCTGAAGAGGATGAAGATGTCACTGAAGAGCAAGTTGATAAATACCATGGAGCAATCATGAAGCTAAATGACAAGTTATTTGGTAATGAGACTTGGGAGGATGAACCCCCTTTGCTCACCAAAGAACTGGATGACTTGACTGGGCAGAAATTACCTCAAAAGAGACAGGACCCTGGGAAGTTCTCAATACCTTGTACCATAGGCACCATGACCTTTAAGAAGGCTCTGTGTGACCTAGGGTCAAGCATAAACCTCATGCCTCTCTCTGTAATGGAGAAGCTAGGGATCTTTGAGGTACAAGCTGCAAGAATCTCACTAGAGATGGCAGATAATTCAAGAAAACAAGCTTATGGACTTGTAGAGGATGTTCTCGTAAAGATTGAAGACCATTACATCCCTGCTGATTTCATAGTCCTAGAGACTGGGACGTGCATGGATGAATCCATCATCCTTGGCAGACCCTTCTTAGCCACAGCAAAGGCTGTGATTGATGTGGACAGAGGAGAATTGATCATTCAAGTGAATGAAGAATCCTTTATGTTTAAGGCTCAAGGATATCCCTCTGTCACAATGGAGAGGAAGCATGAAGAGCTTCTCTCAAAACAGAGCCAAACAGAGCCCCCACAGTCAAACTCTAAGTTTGGTGTTGGGAGGCCACAACCAAATTCTAAGTTTGGTGTTGAACCCCCACATTCAAACTCTAAGTTTGGTGTTGGGAGGTTCCAACATTGCTCTGAGTATCTGTGAGGCTCCATGAGAGCCCTCTGTCAAGCTACTGACATTAAAGAAGCGCTTGTTGGGAGGCAACCCAATGTTATATTTAATCTATTTTCCTTTGTTATTTCATGTTTTCTGTAGGTTGATGATCATGAGAAGTCACAAAATCAATTGAAAAAGTAAAAACAGAATGAAAAACAGAAAGAAAAACAGCACACCCTGGAGGAAGACCTTGTTGGCATTTAAACGCCAGTAAGGGTAGTAAATGGGCGTTTAACGCCCAGTCTGGCACCATTCTGGGCGTTTAACGCCAGAAAGGGGCACCAGACTGGCGTTAAACGCCAGGAAAGGGCAAGAAGTTGGCGTTAAACGCCAGAAATGGGCACCAGCCCGGCGTTTAATCCCAGAATTGGCATAGAGAGCATTTTTGCTTGCCACTTGGTGCAGGGATGACTTTTTCTTGACACCTCAGGATCTGTGGACCCCACAGGATCCCCACCAACCCCACCACTCTCTCTCTTCTTCACCCATTCACCAATCACCTCAACACCTCTTCCCTAAAAACCCTTCACCTATCAAATCCCATCTTTCTCTTCACCACTCACATCTATCCTTCATAAAACCCCACCTACCTCACCATTCAAATTCAAACCACTTTCCCTCCCAAACCCACCCTCCTATAGCCGAACCCTACCCCTCTCTCCACCCCTATATAAACACATCTTCACTCCTTCATTTTCACACACCCTAAACACTACTTCTCCCCCTTTGGCCGAACCATAAAGCCACCTCCATCTCCTCTATTTCTTCTTCTTCTACTCTCTTCTTTCTTCTTTTGCTCGAGGACGAGCAAACATTTTAAGTTTGGTGTGGTAAAAGTATTGCTTTTTGTTTTTCCATAACCATTTATGGCATCCAAGGCCGGAGAAACCTCTAGAAAGAGGAAAGGGAAGGCAAAAGCTTTCACCTCCGAGTCATGGGAGATGGAGAGATTCATCTCAAGGGTGCATCAAGACCACTTCTATGAAGTTGTGGCCTTGAAGAAGGTGATCCCCAAGGTCCCTTTCAAACTCAAAAAGAGTGAATATCTGGAGATCCGACATGAGATTCAAAGAAGAGGTTGGGAAGTTCTTACCAACCCCATTCAACAAGTCGGACTTTTAATGGTTCAAGAGTTCTATGCCAATGCATGGATCACCAAGAGCCATGATCAAAGTGTGAACCCGAACCCAAAGAATTGGCTTACAATGGTTCGGGGGAAATGCTTAGATTTTAGTCCGGAAAATGTAAGGTTGGCATTCAACTTGCCCATGATGCAAGGAGATGAATACCCTTACACTAGAAGGGTCAACTTTGATTAAAGGTTGGACCAAGTCCTCATAGACATTTGTGAAGAGGGCGCTCAATGGAAGAGAGATTCAAGAGGGAAGCCGGTTCAACTAAGAAGGCATGACCTCAAGCCCGTGGCTAGGGGATGGTTGGAGTTTATCCAACGCTCAATCATTCCCACTAGCAACTAGTCCGAAGTTACTATAGACCGGGCCATCATGATTCATAGCATCATGATTAGAGAGGAACTAGAAGTTCATGAGGTTATAGCCCAAGAACTTTATAAGGTGGCGGACAAGTCCTCTACCTTGGCAAGGTTAGCCTTTCCTCATCTCATTTGTCACCTCTATTATTCAGTTGGAATTGACATAGAGGGAGACATCCCCATTGATGAGGACAAGCCCATCACTAAGAAAAGGATGGAGCAAACAAGAGATCCCACTCATCATGAAATCCCTGAGATACCTCAAGGGATGCACTTTCCTCCACAAAATTATTGGGAGCAAATCAACACCTCCCTAGGAGAATTGAGTTCCAACATGGGACAACTAAGGGTGGAGCACCAAGAACATTCCATCCTCCTCCATGAAATCAGAGAAGATCAAAGAATCATGAGAGAGGAGCAACAAAGGCAAGGAAGAGACATTGAGGAGCTCAAGTACTCCATAAGATCTTCAAGAGGAAGAACAAGCCGCCATCACTAAGGTGGACCCGTTCTTTAATCTCCTTGTTCTTTATTTTCCTGTTTTTCAAAAATTATGCTTTATGTTTATCTATGTTTGTGTCTTATGATCATTAGTGTCTTAGTGTCTATGCCTTAAAGTTATGAATGTCATATGAATCCATCACCTTTCTTAAATGAAAAATGTTCTTAATTGAAAAAGAGAAGAATTGCATGAATTTTAAATTTTATAACAGATTAATTATTTTGATGTGGTGGCAATACTTTTGTTTTCTGACTGTATGCTTGAACAGTGCATATGTCTTTTGAATTTGTGGTTCATGAATGTTGGCTCTTGAAAGAATGATGAAAAAGGAGACATGTTACTGAGGATCTAAAAAATCATAAAAATGATTCTTGAAGCAAGAAAAAGCAGTGAATACAAAAAAAAAGAAAAAAGAGAGAAAAACGAAAAAAAAAGAAAAAGGAAAATAAAAAGAAAAAAAATAATAAAGTTGTGATCCAAGACAAAAAGAGTGTGCTTAAGAACCCTGGACACCTCTAATTGGGGACTCTAGCAAAGCTGAGTCACAATCTGAAAAGGTTCACCCAATTATGTGTCTGTGGCATGTATGTATCCGGTGGTAATACTGAAAGACAAAGTGCTTTGGGCCACGGCCAAGACTCATAAAGTAGCTGTGTTCAAGAATCATCATACTTAACTAGGAGAATCAATAACACTATCTGGATTCTGAGTTCCTATAGAAGCCAATCATTTTGAATTTCAAAGGATAGAGTGAGATGCCAAAACTATTCAGAGGCAAAAAGCTAAAAGCCCCGCTCATCTAATTAATACTGATCTTCATAGATGTTTTTGGAATTCATTGCATATTCTCTTCTCTTTATCTTATTTGATTTTCAGTTGCTTGGAGACAAGCAACAATTTAAGTTTGGTGTTGTGATGAGCGGATAATTTATACGCTTTTTGGCATTGTTTTTAGTATGTTTTTAGTATGTTTTAGTTAGTTTTTAGTATATTTTTATTAGTTTTTAGTTAAAATTCACTTTTCTGGACTTTACTATGAGTTTGTGTGTTTTTCTATGATTTCAGGTATTTTCTGGCTGAAATTGAGGGACCTGAGCAAAAATCTGATTCAGAGGCTGAAAAGGACTGCAGATGCTGTTGGATTCTGACCTCTCTGCACTCGAAGTGGATTTTCTTGAGCTACAAAAGCCAAATTGGCGCTCTCTCAACGGCGTTGGAAAGTAGATATCCTGGGCTTTCCAGCAATGTATAATAGTCCATACTTTTCCCGAGATTTGATGGCCCAAATTGGCGTTCCAAATCAGCTCAAAACTGCCCCGCGTTAAACGCCGGAACTGGCACAAGAATGGGAGTTAAACGCCCAAACTGGCACAAAAGCTGGCGTTTAACTCCAAGAAAAGTCTCTACACATGAAAGCTTCAATGCTCAGCCCAAGCACACACCAAGTGGGCCCGGAAGTGGATTTTTATGTCATTTACTCATTTCTGTAAACCCTAGGCTACTAGTTCTCTACAAATAGGACCTTTTGCTATTGTATTTGGTATCTTTTGATCACTTTAGATCTCTAGATCATCTTTTGATCATGTTTTTATGATTGAACACTCTTTGGGAGGCTGGCCATTCGGCCATGCCTAGACCTTGTTCTTATGTATTTTTAACGGTGGAGTTTCTACACACCATAGATTAAGGTGTGGAGCTCTGCTGTACCTCGAGTATTAATGCAATTACTATTGTTCTTCTATTCAATTCAGCTTGTTCTTATTCCAAGATATTCATTCGCACTCAAGAACTTGATGAATGTGATGATTATGTGACGTTCATCAGTATTCTCACTTATGAACGCGTGCCTGACAACCACTCCCGTTCTACAAGCAAACAAGGCTTGAGTGGATATCTCTTGGATTCCTTAATCGGAATCTTCGTGGTATAAGCTAGAATTGATGGCGGCATTCAAGAGAATCCGGAAGATCTAAACCTTGTCTGTGGTATTCTGAGTAGGATTCAATGATTGAATGACTGTGACGAGCTTCAAACTCCTGAAGGCTGGGCGTTAGTGACAGACGCAAAAGAATCACTGGATTCTATTCCAACCTGATTGAGAACCGACAGATGATTAGCCGTGCCGTGACAGGGTGCGTTGAACATTTTCACTGAGAGGACGGGATTGTAGCCACTGACAACGGTGATGCCCAACATACAGCTTGCCATGGAAAGGAGTAAGAAGGATTGGATGAAGACAGTAGGAAAGCAGAGAGACGAAAGGGACAAAGCATCTCCATACGCTTATCTGAAGTTCTCACCAATGAATTACATAAGTATCTCTATCCTTGTTTTATGCTTTATTCATAAATCACCCATAACCATTTGAATCTGCCTGACTGAGATTTACAAGATGACCATAGCTTGCTTCATACCAACAATCTCCGTGGGATTGACCCTTACTCGCGTAAGGTTTATTACTTGGACGACCCAGTGCACTTGCTGGTTAGTTGTGCGAAGTTGTGATAAAGAGTTGAGATTTCAATTGAGCGTACCATGTTGATGGCGCCATTGATGATCACAATTTCGTGCACCACATACCAAAATGATAGATATGGTGGACCCCCTTGTAGTTACCAACAAGCCCCATCATATGCCAATGAACCACCTCCTCAACATAGCTTTGAACCACCACACTCACAAGCCCCTTTCTGCCACTCACCTCCATATGACCCTAACCCATATCCACCATACCAACCACCCTATGAACCATATGAACCATATGTAGAACAACCCCAATTCCACCCCAATTACTCCCAAAAACCACTATTGCCAATTTTTGGATCGACCCAAGAATCACAGGCTCGCCTCAAGAAATCAGCAGATCAATTTCTTGCAACCCTTCATCAATTGGAGCAAGCAATAAATCAATTACCTTCCAGACGTTTGGACACTCAAGGAACCCCCATGGCTTCATGTGGAGAATCTAATGAAGAACGTAGCATGAAGGAGATACTAGAAACTCCAGTGGACAGTAAGGATCATGACTTTGTACTGGAACAAGTGGAGGAAGCTGGAATTATTGAAGAAGAAGAAGTGGTCGAAGATTTAGGAGATGCTGAACCTCTATTGGAAAATCCATTCATAGAGCCTCCTTCCAAGGTGTTTGATGTTGAAGTTGAGGAGGGTGTACAACCTCCAAGGCATATCATGGTTGAAGACATTGAAGGGGATGATCAAGAGATGGATTCAATCATTAATGAATTCTTATCAACATTTGAATCCTCTCCCATTGGACTTGACATGGAGATTAAAGAAGAAGAAGCACAACCTCCCATGCCCTTGGTGAACAATGAAGAAGAGATTGAATTGGAAGAAATCCACCAAGAGAAAGAGGTTGATATTGAAGAAGATTGCAAAGAGGTGGAAGTTGTCAGAGGAGAGCACAAGGGAGTGGAGCTTCCACGTTCATTCTAAACACCTCCCCCTAAGTTGCCATCATCCTTCACAACATTCAAGTGGGTAAAATTCATATCCCTTAGCTTTCTAATTCCACTTGAATATGGGCTACTGGAGATGGATGGTCAACTTAGAGCTCTTTGTGGCATTAAGAGAAAGAGGAAGATGATCAGTGGTAAGAATTGTCCTGCAAAGTTCATTATGGTTGGAAGCTCAAAGTTTAAACGCAAAGGTTGGTATAGAGCTCAACTGAATGGGCTTAGCAAGTTGTTTGGCCGCTTTAGTGAGAATTCAGATTGCTTGCTACCCGGATGGAATCATAATGATCAACAAGAAGACGGGTGCAAAAGCAAGGTTTGGGACCCCGGAATTCAATCTAGAAATCAACACTCTTGGGGCCTTGTCACTTGCTTTAGCTTGCTTGAAGGCTTTCTGCGCCTAGTTTGAGACCCCGGAGGCTGTTGGAATTCCAAACGTTAGTGGAGATTTCTGGATCAGTACAAGCATAAGCCACCATGACAGGAAGCTCATCAAATGTCCAACTTAAGGACTTTAACTAAAAGTGCTAGGTGGGAGACAACCCACCATGGTATGATCATTCTCTTTTTAGTTTTGATTTTAGTCTGTTTTTGAATTTTTATTGAACCTGCAATTTTTGCATGACATTCATTGCATTTTGCATTCTACATACTGCATAAAATATATATATATATAAAATAGCACGCACGCGACGCGACAGCGTCGCTGACGCGTCCGCGTCACTAGTGCGTTTTGAAGAAAAAAGAATTGAACAAAGAGTCACGCAAGAGCGTGGCTGGAGGCGTGCCTTTGGCACAAACAGGACCACGCGTCCGCGTCAACCACGCGGCCGCGTCATGTGGGAAAAATGCCTCCCACGCGTCCGCGTCACCCACGTGAACGCGTGCCCTGTAAATCGACGTAAAAAGGGTGTATGGCCGAAAGTTGAGCTGGATCGTGGCTGGACTCATGCTAGAAGCACAAGCCTTACCACGCGGATGCAAGGCTGACGCATCCGCGTCAGATCCCTATAATGACCACTCACGCGATCGCGTCAACCACGCGATCGCGTCAACCACGCGACCGCGTCACCCTGGAATTTGGCAATAATGAATTTTGAATAGAGAGTTGTGCAAATGCGAGGCTGCCCTCGCGCCAGTAGCACAAAATGCGTCCCGCGTCCGCGTGACCGACGCGACTGCGTCGATTAATTTAAGCGCAAGACCGCGTCCCCCACGCGTCCGCGTCCCTTGCGCTGCACAACTTATCCAGAGTAGCCAAATATCTTATCTTTTCTTCCCTATATCTAATTCTTTTCTTCCCTTTTTATTTCTTTTCTTCTTTCTTCTCCCTTTTCTTACTTTCTTCTTCTCATCCCTCTTCACTTTCATTTAATTTATTTGCATATTTTCATTCATTGCATTATTTTCATTGGTGTTAGAAATTTACTTATTTCACTTGTGGATTATTCAAAGAATTGTTTGACAATTATATAATTTTTTTTAAAAGGTTGCTTGCATGTTCAACTGAATACTTTCTATACCTTATTTACCATGCATGCTATGTGTTTGTGAAAAAGCCCGTATGGCATCATGCACTTTTCTACATTATTCTATTCTACTATTCAATGCTTGCTTTTCACAAATCCCCTTTACTATTTTATTAATTAAATATAATTGTCAATACAAACGTTATTGTTAGTTTCTCATGACTAATAATACATTAAGGCTTTTAATGCTTGATTTACGCTACTCATGCCTTTGCCAGCATGCCAATAAATATCTTGCATTCAATTGCCTTAATTTATCATGCCCTGCTTCCATTGTTGTCCTAATTTCATGGAGTCGCGACCATGTGCTAATGACATTCTTCTTTATTTTGGCATGATTATTACTCGTACTGCCCTCTCCCTTGTTCTATACCTTTGACTTCATGTCCCTTTCTCTTCTCCCTTTTTCAGGTTGGCCGCCTGGAAGAGTAAAGAGAAAGACTCTACAACGAGCACTGGCTGAGGAACCACAACCTTCGCCACCTGCACATCTTTGCAGGCACCAAGGACGGTGCAATCTTTAAGTGTGGGGAGGTCGATACCGATCTCCACGGGTAAGTTAATCCCTTTTTAACACCAATTTTTATTTTTTCACTGTTGCATTTGCATATTTGATTGCATATTTTCTTGATTTTGTGCATATTTTACCACTTGGTTGAAGTAATATTTTCTTTTTCCTTTTATAATATTTCACTAATTTGAACAAAACTTTTTGAAAAACTTGTATGAAGAAATAATGTTTTGGAACATAGTTTAGAGCTCGAACACACAAAACCAGTGAGATTTTGAGCCTATTTGATTGGTTGCATTTTATCAACCAATATATTTTATTTTTGTGTGTTATTCTCTCTAAAATTGTAATCTTTGTCTTGCTTAATTCTATATTTCCATTATTTGATGTATGCATACACTTATATGATTGAGGCCTTGTTTCACTAAGCTTACATACCCATATGGCCTTACCCTTCCATTATGCTTTGCAAACCAATTTGAGCCTATTTTACCCATTTATTCTTTACTTTAGCTCATTACAAACTCTAAGCGGAAAACAATAATGTCCTTAATTTGAATCCTTGATTAGCTTAGACTAGTAAACGTGCTCATGATTTAAGTGTGGGGAAGTTGGATTTGAAAATATTTGGTTTGAGTAATTGTGTGTTGTATATTTTAGTGAAAATGTGCAAAATAATAGTTGAGCACATATTATTGCATTCAATACTTTAATCATATGCATTGAGAAAAATAAAAAAAATCATAAAAAAAGAAGAGAAAAATAAAAAGAAAGAAAAAGTGAAAAAGAAAAGAAAAAAAAGCAAATAATAAAAGGGGACAAAATGCCCCAAAGTAAGTGTTGGTATCAATGCATATGTACTGAATTCAAATTTAGGATGCATGAATATGTGGAAAACACAGTTAATGGGAAGTTAGATCTTGTATTGTGATTATATGGATTGTCTTAAGTTAGGTGGGAAAAGTTTATGTTAATTAAGGATTCAGATTTTAGTCCACTTGGCCAAATACAATCCTACCTTGACCCTAACCCCATTACAACCCTTAAAAGACCTCTTGATTTGTGTATTGGTGCATTAAATTTTTGTTGATTGTTAGATGAAGAGCAAGCTATAGAAAGCAAGATTAGTAGAGAATTGAGAGAATTGACCCTAGACACTTGAGAGCTAGAGTGATGTACACTACCAGTAAGGGTTCAGTGCTTAATTCTATGTTCCCTGCTTTCATGAGCTATCTTCTTCTTGCAAGTTATTTGTATTGTATTTTGTGATTTTAATTAGTGAAATCCAGTTCATATCTATTCTTGAAGGATTTATTTACTTTTTCACCAAGTAGGTAGAGTCATTTTAGCATGTAGTTGCATTCACATTCATAGGTTACATTACATGAGTCCTGCTTTTCCCTACTTATTTATTTGGTCTCCTTGAGTTTAGCATGAGGACATGCTAATGTTTAAGTGTGGGGAGGTTGATAAACCACTATTTTATGGTTTATATTGTATTTAATTGAGTGGTTTTATCAAGCTTTTCACCCATTTATTCATTGGATTTGCATGATTTTACAATTCCTTCCTAGTTTAGTTCTATGATTGAAAACATGCTTCTTTGGTCTTAATTTAGCTAATCTTAATCCTCTTTTATTACCATTCGATGCCTTGATTTGTGTGTTAAGTGTTTCAGGCTTCATAGGGCAGGAATGGCTCAGAGAATAAAGAGGAAGCGTGCAAAAATGGAAAGAACACAAGGAATTGAGGAGATGACCAGCGAGAAGTCACGCGGTCGCATGGCTCACGCGACCGCGCAAAATGGAAGAAATCGGAGTGACGCGATCGCGTGCCTAACGCGACAGCGCGGATTGGAAGCTGCACGAACGATGCAAATGCGTGGACGACGCGCACGCGTGATTCAAAAAACGCTGAGTGACGCGATCGCGTGGACGACGCGAACGCGTGACATACGCGATCTGCAGAATTACAAAAGTCACTGGCAGAGATTCTGGGCTGCATTTCAACCCAGTTTTTGGCTCAGAAACACAGATTAAAGTCAGGGAACATGCAGAGACTCAACATGCTTTCATTACTTACAATTTTAGGTTTTTGATGTAGTTTTAGAGAGAGAGGCTCCCTCCTCTCTCTTAGGATTTAGGATTAGGATTTTTAGAAATTAGGATTTATCTCATCTTCAAATCAGGTTCAATATTCCTTTATTTTGACTTCTCTTCTACTTTGAGATACTTTAATACTTTTATTTGTATTTGATTTATGTTACCCAATTGGCTTATGAACTTTTCCATGTTAGATTTTACTGTTTTAAATGAATGTTATCTGAGGTATTCCAGAATTTATGATTTAAACTTAGCTTTCTACATTCCTGGCTTTGGTTAAGAAATCAGTAACTCTTGAGTTATCAAACTCAACGTGATCGATAATCGCTATCTTTGCTAATTAGCTTGAACTTCTATAATCCCAATCTTTTTCTAGGAATTAACTAGGATTTGAAGATCAAACTAATTAGCCACTTGACCTTCCTTCGCACCAGTAGAGGTTAACTAAGTGGGATTAAGATTCAATTTTCATCATCATTGATAAGGATAACTAGGATAGGACTTCCAATTTCTCATACCTTGCCAAGAGTTTATTTTATAGTCATTTATTTATTTTATTTGTCATTTATCATACTTGTTCCTCATTCTCAAAACCCCAATTTACAAAACTCATAACCAATAATAAGAACACACCTCCCTGCAACTCCTTGAGAAGACAACCCGAGGTTTAAATACTTCGGTTATCAATTTATTTAGGGGTTTGTTACTTGTGACAACCAAAATGTTTGTAAGAAAGGTTGATTGCTTGGTTTAGTAACTATACTTACAACGAGAGTTTACTATAACTTCTAAACCGTCAATCTTCCGTTCTTCAATAACACCCCGAGTTTTTGAAAAATTAAATAATGAGTTATTCATGATTTATTATTTTATTTAAGGAAAATTATTCTCCTAAAAGAAATTAAATTAAATTTTATGATACTTTGAGTTTAAAATCTATTAGAACTTTTAAATGTTTTTTATTACAATGAGATATTTCAAACAAAATATATGATCCATCCGACCTCTTCAAAAAGGTCAAACTCCACATGAGATGGCGAGTGACACTTATTCAAATAAGTAACTGCCTCCTTAAATCTCTCACCCACTTCTAGAAGAGAGATCCCAACATCCCTAAGATAAAGGGACGGTTATCCACCATCAGAAGTGGAACTACTTTAACAGTGGTTATTGGTCCATCACCTATAAATAGACTGAAGCACTCATGTAAAATTAAGTTCCAATATTCTAAACCTGCTTACCCCCTCGCTAACTTAGTCATTGGAGTGTTTTTGCAGATAATCCCCCCATTCTTTCACATACACAACTTGGACGGCGGCTCCCAGACATAAACGATGTCGGAGACCACCTTCTTTTAGCACTTGGGCCTCAAAAACAAGCCCAACCACCATCCGGCTCTAGGTCAGTCCCGGAACATTGGCGCCATTTTCGGGGAACCTGAAAGATCAAGGTAGGATGGCAGACGACCAGCATAAAGATGGACAGCACCAGGACGCGGTCAACAAAGATAGAGCAATAATATCCCTACAAGGAATGGAGGGACAGCATGGCAAAGGTCCCTCCAATACCCAGGTATTAAAAAGGATCTCCTTTGAAGTTCATCAGTCTGGAAAAGATGGATAGCCTCACTCTGCTGACCTAGTGGGATTATTGCATGGTCACGAAGGTCAACTTGAGCAATTAGAACAGGAGTTGGAACAATAGCGTGAAGCAGAATGAAGCCTAAGGAGAGAGATCGAGCAATGAAGAGAGTTCAAAGAAAAGCTCTCAAGACTGGAATCCAATCTCTGAAATAAGGATTCCCGCAGAGATCGAGAAGATACCCCATTGGAAGAAGGAGACCTGTTCATTGAGCATATCATGAGGGCTAAAGTTTCCAGAAACTTTAAAAGCCCTGACATGGATCTGTACGACAGAACGACTGGCCCGAAGCATCACCTCAGTAACTTTAAATGTCGGATGTACTTAGCCGATACATCGGATGCTACTCACTGCAAGGCCTTTCTGACGACCTTGACTAAGGTAGCCATGAAGTGGTTTGATAGCCTTCCCCCCAGGTCAATCACCAGCTTTGACGACCTCTCATGTGCTTCTCAATCCAGAAAGACAAAGTTAAGCATGCACCTAGCCTACTAGGAGTAAAACAGGAGGTCGGAGAACCCCTGAGAGACTACATGGAAAGGTTCAATAAAGCGTGCTTGAAAATCTAGGACTTACCCACTGAAGCAGTGATAATGGGCCTAGTCAATGGACTCCGAGAAGGACCCTTCTCCCAGTCCATCTCCAAAAGACACCCGACATCTTTAAGTGATGTGTAAGAATGAGCTGAGAAGTACATCAATATGGAGAAAAATGCCAGGTTACAAGAACTGAGTTGGCAGATAGGGCACCCCCACCAATCAAAAGAAAAACAGAAGGAGCCCAAGAAAAAGGAAGAAGTCGGATTTGAAAGGCGTAGAAGATATCACTCTTACACTCCTCTACGAGTTTCCCTTGAAGACGTATAGAGGAAAATTTGCCACACTAAAAGCATCCTCCCCTGCGACCCATCAAGAACAAAAAGGGGGAAGTCGTAATGAATACTGTGAGTATCACAAGTTGTGTGGGCATTCTACTAACGATTGTTACGACCTAAAAAATGTGATAGAAAAGATGGCCAAGGAAGGTCGGCTAGGTAGATATCTCATGGAAAGGTCAAACAATCATGGGAAAAGAAAAAGAGATGACGAAGGTCACGGACGAAGAAGTCCGCCCCCACAGACCCCCGAGCAACACATTCATATGATATCGGGAAGGTTTTCTGGAGGAGGGTTGACCAAATCATCTCAAAAAAGACATTTGAAGGAAGTCTACCTAGTCGGGAATGAAGGGCCCGACCTCCCAATTATCTCATTCACCAAGGGGGATAGACAAGACATTGTGCCTGGACATGACGACCCAGTAGTAATCACCATGATTCTTGCCAACGCTCATCTATATAGAACTCTGGTGGATCAAGGAAGCTCGGCTGACCTCTTGTTTAAACCAGCATTTGATAAGTTAGGATTGGATGATAAAGAGCTAGGAGCCTACCCCGACACCCTCTTCAGATTAGGGGACACTCCCATTAAGCCGTTGGGTTTCATTTCCCTACACACAACTTTTGGAAAGGGGATAAAATCCAAAACATTAAGCATCAACTTATTGTTGTCGATGTAGCTTCTTCCTGTAATGCCCTGATAGGAAAAACAACCCTAAATTGGCTGGGAGCAGTGGTTTCTACACCTCACCTCTGTATGAAGTTCCCAACATCGAAGGGATTGCCACCATCGAAGGAGACCAAAAGCTGGCGAGAATGTGTTACAATGAAAGCCTGAACCTAAGAGGTAAAGGCAAGGAACTCAATACCATTGAGCTCGTGGGTGTCTGAGTTAAGGAAGAGTTACGACCACAGCCTGGAGGAAAAACCGAAGAGGTACAGATTGGGCAAGAGGTCAGAAAGAATTCCAACATACGGGCCAATTTAACGGAAGAACTGAAGCAGAAGCTGACACAGCTCCTACAAGAAAATTCCGATCTCTTTGCCTGGAAAGCTTCCAACAAGTCTGGGATAGATCCCGAACTCATGTCACATAAATTGGTTGTTCATCTAGGATCCCGACCTGTCCAACAAAAAAGACAAAAGCTAGGATCTGAACATGCTCAAGTGCTCAAAGAGCAAGTGCAAGCCCTGCTAGAGTCAGGCTTTATCAGAGAAGTCAAGTATCCGGCCTGGCTGGCAAACGTGGTGTTGGTCAAAAAATAGAATGGCAAATGTAGGATGTGCGTCAACTACACCGACCTTGATGAGTGGATATTTTATACGCTTTTTGGGGGGTAATTTCATGTAGATTTTAGTATGTTTTAATTAGTTTTTAGTAGAATATTATTAGTTTTTAGGAAAAAATAATATTTCTGGACTTTACTATGAGTTTGTGTGTTTTTTTATGATTTCAGGTATTTTCTGGCTGAAATTGAGGGAGCTGAGCAAAAATCTGAGTTAGGCTGAAAAAGGACTGCTGATGTTGTTGGATCCTGACCTCCCTGTACTCAGAATAGATTTTTTGGAGCAACAGGAATCCAATTGACACGATCTCAATTGGGTTGGAAAGTAGACATCCAGGGCTTTCCAGCAATATATAATAGTTAATACTTTGCGCAAAGATAGATGACGTAAACTGACGTTCAATGCCAGTTCCATGTTGCAGTTTGGCGTCCAGCGCCAGAAACAGGTTACAAGTTGGAGTTCAACGCCCAAAACACGTTACAACCTGGCGTTCAACTCCAGAAACAGCCCAAGCGTGAGAGGCTTAAGTCTCAGCCCCAGCACACACCAAGTGGGCCCCAGAAATGGATTTTTTCACCAATTATATTAGTTTACTCATTTTCTGTAAACCTAGGTTACTAGTTTAGTATTTAAACAACTTTTGGAGACTTATTTGGCACCTCATGACATTTTTAGATCTGAATTTTATACTCTTTGACGGCATGAGTCTCTAAACTCCATTGTTGGGGGTGAGGAGCTCTGCAGCGTCTCGATGAATTAATGCAATTACTTCTGTTTTCCATTCAAACACGCTTGTTCTTATCTAAGATGTTCATTCGCGCTTAACTATGAAGAAGGTGATGATCCGTGACACTCATCACCTTCCTCAATCCATGAACGTGTGCCTGACAACCACCTCCATTCTACATCATATTGAATGAGTACCTCTTAGATTCCTTAATCAGAATCTTCGTGGTATAAGCTGGAATTGATGGCGGCATTCATGAGAATCCGGAAAGTCTAAACCTTGTCTGTGGTATTCCGAGTAGGATTCTGGGATTGGATGACTGTGACGAGCTTCAAACTCGCGAGTGTTGGGCGTGATGACAAGCGCAAAAGAATCAATGGATTCTATTCCGACATGATCGAGGACCAACAGCTGATTAGCCGTGCTGTGACAGAGCATTTGGACCATTTTCACTGAGAGGATGGGAAGTAGCCATTGACAACGGTGACACCCTACATATAGCTTGCCATGGAAGGAGCCTTGCGTGTGGGAAGAGGAATACAAGAGGAAAGCTTAAATGAGAAAGACAAAGCATCTCCAAAACTCCAACATATTTTCCATTACTGCACAACAAGTAATTATTTCACGCTCTTTTATTTTTCTAATAATTCAAACTAATAATTATAATTGATATCCTGACTAAGAATAATAAAATAAACATAGCTTGCTTCAAACCAACAATCTCCAAGGGATCGACCTTTACTCACTAAGGTATTACTTGGACGACCCAGTGCACTTGCTGGTTAGTGGTACAAAATCATAAGAAATCTTGATTTTGATATTGGGATAAAGATTTTGTGCACCAAGTTTTTGGCGCCGTTGCCGGGGATTGTTCGAGTTTGAACAACTAAAGGTTTATTTTGTTCCTTAGATTAGGAATAATTTATTTTTGTTGCTATAGAGTCATTAAATTCTGAGGCATTTATTCCCTTTTCAAAAATTTTTCAAAAATATTATTTTTCTTTATCACTTTTTAATTTTTTTCGTGAGTTTAGTGTCTTGTTCTAAGTTTGGTGTCAATTGCATGTTTTTCTTTGTCTCTTAATTTTTCGAATTGCATGTTCTTGTTCTTCCTTGATCTTCAAATTGTTCTTGTCAATTTTTCTTGTTTGATCTTTGGTTTGTTTTGTTTTGTGTATTTTTTGTGTTTTTATGGTGCAATTTCAAATTATTAGTTTTCAAAAATAAATCTTTTTATATACAATATTAAAACACGATACATTTGTAAATCAGTTGGCTAGAGCGTTGGCTTATGTTCTTGGCAATTGGGTATCTTCCTTTTTAAAACCTTTTTCAAAAATAATTTTTCTTTGATTAAATCTTGTACCAAACTTTAAGTTTGGTGTTTTCTTGTTAATCTCTCTTTAATTTTCGAAAATTTCATTGTGGTTTTATAAAAATTTTAAGTTTGGTGTTCTTTCTATTATTCTTGGTGTTCTTGTGAGTCTTCAAAGTGTTCTTGAGTCTTCTTTGTGTTTTGATCTTAAAATTTTTAAGTTTGGTGTTCCTTGGTGTTTTCCCTCCAAAATTTTCGAAAACAAGGAGCATTAGATCTAAAAAAATTCTAAGTCTTGTGTCTTTTGTGTGTTTTTCTCTTTCATCATAAAATTCAAAATTCAAAAAAATATCTTTTCTAACTATTTTTAAGCCATATTTTAGAATTTTTTTATAAAAATTCAGATTTCAATTTCAAAATTTTTCAAATCTTATCCTTTTAAGATTTAAAAAAAAATGTATATCTTTTTCAAAACAAATCCATATCTTTTCCTTCTTAAAATCTTTTCAACTCATAAATATTTTTTTTCAAATCTTCACAATATCTTTTTCAAAACAAATTTATCTTTTTCAAATATCTTTTATATCTTTTCAATTTTTAATTATATCTTTTTCCTATCATATTTATCTTTTACAAATCATATCATCTATCTTATCTTTTCTCAAATTTTCGAAAATATCCTAACCATTTTCTCTCTCTCTTCAATTTTTTCGAAAATCTTCACAAAATATTTTAAAATTTTTATTTTTATTTTTATTTTGTTTTTATTTTATCTTATTTTACTTTATTTTACTATATCGAAAATAAATTTGTATATTTAATAAAATAAACAATATCAACATCCATATCATCTCCCTTGCTCCATCATGGAACTAAGTGGAAATGAACAGTCCAGAAGGACTCTGGGGCCATATGCTAACCCCACTACTGCTTCATATGGGAGTAGTATATGTATACCCTCCATTGGAGTTAGTAGTTTTGAGTTGAATCCTCAGCTCATTATCATGGTACAGCAAAGTTGCCAGTATTCCGGTCCTCCACAGGAAGAACCTACAGAGTTTCTAGCACAATTTTTACAAATTGCTGACACAGTACATAATAAGGAAGTAGATCAGGATGTCTACAGATTATTACTATTTTCATTTGCTGTAAAAGACCAAGCTAAGAGGTGGTTAAATAACTAACCTAAGGACAGCATAAAGACATGGAAACAGCTGTCAGAAAAATTCCTGAATCACTATTTTCCTCCAAAATGGATGACACAGCTAAGGCTAAGCATCCAAGGCTTCAAACAAGGAGATAATGAATCCCTTTATGATGCCTGGGAGAGATACAGAGAGATGCTAAGAAAATGCCCCTCTGAAATGTTTTCAGAGTGGGTGCAGTTAGACATCTTCTACTATGGGCTTACAGAAAGAGCTCAGATTTCTCTAGACCACTCAGCTGGTGGATCTATAAACATGAGAAAGACAATAGAAGAAGCTCAAGAGCTTATCGATACAGTTGCCAGAAATCAGCATCTGTACCTAAGTAGTGAATCTTCCATCAACGAAGAGGCTAAAACAGTAACTGCTGAACTCAGTCCTGCAGATCAAGCTGCTGAATTCAATCAGCAATTAGATTTTCTAACAAAATAGTTAGCCGAAGTCAAGGAGATACTACAAGAAACAAGAATGGCTAATATGAATATGGAAGCACAGTTGAAGCAAATAGAACAGCAGTTATCAAAACAAATAATAGAAGAATGCCAAGAAGTTCAATTAAGAAGTGGGAAAACATTAAATACCTCACTTCAAGGTAGCAGGAAGCCAAGAAATGAGCTAACCACCCAAAATCCATCTGAGGACAGTCAGAGCCCAGAGAGGAATAACTCTGGCGCTCAAACGCCAGAAAAGGGGTGGAAAGCTGGCGCTGAACACCCAGACCATGCTCAGTGATGGCGTTCAACGCTAGAAACAAGCAATGAATCAGCGTTGAACGCCCAAAGGAAGCATAGTTCTGGCGTTCAGACGCCAGAAACAGGCAAGGAGATGGTGTCTAACGCCACTCCAGCTTTCACCCCTGACATTCAAATGCCAGTGGGGGATCAGACACATACAAGTGCTGATAATAACCCTTCTAAAAAGGCTTCTCAACCTACATCTGTAGGCAATAAACCTGTAGCAACTAAGGTTGACGAATACAAAGCCAAAATGCCTTATCCTCAGAAACTCCGCCAAGCGGAACAGGATAAGCAATTTGCCTGCTTTGCAGACTATCTCAAGACTCTTGAAATAAAGATTCTGTTTGCAGAGGCACTTGAGCAAATACCCTCTTATGATAAGTTCATGAAAGAGATCTTAAGTCATAGGAAGGATTGGAGGGAAACTGAAAAAGTTTACCTCACTGAAGAATGCAGTGCAGTCATTCTGAAAAGCTTACCTGAGAAGCTTAAAGATCCCGGAAGCTTTATGATACCATGCACATTAGAGGGTACTTGTACCAAGCAAGCTCTATGTGATCTTGGGGCAAGTATCAACCTAATACCTGCATCTATTATCACAAAGCTTGGTTTGACTGAAGAAGTCAAACCAACCCGGATATGTCTCCAACTTGCTGATGGCTCCATTAAATACCCATCAGGCGTGATTGAAGACACGATTGTCAAGGTTGGGCCATTTGCCTTTCCTACTGACTTTGTGGTACTGGAAATGGAGGAGCACAAGAGTGCAACTCTCATTCTAGGAAGACCTTTCCTAGCAACTGGCCAAACTCTTATTGATGTCCAAAAAGGGGAAGTAACCTTGAGAGTCAATGAGGAGGAGTTCAAGTTGAATGTTGTCAAAGCTATGCAGCATCCAGATTCCCCAAATGACTGCATGAGTGTTGATATTATTGACTCTCTGGTAAAAGAGGTTAATATGACTGAGAGTCTCGAATCAGAGCTAGAGAATATCTTTAAAGATGTTTAGCCTGATCTGGAGGAATCAGAGAGCATGATAGAACCTCTGAAAATCCCTCAGGAAGAGGAAAAACCTCCTAAACCCGAGCTCAAACAATTACCACCATCCCTGAAATATGCATTTCTGGGAGAAGGTGATACCTTTCCTGTAATCATAAGCTCTACCTTAGAGCCACATGAAGAGGAAGCACTAATTCAAGTGCTAAGGACACACAAGAAAGCTCTTGGGTAGTCCATCAGTGATCTTAAAGGCATTAGCCCAGCCAGATGCATGCACAAGATTCTATTGAAAGGTGACGCCAAGCCAGTGGTTCAACCACAAAGGCGGCTGAATCCAGCCATGAAGGAAGTGGTGCAGAAGGAGGTTGATAAACCCATATTTCATGAGTTCTTTTGTGCTTAATTTGAGTGATTTATACAATCCTTCACCTACTTATTCACATTAATTGCATGGTTTTACTTTCCCTTCCTTATTATGTGATGTATGTTGATGAGCGGATAATTTATACGCTTTTTGGCATTGTTTTTAGGTAGTTTTTAGTAAGTTCAAGCTACTTTTAGGGATGTTTTCATTAGTTTTTATGTTAAATTCACATTTCTGGACTTTACTATGAGTTTGTGTGTTTTTCTGTGATTTCAGGTAATTTCTGGCTGAAATTGAGGGACTTGAGCAAAACTCTGAAAAAGGCTGACAAAAGGACTGCTGATGTTGTTGGAATTTGACCTCCCTGCACTCAAAATGGATTTTCTGGAGCTAAAGAACTCCAAATGGCGCGCTCTCAAAGGCGTTAGAAATTAGACATCCAGAGCTTTCAGCAATATATAATAGTCTATACTTTATTTGGAAATTGACGACGTAAATTGGCACTGAACGCCAAGTACATGCTGTTGTCTGGGGTTAAACGCCAGAAACACGTCATGATCCGGAGTTGAACGCCCAAAACATGTTATAACTTGGAGTTCAACTCCAAGAAAAGCCTCAGCTCGTGGATAGATCAAGCTCAGCCCAAGCATACACCAAGCGGGCCCCGAAAGTGGATTTATGCATCAATTACTTACTCATGTAAACCCTAGTAGCTAGTTTAGTATAAATAAGACTTTTTACTAATGTATTAGTAGTCTTTTGACCACGTTTCATCTTTGATCTCAATTTTGTTTTATTCTTCATCTTAGGAGGCCATTGAGCACGTTTTAGGGGGCTGGCCATTCGGCCATGCCTGAACCCTTCACTTATGTGTTTTCAACGGTGGAGTTTCTGCACACCATAGATTAAGGGTGTGGAGCTCTGCTGTACCTCAAGTTTCAATACAATTATTATTACTTTCTATTCAATTCTCTTTTATTCTTATTCCAAGATATACGTTGCACAACACTTTGATGAATGTGATGATCCGTGACACTCATCATCATTCTCACCTATGAACGTGCGTGACTGACAACCACTTCCGTTCTACCTTAGGCCGGGCGCATATCTCTTAGATTCCCAAATAGAATCTTCGTGGTATAAGCTAGATAGATGGCGGCATTCATGGGGATCTGGAAAGTCTAACCTTGTCTGTGGTATTCCGAGTAGGATCCCGGGAATCCGGAAAGTCTAACCTTGTCTGTGGTATTCCGAGTAGGATTCCGGTATTGAATGACTGTGACGAGCTTCAAACTCCTGAAGGCTGGGCGTTAGTGACAGACGCAAAAGGATCAATGGATTCTATTCCAACCTGATTGAGAACCGACAGATGATTAGTCGTGCTGTGACAGAGCATTTGGACCATTTTCACTGAGAGGATGGGATGTAGCCATCATCAAGGGTGATGCCTCCAGACGATTAGCCGTGCAGTGACAGCGCATAGGACCATTTTCCCGAGAGGATTAAAAGTAGCCATTGATGATGGTGATGCCCTACATACAGCTTGCCATGGAAAGGAGTAAGAAGGATTGGATGAAAGCAATAAGAAAGTAGAGATTCGAAAGGATTCCAGCTTCTCGACACGCCTATCTGAAATTCCCACTATTGATTTACATAAGTATTTCTATCCCTTTTTATTTTCTATTTATTATTAATTATTCGAGAATCCATAAACCAAATTTAATCTGCCTAACTGAGTTTTACAAGGTGACCATAGCTTGCTTCATACCAACAATCTCTGTGGGATCGACCCTTACTCACGAAGGTATTACTTGGATGACCCAGTACACTTGCTGGTTAAGTTGAACGGAGTTGTGTCCACACATAGTTGAAAAAGCAATGAATTTTACAAAATACAATAACAAAGGAATGACAATTTCGTCCACCAAGTTTTTGGCGCCGTTGCCGGGGATTGTTCGAGTATGGACAACTGACGGCTCATCTTGTTGCTCAGATTAGGTAATTTTCCTTTCAAAAATCTTTTTCAAAATTTTTCTTTTATTTTTCGTTTTTCTAAACTTTATTTTTGAAAAAAAATTAATAAAAATCTAAAAAAATTAGAAAATCATAAAAATCAAAAAATACTTTGTGTTTCTTATTTGAGTCTTGAGTCAACTTTTAAGTTTGGTGTCAATTGCATGCTTTAAAAATTTTTCTTGCATTTTTCAAAAATTCCATGCATTCATAGTGTTCTTCATGATCTTCAAGTTGTTCTTGATAAGTCCTCTTGTTTGATCTTGATGTTTTCTTGTTTTGTGTTGTTTGTTGTTTTTCATATGCATTTTTTGTTTGTTAGAGTCCATGCATTAAAGAATTCTAAGTTTGGTGTCTTGCATGTTTTCTTTGCATCAAAAATTTTTCAAAAATATGTTCTTGATGTTCATCATGATCTTCAAAGTGTTCTTGGTGTTCATCTTGACATTCATAGTGTTCTTGCATGCATCTTGTGTTTTGATCCAAAATTTTTATGTTTTGGGTCATGTTTGTGTTTTTCTCTCTCCTCATTAAAAATTCAAAAATAAAAAATATCTCTTTTCCTTTTTTTCTCATAATTTTCAAAAATTTGAGTTTTGTCAAAAATTTTCAAAATTAGTTGTTTCTTACAAGTCAAGTCAAATTTTCAATTTTATCTTTTCAAAATCTTTTTCAAAAATCATATCTTTTTCATTTTTTTTTCTATTTTTCGAAAATTTCAAAAATCTTTTTCAAAATAATTTCAAAATCTTTTTTTCTTATCTTTATATCAAATTTTCGAAAATTAGCTAACAATTAATGTGATTGATTCAAAAATTTGAAGTTTGTTACTTTCTTGTTAAGAAAGGTTCAATCTTTAAATTCTAGAATCATATCTTGTAATTACTTGTTAGTTAAGTAATTAATTTTAATTTTAAAATTAAATCTTTTTCAAAATATCTTTTTCTTAAAAATCTTATCTTTTTATCTTATCTTTTTCAAAATTTGATTTCAAAAATATCTTATCTAACTTCTTATTTTCTTATCTTTTTAAATTTTGATTTCAAATCTTTTTCAATCAACTAACTAACTTTTTGTTTGTTTCTTATCTTTTTCAAAACCACCTAACTACTTTTCCCTCTCTAATTTTCGAAAATATCTCACCTCTTTTTCAAAAATTCTTTTTGTTCTAAATTTTAATTTTAAGTCTATCTTATCTTTAATTTTCGAAAATCACTAACTCCTTTTCAAACTTATTTTTGAAATTCTCCCTCCCTTTTCTTATTCTATTTAATTATTTAATTACTAACACTTCTCTTCACCTCTCTCCATCTAAATATCCAAACCCATTCTTCTTCATTCTTCTCCCCTCTCTTTTTCTACTAACATAAAGGAATCTCTATACTGTGACATAGAGGATTCCTCTTCTTTTCTTGTTTTCTTCTCTTTCATATGAGCAGGAACAGGAAAAAAGGCACTCTTGTTGAAATTGATCCTGAACCTGAAAGGACTCTGAAAAGGAAACTAAGAGAAACTAAATTACAACAATCCAGAAACAACCTTTCAGAAATTTTCGAACAAGAGAAGGAGATGGCAGCCGAAAATAATAATAATGCAAGGAGAATGCTAGGTGACTTCACAAAGCCAACGTCCAAATTTGATGGAAGAAGCATCTCCATTCCTGCCATTGGAGCCAATAATTTTGAGCTTAAGCCTCAACTAGTTGCTTTAATGCAACAAAACTGCAAGTTTTATGGACTTCCATCTGAAGATCCTTATCAGTTTTTAATTGAGTTCTTGCAGATCTGTGAGACTGTAAAGACGAATGGAGTTGATCCTGAAGTCTACAGACTCATGCTTTTCCCTTTTGCTGTAAGAGACAGAGCTAGAATATGGTTGGATTCACAACCTAAGGATAGCCTGGACTCCTGGGATAAGCTGGTCACATCCTTCTTGGATAAATTCTTTCCTCCTCAAAAGCTGAGCAAGCTGAGAGTGGATGTTCAAACCTTTAAACAAAAAGATGGTGAATCCCTCTATGAAGCTTGGGAAAGATACAAGCAGCTGACCAAAAGATGTCCATCTGACATGTTTTCAGAATGGACCATATTAGATATATTCTATTATGGTCTCTCTGAATTTTCGAAAATGTCATTGGACCATTCTGCAAGTGGATCTATTCACCTAAAGAAAACGCCTGAAGAGGCTCAAGAACTCATTGATATGGTTGCAAACAACTAATTCATGTACACTTCTGAGAGGAATTCCGTGAATAATGGGATACCTCAGAAGAAAGGAGTTCTTGAAATTGATGCTCTGAATGCCATATTGGCTCAGAACAAAGTGTTGACTCAATAGGTCAACATGATCTCTCAAAATCTGAATGGATGGCAATATGCATCCAACAGTACTAAAGAGGCAGCTTCTGAAGAAGCTTATGATCCTGAGAACCCTGCCATGGCAGAGGTTAATTACATGGGTGAACCTTATGGAAACACCTATAACTCATCATGGAGAAATCATCCAAATTTCTCATGGAAGGATCAACAAAAGCCTCAACAAGGCTTTAACAATGGTAGACGTAATAGGCTGAGCAATGGCAAGCCTTTTCCATCATCTTCTCAGCAACAGACAGAGAATTCTGAACAAAACACCTCTAATTTAGCCAATCTAGTCTCTGATCTGTCAAAGGCCACTTTCAGTTTCATGAGTGAAACAAGATCCTCCATCAAAAATCTGGAGGCACAAGTGGGCCAGCTGAGTAAGAAAGTCATTGAAACTCCTCCCAGTATTCTCCCAAGCAATACAGAAGAGAATCCAAAAGGAGAGTGCAAGGCCATTGATATAATCAATATGGCCGAATGCACAAGGGAGGAGGAGGACGAAAATCCTAGTGAGGAAGACCTCCTAGGACGTCCCTCAAGCAAGAAGGAGTTTCCTATTAAGGATCCAAAGGAATCTGAGGCTCATATAGAGACCATAGAGATTCCATTAAATCTCATTCTGCCATTCATGAGCTCTGAAGACTATTCTTCCTCTGAAGAGGATGAAGATGTGACTGGAGAGCAAGTTGCTCAATATTTAAGAGCTATCATGAAGTTAAATGCCAAGTTGTTTGGCAATGAGGCTTGGGAAAGTGAACCTCCCTTGCTCATTAGTGAACTAGATACCTGGATTCAGCAAATTTTACCTCAAAAGAAACAAGATCCTGGCAAGTTTTTGATACCTTGTACCATAGGCACCATGACCTTTGCAAAAGCTCTGTGTGATCTGGGGTCAGGGATAAATCTTATGCCACTCTCTGTAATGGAGAAGCTGGGGATCATTGAGGTACAACCTGCCTTGTTCTCATTACAATTGGCAGACAAATCATTGAGACAAGCTTATGGAATAGTAGAGGACGTGTTAGTAAAGGTTGAAGGCCTTTACATCCCTGCTGATTTCATAATCTTAGACACTAGGAAGGAAGAGGATGAATGCATCATCCTTGGAAGACCTTTCCTAGCCACAACAGGAGCTGTGATAGATGTCAAAAGAGGTGAATTAGTCCTTCAATTGAATGGGGACTACCTTGTGTTTAAGGCACAGGGCCATCCCTCTGTGACAAAAGAGAGTAAGCATGAAGAGCTTCTCTCAGTTCAGAGTCAAGAAGAGCCCCCACAGTCAAACTCTAAGTTTGGTGTTGGGAGGCCACAACCAAACTCTAAGTTTGGTGTTAAGACCCCATATCCAAACTCTAAATTTGGTGTTGGGACTATACAACATTGATCTGATCACCTTGTGGCTCCATGAGAGCCACTGTTAATCTATTGACATTAAAGAAGCGCTTGTTGGGAGGCAACCCAATTTTATTTATCAAATTTTTATTTTATTTTATTTTATTGTTATTTTGTGTTTTATTAGGTACATGATCATGAGGAGTCACGAAAAAAATATAAAAATTAAAAACAGAATCAAAAACAGCAGAAGAAAAATCACACCCTGGAGGAAGCACAGGCTGGCGTTCAACGCCAGTTAGGAGCATCTGGCTGGCGTTCAATGCCAGAACAGAGCATGAATCTGGCGCTGAACGCCAGAAACAAGCAACATTCTGGCGTTTGAACGCCAGAAATGTGCCTAGAGGAAAAGCTGGCGCTGAACGCCAGTATCAAGCATGAAACTGGCGTTCAACACCAGAAACATGCTTTACATGGGCGTTGAACGCCCAGAACGTGCACCACTCGGTGTTTAAACGCCAGAATGGTGTGCAAAGGCATTTTACATGCCTATTTGGTGCAGGTATGGAATTCCTTGACACCTCAGGATCTGTGGACCCCACAGGATCACCTCAGGATCTGTGGACCCCACAGGATCCCCACCTAACATATTCCCACCTTACCTCCTAATCCTAGTTTTACTCTTCCCAAAAACCCTTATGGCAAGGCTAGCTTTTCCTCACCTTATTTGCCATCTATGTTACTCAGCTGGAGTTATCATAGAAGGAGACATCTCCATTGAAGAGGATAAGCCCATCACCAAGAAGAGGATGGAGCAAGCAAGAGAGACCCTTCACGGTTCTCAAGAGATGCATGAGGAAGCTCATCATCAAGAAATCCCTGAGATGCCTCAAGGGATGCACTTTCCTCCCAACAACTATTGGGAACAACTCAACAGTTCCTTAGAAGATTTAAGCCACAATGTGGAACAATTAAGGGTGGAACATCATGAGCACTCCATCATTCTCCAAGAAATAAGAGAAGATCAAAGAGCAATGAGGGAGGAGCAACAAAGGCAAGGAAGGGACATAGAAGAGCTTAAGGACATTGTTGGTTCTTCAAGAAGAAGACGCCACTAAGGTGGATTCATTCCTTGTTCTTATTTCTTTCTGTTTTTCGGTTTCTATGTTATGTTTATCTATGTTTTGTGTCTCTACTTCATGATCATTAGTATGTAGTAACCATGTCTTAAAGCTATGAATAAAATCCATTAATCCTTCACCTCTCTTAAATGAAATATGCTTTAATTCAAAAGAACAAGAACAACATGAATTTCGAATTTATCCTTGAATTTAGTTTAATTATATTGATGTGGTGACAATACTTTTTGTTTTCTGAATGAATGATTGAACAGTGCATATGTCTTTTGATATTGTTGTTTATGAATGTTAAAACTGTTGGCTCTTGAAAGAATGATGAACAAAGAAAAATGTTATTGATGATCTGAAAAATCATGAAATTGATTCTTGAAGCAAGAAAAAGCAGTGAAAAAGCAAAGGCTTGCGAAAAAAAATGGCAAAAAAAAAAATAGAAAAAGCAAGCAGAAAAAGCCAATAGCCCTTAAAACCAAAAGGCAAGGGTAAAAAGGATCCAAGGCTTTGAGCATCAATGGATAGGAGGGCCCAAGGAAATAAAATCCAGGCCTAAGCGGCTAAATCAAGCTGTCCCTAACCATGTGCTTGTGTCATGAAGGTCCAAGTGAAAAGTGATGACAAGTCATCTTAGCCTAGTTTTACTAGTCTTTTTCTTTGTTTTCATTTAGTTTTATGCACTTGCTTAAGCCATAAGTAAGCCAATTGGGTTGAAATTCATGTTATCTTTGACTCAATCAATCATGTATAAAATGATGCATTATCATGAGATTTTGCGCTATAATTGTCATATATTATGGAAGAGAAACAATCTCATGATTTGAAGCATAGCTTTGATGTTTTTGATTGATTGATGATAGGTGAAACAAAGCTTGGAAGGAGGTTGCAAGAAAGGGCTTGGAAAGAGAGAGTTACGTTTGAACCAACGTTTGAGGAAAACGTCAACTCAAACGTGAAAAGAAGATGAAGAATGCCCTGGAAGTAGCCAACGTTTGCGCCAACGTTTGCCTCAAACGTTAGGCCAAACGTTGGATGAAAACAAGCCCCTAGGAGAAGCAACGCCTGCGCCAACGTTTGCCTCAAACATGAGGTCAAACGTTGGCTGAAATCTACACCCTGGGAGGCCTCAACATTTGCGCCAACGTTTGCCTCAAACGTTGAGGCAAACGTTGGCTAAGAAAAGAAGCAGGGGAAGGCAACGTTTGCGCCAACGTTTGCCTCAAACGTGAGGTCAAACGTTGGCGCCAATTTAAAGGAAATTGGAGCTCCTGGAAGCAGGCAACGTTTGAGCCAATGTTTGCCTCAAACGTGAGGTCAAACGTTGGCTACAATTTGGCAAGGAAGAGCATGACAAAGCACCCCTGATTGATGGTTGAGATGAGCCACGTTTGCGCCAACGTTTGCCTCAAACGTTGAGCCAAACGTTGGCCAAAAAGAGAACTTGGGAAGATCCACGTTTGAGCTCACGTTTGACCTCAAACATTGAGCCAAACGTGGATGACAGCATTTTTGGCCTAGCTGCATAATTGTTCACATGGCACGTTTGAGTCAACGTTTGCCTCAAACGTTGGCTCAAATGTGAAAGCTACATGGCCCGGTTCACAAGTGGATTTCTTCCCAACACCAAGAGCAATCAACGGAGGCTACTATCAACCCAATTTCATCAAGGCCAAGGCCCAATTCAAGGCTTGAAGATCATTAGAAGAGAGTGTATAAATAGATTAGAATTTAAGTTTTTCGGGGAGCTTTTCAATTGTTAGTTTTGCTGAGTAGTTTTGAGAGCTTACTTTGCATTTTAGAGAGTTTCTGGGAGGAGAATTGAATTCTCTTCCTCTGGGTTTTATTGTTTTCCTTTCTGCAAAGCTTTACTTGAGTCTTGGGTGTTGAAGAATTGAGAAAATTCTGTCTCAATCTCACCTTGAGATCTCTCTATTTTTCTTACTGCATTTCTGGAAATTGAACTTGGATTTACATTTCTATATTACTCTCTTCTTTAATTTTGCAATTGCTCTTTGGATTTGGATCTAGGAAGGCAGTGAGATCTAGACTTGGCTATCTAGTCTCTTGGGTCCTTAGATCTATTGATTTCCATTTTAATTTCCTTGTTTAATTGCTACATCAAGTTTATTTTTCCTTTAATCTGAAATCTGGTTGAATTGAATCCATCATCTACTCTTCTGCTTGTTTAATTTTACTTTCCTTATCTAATTTCTGCAATTCCCACATCCCACTTCCCTTTTATTTTTCACATCATTTATATTTCTTGCACTTTAAGTTTCTGCAATTTACATTACTTGCACTTTAAGATTCAGCTCTTTTTCTTTTTGTTCCCTTTAATTTCCTGCAATTCATCCACTCCCCTTTACATTCTATGCAATTTAATTTCTGTCAACACAATTTTACACAATCAACACTTGTTTGCTTGACTAATTCAACCACTAAACTAAAGTTGCTCAATCCTTCAATCCTTGTGGGATCGACCTCACTCCCGTGAGTTTTATTACTTGATGCGACCCGGTACACTTGTCGGTGAGTTTTGTGTCGGATTGTTTTCCGCACATCAAGTTTTTGGCGCCGTTGCCGGGGATTGAATAGATTGACAATGATTATGTGAGGTGGTAGTTCAGATCAAGCACTTTTTCTTTAATTTTGACTAACCCACTAACTGTTTGAATTTTTGCTTAAGCTAACTAAAACTTCATTCTAGCAATAGAGTGAAGTATCACTGGTTGTGTGTTTCTCTTGTCTTGTTTGTATGTCAGGTATAGGGAGAGCTATTCCTATTTTATCTGAAGCAGATCAGAGGACTCTCAGGAGAATAAGAAGAGCTGAAAGAGGAAAAGGTATCATTGGAGAGGAAGAATCTGAGGAAGAATATCACGAAATGGAAGGAGATTCATCTAATCCCAATCCACCAGGGGGAGCAGCTAACAACAACAACAATCCACCACAGAGGAGAGTTTTGGCCTCATACACATTTGCAAATCCAAGACACTGTGGGAGTAGCATCCTCACTCCCAATGTCAATGCAAACAACTTTGAGCTAAAACCACAACTCATTACACTTGTCCAGAACAATTGTTCCTATGGAGGAAGCCCATTAGAAGATCCTAACCAGCATTTATCTACCTTCTTAAGGATTTGTGACACTGTCAAATCAAATGGCATGAATCCTGAAACATACAAGCTTTTGTTATTCCCATTCTCACTAAGGGATAAGGCTGTACAATGGCTTGAAACTTTTCCCAAAGGAAGTATCACTAGTTGGGACAATTTGGTGACTAAATTTTTAGCCAAATTCTACCCACCCCAAAGGATTGTCAGGCTGAAAACTGAGGTGCAGATATTCACCCAATTAGATGCCGAATCCTTGTATGAAGCATGGGAGAGGTACAAAGCTCTAATCAGAAAGTGTCCCCCAGAAATGTTCAATGAATGGGATGTGCTGCAGAATTTCTATGAAGGCTTGACGTTGAAATCTCAAGAGGCATTAGATCACTCTGCTGGAGGTTCATTACAACTGATGAAAACTGCTGAAGAAGCCCAGAATCTTGTGGACATGGTGGCCAACAATCAATACTTCTTTGCTCATCAAAGAACCCGCCAACCATCACAGAGAAAGGGGGTACTAGAACTGGAAGGAGTGGACTCCATTTTGGCTCAAAACAAGATGATGCAACAACAAATTCAACAACAGTTTGAACAAATGGCCAAAAAAATTGACAGCCTTCAAGTAGCCATCAACTGTATGGGTGCAGAATGAAGAAAGCCAAGAAGAGCAACAACAGGAGCAAGTGCAATACATGCATAACCATAATTCTGGACAGAATGAAGTTTATGGTGAGACCTACAACCCTTCCTGGAAGAACCACCCCAACCTTAGATGGGGAGATAACCATAACCAACAGTCATGGCAAAGAAACACAACCCAAAATTACCCAAGGAACAACCAGCAAAACAACAACCAAAATTCATTCAGAAAACCACAAAACACTTACCCCAACTCTAACCATTATCCAACCCATAACCAATCCATCAACCAAAATACCTATCATCAACCACCCACATCTCACAACCAACCACAAGCACCTCCAGAATCTCAAAGAATCACTAATCTGGAAACCTTGATAGATAAGCTGTGGAAACATCAAGAGATGACGGCCAAAAATCAAGAAGCTTCCATCAAGAACATGGAAAGACAAATAGGCCAGCTCTCTAAACACTTTGCAACAGAGAGGCCATCAAGTTCCCTGCCAAGTGACACAATTCCAAATCCTAAGGAAGAGTGTAAGGCGATACAGTTAAGGAGTGGGAGAACATTGGTGAGCAACAATGACACTACAAGGAAACAAGTGGAGAGCAGCAAAAAGCCAATAGATGCAGAGGAAGCCAATGATCAAGATATGGTGCCAAATAAGAACACAGAGAACCCCAAAGGAGAAGAAGACCAGCCAATCAATACACATAAGAAAGAAGAAGAAGCAATTCAAGGACAACAGAAAAAGGAGAAGAACCTTATCCCTCCATTACCATATTCACAGAGGTTCAACAAAGAAACCAAAGATCAACACTTCCGCAAATTCCTGGAAACTTTCAAGAAGCTGGAAATCAGCATCCCCCTGGCTGAAGCATTGGAACAGATGCCCTTATATGCCAAGTTCTTGAAGGAACTCATCAACAAGAAAAGAAGCTGGCTGGAGAAGGAGACTGTACTTCTCACTGAAGAATGCAGTGCACTCATCAGAAAAGGACTCCCTCCCAAGTTGGAAGATCCAGGGAGTTTCTTCTTACCTTGCACCATTGGAAGTCTATTTATCGACAAGGGGATGTGTGATTTAGGAGCAAGCATAAATCTGATCCCATCCTCTTTAGTGAAAAAGCTTGGCATAGAGAAGGTGAAACCAATACAGATGTCATTAGAATTGGTGGATCAGTCAATAGTACATCCCAGGGGTGTGATTGAAAACCTTCTAGTCAAGGTGGACAAATTCATATATCCTGCAGACTTTGTGGTTTTAAATTCAGATACGGATGAAAGTGATTCCATCATACTTGGGAGACCTTTCTTGGCCACTGCTAGGGCTATCATAGACGTAGAGCAAGGAGAATTAACTCTCAGGATGCATGAGGAAAGCATTATCCTGAAAGTGTTTCCAGAACCACAAATTAGTGAAGAGGGAAGCAAGGTAGTCAGTGACTGTTTTCCAAGGCAAGCAACCAACAACACAGGGGAGCAGAAGAATGAGCATGTGCAAAGAGGAGAAGGAATTCAAAAAGGAATCAGGATGATAAACAAGAAGGAAGGTACCACAACCAAAGCTGCTGTCAAGGAAGAAAGGTTAACAAGAAAAAGGAAGAAAAACAAGAAAAAGGCTCACAAAGGGTGGAAGAATAAAAAAATCCCAACTGAAGGATTCTCCAAAGATGACAAGGTACAATTAGTATACCAACAGCAAGAAGCACAAGATTACTACACAGTGAACAAAGTGCTTTCCCTTGAGCATATTGAAATTGAGCATAATGGCGCACAGAGAAGATTTACAGTGAGGGGGGATAAGTTGCGCCATTTCAGTCATCAACCACCCTAAGGGGACCAATGTCAAGCTAGTGACATTAAAAGAGCGCTTGTTGGGAGGCAACCCAACATGAGGTAGTTTTCTTTTCGTAGCTTTTTCAATAAAAAGGTTGAATAATTGGTATGTATCGCAAGGAGCTAAGTTTGGTGTTACACCAAAACAATTTAAGAGAGAATGAAGCATTTTAAGTTTGGTGTTCCACCAAAAATTTGATCTAAAAATACGTTCTCACTTTCTGCCTAATGCTAGCTCCAAGCAATAGACAAATCATTCAACCATTCAATTACTTTCTAGTTTTTAGTTTTACTGCCTTTGGCAAAGATAGGAGAATTTTGCATATGGTTACTTTGATGCATAAAAAGCATGGCAAGGGACTAAGTTTGGTGTTCACACAGCAAAGTAAGTTCAAAAGCCTACAAGAAAATCTTGCACACTAACCAGTCACCTAAGGGCTTGAGAAACAAGCAACTTCCATTTACTCTGCAGGAATTCAGTCACCCTCTGGGGAGGGCTGCACATCATTAGCCGAGAATAAAGAGAAGAAGCCACCAAGAGGTTGTATTGTCACTTAATTCCATTGAATTACTCTAGATTAGAAGTTTGAATGTGCCCGTCTTAACAAGTAACTGTTAGAAGTCCTTGCATCTTATCTGCTTCACTTTGCAATAAGTAAGCTAGTCTAAGTGTGTGCTTGTGTGTTTACTTTCACTTAACTAAATGCATGTTCTGTCCCCTGTATCTTTTTAATTCAATAAAAGAAATGTTTGAAACATGAAGTAAGATGGTTCATTGCTAGCTAGAAGTCAAATAATAGTAAGTGGTGGCATGTATGTGTGATTGTGTGGTAGCTCACTTTTAGTGAATAAAAGAACTAGACTGTTCTCCTTTTAAGTAGAAAGTAGCTCATTGTCTATGAATCTCAAATAAATAAAAAGTCCTTGGCTGAAAAGAAAAGAAAAATGGAATGAGAAAAGCCAAAAATTGCAGCAACAAGAACAAAAGAAGAAAGAATAAAGCTAGACACCAATAGCTTGAACCTTAGAATATATGCCTGTGGTGTCTTTGTACTAGGATCTGCTTGGATTATTAAGTTCTTTGGAGTGCATCAACACTTGGTAACTTGGGTTAACTAACCTGGGATTATCAACTGAAAGTCCACTATCAAGAGCAACCTAACTACAAGGCATTTAGTAACCCAAAGAGGTGCTGGGCATCAATGTTCTAAGAAGGAATGTGAGCCAAGTGTCTATAGTGAATAATGTGTCAAGCATAAATAAAGAAAAAAAAAGAGCTTGCTACACATGACACTGAACTAAAGCTTATAGAAAAAATAGTAACCAAGGACAAAGGAATAATGAGAGGTCATAGCAGTGTGTTGCTTGATGCTTGGAGGAGACTTTCTAGGCCTAAATGTCAATAAGAAGTGAGTAGCCACATATCTGCATAAAATCCCATGAGCTACCAATAATACTCTGCTAGCATAAACATCCTCTTCTATTTCATTATTTCTTCTTAATAAATTCAATACTTGCTTGGGGACAAGCAAGCTTTAAGTTTGGTATTGTGATGACAAGTCATCTTAGCCTAGTTTTACTAGTCTTTTTCTTTGTTTTCATTTAGTTTTATGCACTTGCTTAAGCCATAAGTAAGCCAATTGGGTTGAAATTCATGTTATCTTTGACTCAATCAATCATGTATAAAATGATGCATTATCATGAGATTTTGCGCTATAATTGTCATATATTATGGAAGAGAAACAATCTCATGATTTGAAGCATAGCTTTGATGTTTTTGATTGATTGATTGATGATAGGTGAAACAAAGCTTGGAAGGAGGTTGCAAGAAAGGGCTTGGAAAGAGAGAGTTACGTTTGAACCAATGTTTGAGGAAAACGTCAACTCAAACGTGAAAAGAAGATGAAGAATGCCTTGGAAGAAGCCAACGTTTGCGCCAACGTTTGCCTCAAACGTTAGGCCAAACGTTGGATGAAAACAAGCCCCTGGGAGAAGCAACGCCTGCGCCAACGTTTGCCTCAAACGTGAGGTCAAACGTTGGCTAAAATCTACACCCTGGGAGGCCTCAACGTTTGCGCCAACGTTTGCCTCAAACGTTGAGGCAAACATTGGCTAAGAAAAGAAGCAGGGGAAGGCAACGTTTGCGCCAACGTTTGCCTCAAACGTGAGGTCAAACGTTGGCGCCAATTTAAAGGAAATTGGAGCTCCTGGAATCAGGCAACGTTTGAGCCAACGTTTGCCTCAAACGTGAGGTCAAACGTTGGCTACAATTTGGCAAGGAAGAGCATGACAAAGCACCCCTGATTGATGGTTGAGATGAGCCACGTTTGCGCCAACGTTTGCCTCAAACGTTGAGCCAAACGTTGGCCAAAAAAAGAGCTTGGGAAGATCCACGTTTGAGCTCACATTTGACCTCAAATGTTGAGCCAAACGTGGATGACAGCATTTTAGGCCTAGCTGCATAATTGTTCACATGGCACGTTTGAGTCAATGTTTGCCTCAAACGTTGGCTCAAACGTGAAAGCTACATGGCCCGGTTCACAAGTGGATTTCTTCCCAACACCAAGAGCAATCAACGGAGGCTACTATCAACCCAATTTCATCAAGGCCAAGGCCCAATTCAAGGCTTGAAGATCATTAGAAGAGAGTGTATAAATAGATTAGAATTTAAGTTTTTCGGGGAGCTTTTCAATTGTTAGTTTTGCTGAGTAGTTTTGAGAGCTTACTTTGCATTTTAGAGAGTTTCTGGGAGGAGAATTGAATTCTCTTCCTCTGGGTTTTATTGTTTTCCTTTCTGCAAAGCTTTACTTGAGTCTTGGGTGTTGAAGAATTGAGGAAATTCTATCTCAATCTCACCATGAGATCTCTCTGTTTTTCTTACTGCATTTCTGGAAATTGAACTTGGATTTACATTTCTATATTACTCTCTTCTTTAATTTTGCAATTGCTCTTTGGATTTGGATCTAGGAAGGCAGTGAGATCTGGACTTGGCTATCTAGTCTCTTGGGTCCTGAGATCTATTGATTTCCATTTTAATTTCCTTGTTTAATTGCTACATCAAGTTTATTTTTCCTTTTAATCTGAAATCTGGTTGAATTGAATCCATCATCTACTCTTCTGCTTGTTTAATTTTACTTTCCTTATCTAATTTCTGCAATTCCCACATCCCACTTCCCTTTTATTTTTCACGTCATTTATATTTCTTGCACTTTAAGTTTCTGCAATTTACATTACTTGCACTTTAAGATTCAGCTCTTTTTCTTTTTGTTCCCTTTAATTTCCTGCAATTCACCCACTCCCCTTTACATTCTATGCAATTTAATTTCTGTCAACACAATTTCACACAATCAACACTTGTTTGCTTGACTAATTCAACCACTAAAATAAAGTTGCTCAATCCTTCAATCCTTGTGGGATCGACCTCACTCCCGTGAGTTTTATTACTTGATGCGACCCAGTACACTTGCCGGTGAGTTTTGTGTCGGATTGTTTTCCGCACATCAAAAAGCTTGAGACTAAGTGGTTAAAGTCGTGATCTAAAGCAAAAAGAGTGTGCTTAAGAGCTCTGGACTCCACTAACTGGGGACTCTAGCAAAGCTGAGTCACAATCTGAAAAGGTTCACCCAGTTATGTGTCGGTGTCATTTATGTATCCGGTGGTAATACCGGAAAACAAAGTGCTTAGGGCCACGGCCAAGACTCCTAAGTAGCTGTGTTCAAGAATCAACATGCTTAACTAGGAAAGTCAATAACACTATCCGAAAATCTAAGTTCCTAGAGAAGCCAATCCTTCTAAACTTCAAAGGAAAAAGTGGGATGCCAAAACTGTTCAGAAGCAAAAAGCTACAAGTCCCGCTCATCTAATTATAATTAATATTCATTGATATTCTGGAATTTATAGTATATTCTCTTCTTTTTATCCTAATTGATTTTCAGTTGCCTGGGGACAAGCAACAAATTATGTTTGGTGTTGTGATGAGCGGATAATTTATACGCTTTTTGGCATTGTTTTTAGGTAGTTTTTAGTAAGTTCAAGCTACTTTTAGGGATGTTTTCATTAGTTTTTATGTTAAATTCACATTTCTGGACTTTACTATGAGTTTGTGTGTTTTTCTGTGATTTCAGGTAATTTCTGGCTGAAATTGAGGGACTTGAGCAAAACTCTGGAAAAGGCTGACAAAGGACTGCTGATGCTGTTGGAATCTGACCTCCCTGCACTCAAAATAGATTTTCTGGAGCTACAGAACTCCGGATGGCACGCTCTCAACGGCGTTAGAAAGTACACATCTAGAGCTTTCCAGGAATATATAATAGTCCATACTTTATTCGGAAATTGATGACGTAAATTGGCGTTGAACGCCAAGTACATGCTGCTGTCTGGAGTTAAACGCCAGAAACACGTCATGATCCGGAGTTGAACGCCCAAAACACGTTATAACTTGGAGTTTAACTCCAAGAAAAGCCTCAGCTCGTGGATAGATCAAGCTCAGCCCAAGCATACACCAAGCGGGCCCCGGAAGTGGATTTATGCATCAATTACTTACTTATGTAAACCCTAGTAGCTAGTTTAGTATAAATAAGACTTTTTACTAATGTATTAGTAGTCTTTTGACCACGTTTCATCTTTGGTCTCAGTTTTGTTTTATTCTTCATCTTAGGAGGCCATTGAGCATGTTTTAGGGGGCTGGCCATTCGGCCATGCCTGAACCCTTCACTTATGTGTTTTCAACGGTGGAGTTTCTGCACACCATAGATTAAGGGTGTGGAGCTCTACTGTACCTCAAGTTTCAATACAATTATTATTACTTTCTATTCAATTCTCTTTTATTCTTGTTCCAAGATATACGTTGCACAACACTTTGATGAATGTGATGATCCGTGACACTCATCATCATTCTCACCTATGAACGTGCGTGACTGACAACCACTTCCGTTCTACCTTAGGCCGGGCGCATATCTCTTAGATTCCCAAACAGAATCTTCGTGGTATAAGCTAGATAGATGGCGGCATTCATGGGGATCCGGAAAGTCTAACCTTGTCTGTGGTATTCCGAGTAAGATCCCGGGAATCCGGAAAGTCTAACCTTGTCTGTGGTATTCCGAGTAGGATTCCGGTATTGAATGACTATGACGAGCTTCAAACTCCTGAAGGCTGGGCGTTAGTGACAGACGCAAAAGGATCAATGGATTCTATTCCAACCTGATTGAGAACCGACAGATGATTAGCCGTGCTGTGACAGAGCATTTGGACCATTTTCACTGAGAGGATGGGATGTAGCCATCAACAAGGGTGATGCCTCCAGACAATTAGCCGTGCAGTGACAGCGCATAGGACCATTTTCCCGAGAGGATTAAAAGTAGCCATTGATGATGGTGATGCCTACATACAGCTTGCCATGGAAAGGAGTAAGAAGGATTGGATGAAAGCAATAAGAAAGTAGAGATTCGAAAGGATTCCAGCATCTCCACACGCCTATCTAAAATTCCCACTATTGATTTACATAAGTATTTCTATCCCTTTTTATTTTCTATTTATTATTAATTATTCGAGAATCCATAAACCAAATTTAATCTGCCTAACTGAGTTTTACAAGGTGACCATAGCTTGCTTCATACCAACAATCTCTGTGGGATCGACCCTTACTCACGTAAGGTATTACTTGGATGACCCAGTACACTTGCTGGTTAAGTTGAACAGAGTTGTGTCCACACATAGTTGAAAAAGCAATGAATTTTACAAAATACAATAACAAAAGAATCACAATTTCGTCCACCATATGTGAAAAACATGTTTCCTAGGCTTTAAAATTAATTATTTTAATTACCTTTATTTCCATTCGATGTCGTGATTAGTGTGTTGAGTAGTTTCAGATTTTCTAAGGCAGAATGACTTAAAGAATAAAAAAGGAAACATACAAAATGGAAGGAGAAGGCAAAACGGAGCTTTAAGGAAACTGGTATCCACGCGACCGCATGGACGATGCGATCGCGTGCCAAAAGCGAAGATGCAGCGACGCGGCCGCATGACTGACGCAATCGCACGCCTTAACCAGAACGCATACGACGCGGAAGCGTGAATGACTCGACCGCGTGGCAAGGAAAAGCTCCGAATGACGCGACCGCGTGACCCACGCAGACGCGTGATAGAGGCCACGAATCAGCATTTACAGAATACGCCCCAGTGATCTCTGAAACCCTTTTTGGCCCAGATCCAAGTACAGACAGCATAGACTAGAGGTTATAAAGTTTGGGAATGCATCCATTCAAGGAACCTGGCATATTTTTACTTTCAATGATTTAGATTTAGTTTTGAGGGAGGTTCTCTCCTCTCTCTCTTAGGATTTAGGACTTCTCTTTGTTTTTTAAGAGTGACTCTCGATCTAGGTTTTATATTCCTTTGTTTTAAAGATTACCTTTCACTATGTTCATTTATTCCAGCTTTGAATTGATTATTTACATTTATGATTCAAGTTATGAATTATTCCATGTTACAAATTATTATTAATGATATTTGAGGTATTTCAGTTTATAATTGTCCCTTTTAATTATTGTTGTTTCCGATTTGAAGATATTTTTATTCCAGTAATTTACTTTTTCCCTTTTTGGTCTTGGTTAAGAAATCAGTAACTCAACAGTTATTAAGCTCAGCATAATTGATAATCGTTATCTTGCTAATTGAACTGAACTTCAATAATCCCAACTTTTTCTTAGGAAATAAATAGGATTCGAAGATCAAGCTAATTAGTCCCTTGACTTTCCTTTACTTTAAAGGTTGACTAAGTGGAAATTAGATATAACTTTCATTATTGTTGAGAGGGATAACTAAGTTGGACTTCTAATTTCTCTCACCTTGCCAAAAGTTGCTTTACAGTATTTATTTATTTTAATTGCCATTTATTTTACTTGCCATTTATATTACTTATTCCTCATCTTCTAAACCCCGATTACAACCCTTATAGCCAATAATAAGAACATACCCCCTTGCAGTTCCTTGAGAAGACGACCCGAGGTTTGAATACTCGGTTAACAATTTTTAAAGGGGTTTGTTACTTGTGACACCCAAACGTTTGTACGAAGGGATTTCTGTCAGTTTAGAGACTATATCTACAACGCGACTGTTTTTATAAACTTCTTTACTGGCTAAAATCCTAACGTCAAAATGGCGCCGTTGCCGGGGAACTGCTAACGTGTGCCTTATTATTGGTTATTGTAAATATTTTTCTTTTGTTTGTTTATTTATTTTTAATTTTCCATTTTAATTTTATTTGCTACCATGAACTCTCACCCCTCTCGCTTTGAGTTTGGTTCTAACTTTGTTGAAGGAAATAGAAACTACAGCAGAAATGTGCATCAAGGTCAAACCAATCAAGGATGGATGCAATCAATGGGATCTAATCAACCCTTTAGGCAACAATACCCTCCAAGATATCATGGACAACGACCATTCTACAATGCATTCCCAGCTGAAAGATATGATGGATAACCTTGTAACTACCAACAAGCCCCACCCTGTGCCTATAGACCATCCTCTCAACATGACCTCGAACCACCACACTCACAAGCTTCTTTTCACCATTCACCACCATACGATCCTTATCCGCCCCAATGCCAATCCAATTACCTCCAAGAACCACCACTTCCCCATACACAGTACCCATATCCCTCAAAGTCAGAATCACAGGGTAGCCTCGACGAATCACTAAAACAATGTACTATAGTCCTTCATCAACTGGAGCAAGCAATGGTGGAGAGGCTAAAACAATTGTCTTCCAGACGCTCAGCCCCTCAACAGACCCCCATGGCTTTATGCAGAGAATCCAATGAAGAAAGCAGTACACAGGAGATGCAGGAAGCTCCAGTGCACAGCATAGAGCATAGCTTCGTATTAGAACAAGTATAGAAAGCTGTTATTGCAGAAGAGGAAGAGTCGGTTGTCGTGGAAAACTCCGTCAAGGATGTTACAATTGACGCCGAGGAGGATTTTGCACTGCCTCCAATGCAATTATCTTATGAAGAACTGGACAGCATAACCCAGGACGCAGGTTTCCTTGATGATGATGATCACGAGTCCTGTCCCTCAGTGATGAACTTGCATCTGTGGTGCACGAAATTGTGATTCATTCTTTTCTAACTCGAAACAATCTCTGGTAATGGCTCCAAAAACTTGGTGCTCAATATCACGGTGTCTAAAATTCAATTCACAACTCCGCACAACTAACCAGCAAGTGCACTGGGTCGTCCAAGTAATACCTTACGTGAGCAAGAGTCGATCCCACGGAGATTGTTGGTATGAAGCAGCTATGGTCACCTTGTAAATCTCAGTCAGGCGGATTCAAATGTATTTGGATTAGATATTTAAAAGATAAATAAAAAAGGATAGAAATACTTACGTAAATTAATGGTGGAAATTTCAGATAAGCGTATGGAGATACTGTGCCTTTTCTTTTTCTACTTTTCTACTTCTTCCTTCAATCCTTCTTACTCATTTCCATGGCAAGCTGTATGTAGGGCATCACCGTTGTCAATGGCTACATCCCATCCTCTCAGTGAAAAAGGTCCAAATGCTCTGTCACAGCACGGCTAATCATCTGTCGGTTCTCAATCAGGTTGGAATAGAATCCCTTGATTCTTTTGCGTCTGTCACTAACGCCCATCCTTCAGGAGTTTGAAGCTCGTCACAGTCATTCAATCCCGGAATCCTACTCGAAATACCACAGACAAGGTTTAGACTTTCCGGATTCTCATGAATGCCGCCATCAATTCTAGCTTATACCACGAAGATTCTGATTAAGGAATCCAATAGATATGCGCCCGGTCTAAGGTAGAACCGAAGTGGTTGTTAGTCACATGTGTTCATAGGTGAGAATGATGATGAGTGTCACGGATCATCACATTCATCAAGTTGAAGTGCAACGAATATCTTAGAACAGGAATAAATGAAGTTTATAGGAAAAGAGTAGTAATTGTATTAAAACTTGAGGTACAGCAGAGCTCCACACCCTTAATCTATGGTGTGTAGAAACTCCACCGTTGAAAATATATAAGTGAAAGGTTCAGGCATGGCCGAATGGCCAGCCCCCATGGTCTAAGGACTAGGCGTCCAGAGATATCTAATACACTAATAAAAAGTTCTATTTATAATAAACTAGCTACTAGGGTTTACATGAGTAAGTAATTGATGCATAAATCCACTTCCGGGGCCCACTTGGTGTATGTTTGGGCTGAGCTTGATCTATCCACGAGCTGAGGCTTCTCTTGGAGTTGAACGCCAAGTTGTAACGTGTTTTGGGCGTTCAACTCCGGGTCGTGACGTGTTTCTAGCGTTTGACTCCAGACAGCAACATGGAACTGGCGTTGAGTGCCAGTTTACGTCGTCAATTCCCAAATAAAGTATGAACTATTATATATTGCTGGAAAGCTCTGGATGTCTACTTTCCAACGCCGTTAAGGGAGCGCCATTTGGAGTTCTGTAGCTCCAGAAAATCCATTTCGAGTGCAGGGAGGTCAGATTCCAACAGCATCAGCAGTCCTTTGTCAGCCTCCTTATCAGAGTTTTGCTCAGGTCCCTCAATTTCAGCCAGAAATTACCTGAAATCACAGAAAAATACACAAACTCATAGTAAAGTCCATAAATGTGAATTTAACATAAAAACTAATGAAAACATCCCTAAAAGTAGCTTGAACTTACTAAAAACTACCTAAAAATAATGCCAAAAAGCGTATAAATTATCCGCTCATCACAACACCAAACTTAAATTGTTCCTTGTCCCCAAGCAACTGAAAATCAAATAGGATAAAAAGAAGAGAATATACTTGAAATTCCAAAATATCAATGAATATTAATTCTAATTAGATGAGCGGGACTTGTAGCTTTTTGCTTCTGAACAGTTTTGGCATCTCACTTTTTCCTTTGAAGTTCAGAATGATTGGCTTCTCTAGGAACTTAGAATTTCGGATAGTGTTATTAACTTTCCTAGTTAAGTTTGTTGATTCTTGAACACAACTACTTATGAGTCTTGGCCGTGGCCCTAAGCATTTTGTTTTCCAGTATTACCACCGGATACATAAATGCCACAGACACATAACTGGGTGAGCCTTTTTAGATTGTGACTCAGCTTTGCTAGAGTCCCCAGTTAGTGGTGTCCAGAGCTCTTAAGCACACTCTTTTGCTTTGGATCACGACTTTAACCACTCAGTCTCAAGCTTTTCACTTGGACCTGCATGACACAAGCACATGGTTAGGGACAGCTTAGTTTAGCCACTTAGGCTTGGATTTTATTTCCTTGGGCCCTTTTATCCATTGATGCTCAAAGCCTTGAATCCTTTTTACCCTTGCCTTTTGGTTTTAAGGGCTATTGGCTTTTTCTGCTTGCTTTTTCTTTCTTTCTTTCTATTTTTTTCGCCATTTTTTTTTCACAAGCTTTTGCTTTTTCACTGCTTTTTCTTGCTTCAAGAATCAATTTCATGATTTTTCAGATCATCAATAACATTTCTCTTTGTTCATCATTCTTTCAAGAGCTAACAATTTTAACATTCATAAACAACAAGATCAAAGTTATGCACTGTTCAAGCATTCATTCAGAGAACAAAAAGTATTGTCACCACATCAATATAATTAAACTAAATTCAAGGATAAATTCGAAATTCATGTACTTCTTGTTCTTTTGAATTAAAAACATTTTTCTTTTAAGAGAGGTGAAGGATTAATGGATTTTATTCATAGCTTTAAGACATAGTTACTACATACTAATGATCATGAAGTAGAGACACAAAACATAGATAAACATAACATAAAAACCGAAAAAGCAGGAAGAAATAAGAACAAGGAATGAATCCACCTTAGTGGCGTCTTCTTCTTAAAGGTCCAACAATGTCCTTAATTTCTTCTATGTCCCTTCCTTGCCTTTGTTGCTCCTCCCTCATTGCTCTTTAATCTTCTCTTATTTCATGGAGAATGATGAAGTGCTCATGATGTTCCACCCTTAATTGTTCCACATTGTAGCTCAAATCTTCTAAGGAAGTGTTGAGTTGTTCCCAATAGTTATTGGGAGGAAAGTGCATCCCTTGAGGCATCTCAGGGATTTCTTGATGATGAGCTTCCTCATGCATCTCTTGAGATCCGTGGAGGGTCTCTCTTGCTTGCTCCATCCTCTTCTTGGTGATGGGCTTATCCTCTTCAATGGGGATGTCTCCTTCTATGATAACTCCAGCTGAGTAACATAGATGGCAAATAAGGTGAGGAAAAGCTAGCCTTGCCATGGTGGAGGACTTTTCGGCTATTTTGTAGATTTCATTGGAGATAACTTCATGAACTTCTACTTCCTCTCCAATCATGATGCTATGAATCATGATGACCCGATCCACAGTAACTTCAGATCGGTTACTAGTGGGAATGATGGAGCGTTGAATGAACTCCAACCATCCTTTAGCCACAGGCTTGAGGTCCAGTCTTCTTAGTTGAACTGGCTTGCCTTTGGAGTCTCTTTTCCATTGAGCTCCTTCCACACATATGTCCATTTGAACTTGGTCTAACCTTTGATTAAAGTTGACCCTTCTAGTGTAGGGGCGTACATCTCCTTGCATCATGGGCAAGTGGAATGCCAACCTCACATTTTCCAGACTAAAATCTAAGTATTTCCCCCAAACCATTGTGAGATAATTCTTTGGACTCGGGTTCACACTTTGATCATGGTTCCTAATGATCCATGCATTGGCATAGAACTCTTGAACCATTAAGATTCCGACTTGTTGCATGGGGTTGGTTAGGACTTCCCAACCTCTTCTTCGGATCTCATGTCGGATCTCCGGATACTCATTTTTCTTGAGCTTAAAAGGGACCTCAGGGATCACCTTCTTCTTTGCCACAACATCATAGAAGTGGTCTTGATAGCTTTTGGAGATGAATCTTTCCATCTCCCATGACTCAGAGGTGGAAGCTTTTGTCTTCCCTTTTCCTTTTCTAGAGGATTCTCCGGCCTTAGGTGCCATTGATGGTAATGGAAAAACAAAAAGCTTATGCTTTTACCACACCAAACTTAAAATATTGCTCGCCCTCGAGCAAGAGAAGAAAAAAGAGAAGAAGAAGAAGAAGAAAGTATGGAGGAGAGTGAGGGAAGGTGTTTCGGCCAAGGTGTAGAAGAGGGGGTTGTGTTGTGTGAAAATGAAGTAGAATGGAAGGGTATATATAGGGAGGGGAGTGGGTGTAGTTTCGGTCATTTAGGGTGGGTTTGGGTGGGAAATTTGTTTTGAATTTTGAAGGTGGGTGGGGTTTATGGGGAAGAGTGGATGGATGTGAGTGGTGAAGGGGGTAATTGGGAAGAGAGATTGAAGTTGTTGGGAAGTGTGTTATGGGGAAGAGTGGAATAGGATTAGGAGGTAAGGTGGGAATATGTTAGGTGGGGATCCTGTGGGGTCCACAGATCCTGAGGTGTCAAGGATGTATATCCCTGCACCAATTAGGCATGTAAAATGCCTTTGCACACTATTCTGGCATTTAAACGCCGAGATGATGCACACTTTGGGCGTTCAACGCCCATGTGTAGCATGTTTCTGGCGTTGAACGCCAATTCCATGCTTGTTACTGGCGTTCAGCGCCAGCTTTCCTCAAGGCACTTTCCTAGCGTTCAAACGCCAGGATGTTGCTTGTTTCTGGCATTCAGCACCAGATTCATGCTCTGTTCTGGCGTTGAATGCCAGCCAGATGCTCCTTACTGGCGTTGAACGCCAGTATGTCCTCCCTCCAGGGTGTGATTTTTCTTCTGCTGTTTTTGATTCTATTTTTAATTTTTATATTTTTTTCGTGACTCCACATGATTATGTACCTAATAAAACACAAAATAACAATAAAATAAAATTAAAATTAGATAAATAAAAATTGGGTTGCCTCCCAACAAGCGCTTTTTTAATGTCATTAGCTTGACAGTGGGCTCCCATGGAGCCTCATAGGTGATCAGGTCAATGTTGTATAGTCCCAACACCAAACTTAGAGTTTGGATATGGGGTCTTAACACCAAACTTAAAGTTTGGTTGTGACCTCCCAACACCAAACTTAGAGTTTGACTGTGGGGACTCTTCTTGACTCTGAACTGAGAGAAGCTCTTCATGCTTACTCCCTTTTGTCACAGAGGGATGGCCATGTGCCTTAAACACAAGGTAGTCCCCATTCAATTGAAGGACTAATTCACCTCTGTTGACATCTATCACAGCTCCTGCTGTAGCTAGGAAAGGTCTTCCAAGGATGATGCACTCATCTTCTTCCTTCCTAGTGTCTAAGATTATGAAATCAACAGGGATGTAAAGGCCTTCATCCTTTACTAACACGTCCTCTACTAATCCATAAGTTTGTCTTAATGACTTGTCTGCCAATTGTAATGAGAACAAGGCAGGTTGTACCTCAATGATCTCCAGCTTCTCCATTACAGAGAGTGGCACAAGATTTATTCCTGACCCTAGATCACACAGAGCTTTTTCAAAGGTCATGGTGCCTATGGTACAAGGTATTAAGAACTTGCCAGGATCTTGTCTCTTTTGAGGTAAAATTTTCTGAATCCAGGTGTCTAGTTCACCAATGAGCAAGGGAGGTTCACTTTCCCAAGTCTCATCACCAAACAACTTGGCATTCAGCTTCATGATAGCTCCTAAATATTGAGCAACTTGCTCTCCAGTCACATCTTCATCCTCTTTAGAGGAAGAATAGTCTTCAGAGCTCATGAATGGCAGAAGGAGATTTAATGGAATCTCTATGTTCTCTATATGAGCCTCAGATTCCTTTGGATCCTTAATTGGAAACTCCCTCTTGCTTGAGAGACGTCCCAAGAGGTCCTCCTCACTAGGATTTTCGTCATTCTCCTCCCTTGTGCATTCGGCCATATTGATCACATCAATGGCCTTGCACTCTCCTTTTGGATTCTCTTCTGTATTGCTTGGGAGAATACTGGGAGGAGTTTTAATGACTTTCTTACTCAGCTGGCCCACTTATGCCTCCAAATTTCTGATGGAGGATCTTGTTTCACTCATGAAACTGAAAGTGGCCTTTGACAGATCAGAGACTAGATTGGCTAAATTAGAAGTGTTTTGTTCAGAATTCTCTGTCTGTTGCTGAGAAGATGATGGAAAAGGCTTGCTATTGCTCAGCCTATTGCGTCCACCATTGTTAAAGCCTTGTTGAGGCTTTTGTTGATCCTTCCATGAGAAGTTTGGATGATTTTTCCATGATGAGTTATAGGTGTTTCCATAAGGTTCACCCATGTAATTAACCTCTGCCATTGCAGGGTTCTCAGGATTATAAGCTTCTTTAGAAGCTGCCTCCTTAGTACTGTTGGATGCATTTTGCCATCCATTCAGACTTTGAGAGATCATGTTGACTTGCTGAGTCAACACTTTGTTCTGAGCCAATATGGCATTCAGAGCATCAATTTCAAGAACTCCCTGATGACAAGTCATCTTAGCCTAGTTTCACTAGTCTTTTTCTTTTGTTTTCACTTGAATTATGCACTTTCTTGAGGCTTAAGCAAGCCAATTTAGGTAGATTTTCATGCTTCCTTTGATTGAATCAACCATAGATAAATTAATGCAATTTCATGAGGTTTGATGCCATAATTGGTGCATATTAGGATAGAATGATCATCTCATGATTTCAAGCATAGCTTTGATGTGTTTGGTTGATTTATGATAGGTGAAGAAAGCTTGGAAAAGGATTGAAGTGAGAAGGAATGGCTAGAAGCTAGAGAAGACAATGAAACAAGTGAAATTGAACCAGGAGGAATGAAGTTGGAGTTGAAGTTAGCCCTCAAACGTTGGCACAAACTTTTGGACTTGAAGTTAGCCTCAACGTTAGCCCCCTAACTTGGAGGCTAACGTTGGAAGTTGAAAATCACTCCCAGGACTAGCCAACGTTTGCGCCAACGTTAGCCCCCTAACTTGGAGGCTAACGTTGGCATGAGAATGTCCTCCCAGGGTGCTTCACGTTTGCGCCAACGTTAGCCCCCTAACTTGGAGGCTAACGTTGGCATGAGCAATCTCCTCCAGGGTGTGCCAACGTTTGCGCCAACGTTAGCCCCCTAACTTGGAGGCTAACGTTGGCGCCACTCCAACACAAAGCAAGGCCAACGTTAGGGTCAAAGTTAGCCCCCTAACGTTGGCACCAACGTGAGTGGCAGGAAATTGGTTTTGCTGTCATGAAAAGTTGGCCTCAAAGTTAGACCCCTAACTTTGAGGCTAACGTTGAATCCAACTTTGCAAAACTCACATCCGGTTCAATTGGTTCACTTGGGTTTCTCTCCAAGCTTCAAGAGCAATCAACCAAGGCCTCTTTCAACCCAATTCCATCAAGAGCAAAGGCCCAACTCAAGGCTTGAAGATCAATTGAAGAAAGTGTATAAATAGGCTAGAATTCAAGTTAATCAGAGAGCTCCTTTTTCGGATTTTTTTCATAGAGCTTTCCTTTTGTTTTAGTTACTGAGTGATCTTTAGTTTCTTAGTTTGGGGGAAGGAGAATTCCATTCTCTTACTCTTAGTTTTATTGCTTTCAATTTCAATTACAATTGTCCTGGATCTTGGGTTGGAGAATTGAAGGAATTCTGTTTCAATCTCATCCTTGGATCTCTCTCTTTCTTTATTGCTCAATTGAATTTAACTTTCTGTTAATTGCTCTTCATCTAATTCCTTTGCAATTTACATTTCCCTTGCAATTGTTCTTGTTGGATCTAGGAAGGCATTGAGATCTAGACTTGGGTTTTCTAGTCTCTGGGTCCTGAGATCTAAATTCAAATTTTACATTCTGTTTAATGCTTTCTATGTTCATTTACTTTTCTGTTTAAGATCCGGTTGATTTAAATCATTTTCTACTTCTCTGCTTGTTGCAATTTTACTTTTCCTTGTTTAATTTCTGCAAATCCAATCCCCAATCCCCTTTACAATTTAAGCCATTTACATTTTCAGCACTTTAAGTTTTTGCCATTTACATTTCTTGCATTATAAGTTTCTGCCATTTAATTTCTTGTCCTTTAAGATTTAGCAATTTATTTCTTGCTCTCTTTACTTTCAATGCAATTTAAATTCTGCAAATCACCAATCAATCAACCAATTCTTGATTTGCTTGACTAAATCAACCACTAAACTAAAATTGCTCAATCCTTCAATCCCTGTGGGATCGACCTTACTCCCGTGAGTTTTTATTACTTGATGCGACCCGGGGCACTTGCCGGTTAGATTGGTGTTGTTTTGGGAGAGATTCTTGTCCTCACCAAAATATCCCATCAAGTTTTTGGCGCCGTTGCCGGGGATTGATTAGATTGACAATGATTAAGTGAGGCGGTAAGTTTAGATCAAGCACTTTGTCTTAATTTTTGATTAACCCACTAACTGTTTGAAGATTTGCCTCTACTAACCCACTAACCATTTGAAGTTTTGTCTCAACTGATTCCACTCAATTTTCAAAAATAACCACTGTGTGTTCTGTTTGTTGATTTATGTCACAGAAGAAAAAAAGAGAGGCACGAGGGAAGGCTATCATTGAAGAAGAAATTTCGAAAGAAAAACACCACAACATGAAGCCGCAACTCATTACACTAATCAAGAACAATTGCTCCTATGGTGGAAATCCATTGGAGGATCCTAAACAACATATATCCACTTTTCTGAGAACTTGTGGTGTTGTCAATCTCGAAGGTGTAAATCATGATACCTGGAAGCTATCGTTATTTCCCTTCTCACTAAGGGATGAAGCTGCACAATGGCTCGAAGCTATGCCCCAGGGCAGTATTACTAGTTGGGACGAATTGGTTACCAAATTTCTGACCAAATTCTCCTCATCCCAACAAAACGTCAAGATGAAAGAGGGGATTCAGCCATTCATACAAGGAGAGGAAGAATCATTGTTCAAACCATGGGAAAAATACAATGAAGCAAATGACAAAGAGGGTTTCCGGGCGTTCTATGAAGGATTAACCCCAGAAACAAGGAGAGCAGTGGATTACGTCTTAGATAACCTTTTCAAAGCAACAGCAAATGCCCAAGGAACTGCAAGGCTCAATGATAAGAAAGCCAATAACCAACATTCATTTGAGACCCCACAGAATGCGACTTCAGAAAAAGGGATAATGAATCCTGAAGGAATGAAGATAGTCATGAATCAAAGCAAACAGCTGCACAGTCAGACTCAGAGCCAATTGGAGTCAATATCCAGACAAATTGATTTTCTCCATTCTGCTGCAGTGAAGGCACAATTTCCACCATGGAAACCACATTCTTATCTAAGAATTGAATCTCAACATCAGGAACAAAGGGACTTCAACTACAACAACCCCAACTTCCCAATCCTGCAAAAACACCACCTCACCAACAACAACCATTACATACCACCACATCATCTATCCTTCCAACCCCTAACACCCAACAACCAACCAATTTCACAAGATTGTCAGAGGATCACTAATCTGGAAGTCTTAGTAGAAAGAATGATGAAACATCAAGAGATGATAAGCAAAAACCATGAAGTCTCATTCGGAAGAATTGAGAGGCAAATGAAACAGTTAGCTAAGAGCATCACAGAAGTGAGTGAGAAGATGGCTAAAGGAAAAGAATCACTCATCCAAGACGAACATAATCAGGCAAAGTTTCACTTAGGAGGACAAGGGGATAAGGAGAAGGAAGTACAAACTTCGAGCTAAACAAGTACAGAGGATGTCAAGCTAGTGACAATAAAAGAGCGCTTGTTGGGAGGCAACCCAACCAGAGGTAACCATCCTTTCATATCCAATTCAATAAAACTGTTAATTAGTTCTGTCAAGATTGCAAGAAGCTAAGTTTGGTGTTGCACACCAAAACAATCTAAGAGAGAATGAAGAATTCTAAGTTTGGTGTTCCACCAAAATCCCATCATAAATCACATTCTTACTTTCTACCATAATGCTAGCTTCATGCATTTAGACGAACTAGTTAATTATCTTGCTGTTTTCTATTTTTAGTCTATTACTTGAGAAAAAGAAGAAAGAATTTCACACATGGTTAATTTGATGCATTGGCAAGGAACTAAGTTTGGTGTTCCCACACCAAAGTAAGTTCAAAAAGCCCACAAATAAATTATGCAGACTAACCACTGTTTCTAAGTGCTTGGGGAACAAGCAACTTTTAATAACATTGCAGAATGTCATACAAGCCTTTGGAGGGATTACGCATCATCAATATGAACATAAAGGCTAGCAATGATGATGATGAGAAGGAAAGCAAGTGAACTCCAACAGGTTGTATTGTTAAGTGATATTTTACATCAAATGTTGCTGTGATTAAAAGTTGGATTGTATCCTTAATTGCCCTGTTTGTCTGCATCATATAGTCTTCTTTTTATATTCCTGCCTGCCTGCATAGCATAATCTTCCTTTATAAGTCAATAAGCAAGAAGGCTTATCAGTCACAACATTCTTATCTTCAAAACTTGTTTGCACTCAATTTCAAGAATGCATCACATGAAAGTTCTTTGAAAAGAAGGATTGAGGAATAAATCAGTTTTTGAGGCAAGCAAAAGATTAGGAGAAGTGGTGGTTCTAGTTGTATGATCATGTAGTGAGGTTGCATGCTTGTGAAAACTTGCATGGGAGCTCATAGGCAGGACATGGAGTTCAAAGAAGTATTGTAGAGATTCTCAAAAATCTATTGATCCAAGAAGCAGCAAACAAAACAAAAGAAAGAAAAGAAAATACAAAAACAAAAAGAACATGGCCCAAGGCTCTGAGCATCAATTACTAGGCAGAAAAAGAAAGAAAGAAACAAAAACTCAAAGAGTTGCTATCCTAGTAAATGCTTGTGGTTGAAGTGTGTCAAGGAAAGAGGCTTGAGCAAGTAAATCCTGAGGGGTGCTTTAACACCTAATACCTTAAAACCAACTGGTTTAGGAGTATTGATTGAAAGCTTATCTAAAGAGCCGCCTTGAGACATGACACTTAGAGTCGAGGTCAAAGCACAGAAACTATAAGCTGCTTCAAGGTGATTACATATAAAGAGATCTCTATGATACCATTTGGATGAAAATCCTAAAGACCTACGACTCCCAATATGTAAGGACTAATGAGCACTGAAACCCTTGCTTGAGCATATAATTTAGAGTTTACCCCACTGTTACTTAATCACTTCTCTCACTGTATTTTACAAGTGTTCCTCAACCCATCTTAATTGAAAGAACCTTTGAGCATAATTCATTTCTTGCTTGGGGACAAGCAAGCTTTAAGTTTGGTGTTGTGATGACAAGTCATCTTAGCCTAGTTTCACTAGTCTTTTTCTTTTGTTTTCACTTGAATTATGCACTTTCTTGAGGCTTAAGCAAGCCAATTTAGGTAGATTTTCATGCTTCCTTTGATTGAATCAACCATAGATAAATTAATGCAATTTCATGAGGTTTGATGCCATAATTGGTGCATATTAGGATAGAATGATCATCTCATGATTTCAAGCATAGCTTTGATGTGTTTGGTTGATTTATGATAGGTGAAGAAAGCTTGGAAAAGGATTGAAGTGAGAAGGAATGGCTAGAAGCTAAGAGAAGACAATGAAACAAGTGAAATTGAACCAGGAGGAATGAAGTTGGAGTTGAAGTTAGCCCTCAAACGTTGGCACAAACTTTTGGACTTGAAGTTAGCCTCAACGTTAGCCCCCTAACTTGGAGGCTAACGTTGGAAGTTGAAAATCACTCCCAGGACTAGCCAACGTTTGCGCCAACGTTAGCCCCCTAACTTGGAGGCTAACGTTGGCATGAGAATGTCCTCCCAGGGTGCTTCACGTTTGCGCCAACGTTAGCCCCCTAACTTGGAGGCTAACGTTGGCATGAGCAATCTCCTCCAGGGTGTGCCAACGTTTGCGCCAACGTTAGCCCCCTAACTTGGAGGCTAACGTTGGCGCCACTCCAACACAAAGCAAGGCCAACGTTAGGGTCAAAGTTAGCCCCCTAATGTTGGCACCAACGTGAGTGGCAGGAAATTGGTTTTGCTGTCATGAAAAGTTGGCCTCAAAGTTAGACCCCTAACTTTGAGGCTAACGTTGAATCCAACTTTGCAAAACTCACATCCGGTTCAATTGGTTCACTTGGGTTTCTCTCCAAGCTTCAAGAGCAATCAACCAAGGCCTCTTTCAACCCAATTCCATCAAGAGCAAAGGCCCAACTCAAGGCTTGAAGATCAATTGAAGAAAGCGTATAAATAGGCTAGAATTCAAGTTAATCAGAGAGCTCCTTTTTCGGATTTTTTTCATAGAGCTTTCCTTTTGTTTTAGTTACTGAGTGATCTTTAGTTTCTTAGTTTGGGGGAAGGAGAATTCCATTCTCTTCCTCTTAGTTTTATTGCTTTTAATTTCAATTACAATTGTCCTGGATCTTGGGTTGGAGAATTGAAGGAATTCTGTTTCAATCTCATCCTTGGATCTCTCTCTTTCTTTATTGCTCAATTGAATTTAACTTTCTGTTAATTGCTCTTCATCTAATTCCTTTGCAATTTACATTTCCCTTGCAATTGTTCTTGTTGGATCTAGGAAGGCATTGAGATCTAGACTTGGGTTTTCTAGTCTCTGGGTCCTGAGATCTAAATTCAAATTTTACATTCTGTTTAATGCTTTCTATGTTCATTTACTTTTCTGTTTAAGATCCGGTTGATTTAAATCATTTTCTACTTCTCTGCTTGTTGCAATTTTACTTTTCCTTGTTTAATTTCTGCAAATCCAATCCCCAATCCCCTTTACAATTAAGCCATTTACATTTCCAGCACTTTAAGTTTTGCCATTTACATTTCTTGCATTATAAGTTTCTGCCATTTAATTTCTTGTCCTTTAAGATTTAGCAATTTATTTCTTGCTCTCTTTACTTTCAATGCAATTTAAATTCTGCAAATCACCAATCAATCAACCAATTCTTGATTTGCTTGACTAAATCAACCACTAAACTAAAATTGCTCAATCCTTCAATCCCTGTGGGATCGACCTCACTCCCGTGAGTTTTTATTACTTGATGCGACCCGGTGCACTTGTCGGTTAGATTGGTGTTATTTTGGGAGAGATTCATTTTTCAAACCAAAAATATCCCATCACTCCCTTCCTCTGAGGCGTCCCATTATTCATGGAATTCCTCTCAGAAGTGTACATGAACTGGTTATTTGCAACCATGTCAATAAGTTCTTGAGCTTCTGCAGGTGTTTTCTTTAGGTGAATGGATCCACCTGCAGAATGGTCCAGTGACATTTTCGAAAATTCAGATAGACCATAATAGAATATATCTAATATGGTCCATTCTGAAAACATGTCAGATGGACACCTTTTGGTGAACTGCTTGTATCTTTCCCAAGCTTCATAGAGGGATTCACCATCTTTTTGCTTGAAGGTTTGAACATCCACTCTAAGCTTGCTCAGCTTTTGAGGAGGAAAGAATTTATCCAAGAAAGCCGTGACCAGCTTATCCCAGGAGTCCAGGCTATCCTTAGGTTGTGAATCCAACCATATTCTAGCTCTGTCTCTTACAACAAAAGGGAAAAGCATGAGCCTGTAGACTTCAGGATCTACTCCATTAGTCTTAACAGTCTCACAAATCTGCAAGAACTCAGTTAAAAACTGGTAAGGATCTTCAGATGGAAGTCCATAAAACTTGCAGTTCTGTTGCATTAAAGCAACTAGTTGAGGTTTAAGCTCAAAATTGTTGGCTCCAATGGCAGGAATGGAGATGCTTCTTCCATCAAATTTGGACGTTGGTTTTGTGAAGTCACCAAGCATTCTCCTTGCATTATTGTTGTTGGGTTCGGCTGCCATCTCCTTCTCTTGTTCGAAAATTTCTGAAAGGTTGTTTCTGGATTGTTTAGCTTCTCTTAGTTTCCTCTCCAGAGTCCTTTCAGGTTCAGGATCAATTTCAACAAGAGTGCCTTTTTCCTTGTTCCTACTCATATGAAAGAGAAGAAAACAAGAAAAGAAGAGGAATCCTCTATGTCACAGTATAGAGATTCCTTTATGTTAGTAAAAGAAGAAAGGGGGGAAGAGTGAAGAAGAATGGGTTCGGATTTTTAGATGAAGAGAGGTGAAGAGAAGTGTTAGTAAATAAATAATTAAATAGAATAAGAAAAGAGAGGGAGAATTCGAAAATTAATTTTTTGAAAAGGAGTTAGTAATTTTGAAAATTAAAGATAAGATATGATTAAAATTAAAATTTAAAATAATTAAAAAGAATTTTTGAAAAAGAGAGAGGTATTTTCGAAAATTGAAGAGGGAAAAGTAGTTAGGTGGTTTTGAAAAAGATAAGAAACAAACAAAAAGTCAAATAGTTAGTTGAAAAAGATATTAAAATCAAATTTGAAAAGATAAGAGGATAAGAAGTTAGATAAGATCTTTTGAAATCAAATTTTTGAAAAAGTTAAAATTTTGAAAAAGATATGATAAAAAGATAAGATAAAAAGATAAGATAGAAAAAAATATGATTGAAAAAGATTTTAATTTTAAAATTAAAATTTAATTACTTCACTAACAAGAAACTACAAGATAAGATTCTAGAATTTAAAGATTGAACCTTTCTTAACAAAAAAGTAACAAACTTCAAATTTTTGAACCAATCACATTAATTGTTGGTGAATTTTCGAAAATTTGATATAAAGATAAGAAAAGGATTTTGAAAATATTTTGAAAAAGATTTTTTTTTAAATTTTCGAAAAAAAAAGGAAAAAAATTGGAAAAGATATGATTTTTGAAAAAGATTTTGAAAAGATAAGATTTTTAAAATTTGAAAATTTGACTTGACTTGTAAGAAACAACTAATTTTGAAAATTTTTGACTAAGTCAACTCAAATTTTCGAAATTTTGAGAGAAAAAAGGAAAGGATTTTTTTTACTTTTGAATTTTTAATGATGAGAGAGAAAAAAATACTCAATGCATGAAATTTTTAGATCAAAACAATGAATGCATGCAAGAATGCTATGAATGTCAAGATGAACACCAAGAACACTTTGAAGATCATGATGAACATCAAGAACATAATTTTGAAAAATTTTTGATGCAAAGAAAATATGCAAGATAAATCTGTAATGCATGGACTCTAATAAACAAAAAATGTATATGAAAAATAACAAACAACACAAAACAAGAAAACATCAAGATCAAACAAGAAGACTTACCAAGAACAACTTGAAGATCATGAAGAACACTTTGAATGCATGGAATTTTCGAAAATATGCTAGAAAAAATTTTTTTAAGCATGCAATTGACACCAAACTTAAAAATTGACTCAAGACTCAAACAAGAAACACAAAATATTTTTGGTTTTTATGATTTTCTAATTTTTTTGTATTTTTATTAATTTTTTTCGAAAATATTCTTTAGAAAAACGAAAATAAGAGAAAAATTTTGAAAACTTTTTGAAAAGAAAATAAAAAGAAAATTACCTAATCTAAACAACAGGATGAACCGTCAGTTGTCCATACTCGAACAATCCCCGGCAACGGCGCCAAAAACTTGGTGCACGAAATTGTGATTCATATGTTATTGCATTTTGTAAAATTCATTGCTTTTTCTTTTCCCGGCAATGGCGCCAAAAACTTGGTGCACGAAATTGTGATTCATTCTTTTCTAACTCGAAACAATCCTCAGTAATGGCTCCAAAAACTTGGTGCTCAATATCACGATGTCTAAAATTCAATTCACAACTCCGCACAACTAACCAGCAAGTGCACTGGGTCGTCCAAGTAATACCTTACATGAGTAAGGGTCGATCCCACGGAGATTGTTGGTATGAAGCAGCTATGGTCACCTTGTAAATCTCAGTTAGGCGGATTCAAATGTATTTGGATTAGATATTTAAAAGATAAATAAAAAAGGATAGAAATACTTATGTAAATTAATGGTGGAAATTTCAGATAAGCATATGGAGATACTGTGCCCTTTCTTTTTCTACTTTTCTACTTCTTCCTTCAATCCTTCTTACTCCTTTCCATGGCAAGCTGTATGTAACGCATCACCGTTGTCAATGGCTACATCCCATCCTCTCAGTGAAAAAGGTCCAAATGCTCTGTCACAGCACGGCTAATCATCTGTCGGTTCTCAATCAGGTTGCTGGAATAGAATCCCTTGATTCTTTTGCGTCTGTCATTAACGCCCAGCCTTCAGGAGTTTGAAGCTCGTCACAGTCATTCAATCCCAGAATCCTACTCGGAATACCACAGACAAGGTTTATACTTTTCGGATTCTCATGAATGCCTCCATCAATTCTAGCTTATACCACGAAGATTCTGATTAAGGAATCTAATAGATATGCGCCCGGTCTAAGGTAGAACGGAAGTGGTTGTTAGTCACACGTGTTCATAGGTGAGAATGATGATGAGTGTCACGGATCATCACATTCATCAAGTTGAAGTGCAACGAATATCTTAGAACAGGAATAAATGAAGTTTATAGGAAAAGAGTAGTAATTGTATTAAAACTTGAGTTATAGCAGAGCTCCACACCCTTAATCTATGGTGTGTAGAAACTCCACCATTGAAAATATATAAGTGAAAGGTTCAGGCATGGCTGAATGGCCAGCCCCCATGGTCTAAGGACTAGGCATCCAGAGATATCTAATACACTAATAAAAAGTTCTATTTATAATAAACTAGCTACTAGGGTTTACATGAGTAAGTAATTGATGCATAAATCCACTTCCGGGGCCCACTTGGTGTATGTTTGGACTGAGCTTGATCTATCCACGAGCTGAGGCTTCTCATGGAGTTGAACGCCAAGTTGTAACGTGTTTTGGGCGTTCAACTCCGGGTCGTGACGTGTTTCTGGCGTTTGACTCCAGACAGCAACATGGAACTGGCGTTGAGCGCCAGTTTACGTCGTCAATTCCCGAATAAAGTATGAACTATTATATATTACTGGAAAGCTCTGGATGTCTACTTTTTAACGCCGTTAAGAGAGCGCCATTTGGAGTTCTGTAGCTCCAGAAAATCCATTTCGAGTGCAGGGAGGTCAGATTCCAACAGCATTAGCAGTCCTTTGTCAGCCTCCTTATCAGAGTTTTGCTCAGGTCCCTCAATTTCAGCCAGAAATTACCTGAAATCACAGAAAAACACACAAACTCATAGTAAAGTCCATAAATGTGAATTTAACATAAAAACTAATGAAAACATCCCTAAAAGTAGCTTGAACTTACTAAAAGCTACCTAAAAACAATGCCAAAAAGCATATAAATTATCCGCTCATCAATCTACAAGTGAATTCCTTGAGACAGAAGAATCTTCCCCAAGTGAATACGAAAATGATGCAGAGGTCAACTTTTCTCAACCTCCTATTTACGACTCAAGTGATGAGAAAGATATCAATGACTTTGATCAAGACATGGGTGAAGTTGAAGAAATTTGCAAAGAGGTGGAGGAATTCACTGAAGACCACAAGGGAGTAAAGCTTGCAGAGCCACTAGTAACACCCATCCCAAGGCCATTACCACCCAACACAGACTTCAAGTGGGTAAAATCCTTAACTCTTATCTTTACTTTTCTATTTGAATATGGTTTGCTTGAAACAGATGGCCAGCTTAGAGCTCTTTGCGGCTTTAAGAGCAAAAGGGAAATGGCTCATACTCAGAGCCGGTGCACAAGGTTCAACAAGGTTCCACGCTTCACTTCGAAGTACACAAATTGGTATCATGCTCAATTGCATGGATCATGGAGAACGTTTGGTCACCATGGTGAGATTCTACTTTTTAAACTGTCCGAAGGGAAACATGTAGATCAAGATGGAGGCGGATTTAAAAGCAAGGCTTGGAATCATGGACTCTATCCTGGCATTTGTCATTCTGGGAGCCTGAAATTCTGTTTGAAGCTGCTCAGAAGCTTTACATGCCTAGTTTGGGACCTCGGAGGCTATTGGCATTCCAAGCACTGGTGGAGATTTTTGGACGAATTTAAACATAAGCCACCATAGCAGAAAGCTCTTCCAATGTCCAACTTAAGGACTTTAACTAAAAGTGCGAGGTAGGAGATAACCCACCATGGTATGGTTGCTTCTTTTTCAATTTATTTCTTGTTTATTGCTTTAATTTTTTCTTTTTCGTTTTCATATTAACCTGGAATCATGCATAGCATTCATGTTAATCATTGCATCCTGCATCTTTCAGTTAAAAAAAAGGGTGCACGACGCGACCGCATGCCCCATGCGATCGCGTCATATCGCGAAAAACACCACCCATGCGACCGTGTGACCCGCGCGGCCGCATGATATATATATCGGCGTAAGGATCCAACGAATAGAAAGTTAGGCTGGAATCATGCGGCTCTTGTGGGTTTCGCACAAATTGGCCCACGCGATCGCATGCCCCATGCGATCGCGTCACTTGCACAATACCAGTCCCACGCGACCGCGTGAGCGACGCGATCGCGTCGCATGGATTGCACATCACCCCAAAAGGAGACAGAGAGTTGCACTGAAACGGCACTGGAGTCGTGCGTTTAGCAGAAATTCCAGCGACGCGATCGCACGACCCACGCGATCGCGTCACCCCTCTTCTACCCCACTCATGCAATAGCGCGCCCCACGCGATCGCGTCACTCCCACTTTCACCCCAACCACGCGACCGCGTCTTCCACGCGGCCGCGTGAGTTTGAAACTATAACTCCCCCAGCCACGCGAACCCTATCAGTCGCGCAGCCCACCCTCAACCCTCTTCCCCCTCTCTGCTTCTTCTCCTTCCGGCCACCACCCAGCACCACCCAGCGCCGTCGCGCCACCACCCAGCCGCCACCGCCGTCCAGACACCACCGCCATATCAACCCCCCCTCTTTCTTCTTCTTTCTTCTTCTCTTCTCCCCTCTCCGCCACTTCCCTCCGAACCACCACCCACCACCGCCGGCCATCCAGCCACGCACCCACCCCCTCCCTTTCTCTATCAATTACCCTAAAACCCTACCTCCACCCCCTTTTTCCCCCTGATCAAAACCCCCCTCCGCACCACCGTGTCCGCCACCACACCGGACGCCGCCGCCACCCCGCCGTCTTTCTACCCCGTTCTAAAACCTTCGCCTCTCCAGGTTCCGCAACACGCAATCCCTTCTATCCGTTCGTCATTTTTCTGTATTTTTTTTTCCGTTTATGTTCATGATTAGGATAAATAGTCTTGCATGTTGTAGTGGATTCTTAGGTTGTTAGGTAGCTTAAGCTGTGGTTAGTGGATTTAGGTCTGTTTATTTGCACTGTTCTTGGTTCTGTTTTATAATATTTGTAAATCTATTGCTGTTGTAATCCTGTTCATATGCTATATTCCTTGTATATTGCTGCTGTTGACATTGAAATTTCATGTTTATATTTTATATATGTCCCTACTGCTTGTTTATTCATTCATATGAACTGCTTTGATTGCTGTTTATTTTCCGGGATAATCCAATTTTAGCCGGAATGCTGGCCAAATTTCTATAACAATAATTTCATTCATATCTTGGTTTAGCAATTTGAACTCTGTTTTTCAACGGCTTTAACCAACCTATTGCATGAATGCCACGGCAGGCTTTTCTTATCTTCTTCGATTTCCTGGTTTCTAAACTGCTTCTGTGATGCTCTGATTCCAATTCTTCTTTATATCTCTTTGAATCAACATCCAACTATTTTCCTTGTTTGGTTATGAGTTACTTCTGTTCTTACCTGTGAATCCTTGTTACATGGAACATTTTCTTTATACCACTTACTTTAACCCACATTTTAATGACTCACTAATTTTAATTTACTAACTCCTTTTTCAAATTCTACCCATACTAACTTTTCAAAATCTCTTTTCTAATCTTTCACTTTCCTCTAACTTTCTAACCATGGCATAATGATTAATTTTTTCCATTTAACTTGAATTCTGATACATTTTGGATTGTACATTATTCCTTCCAAACCTTTACACTACTATACAATCCTCAATGCACATTTACCTAACTCATTTTCATTCTCCTTTGCTGCTTTGAGTTTCCTGTGTTTCATTGCCTAATTGTTTTCCTATTTTTTTATATAATTCCTGGTTTTCTATTTTTCAGGATGTCTACCTCACAGAGGAAAGGCAAAGGCAAAGCTACTGGCAAGCGCAAGAGAGGAGATTCCTCTCAGTCCATCATTGACCTGATGCACGATTCCTCATGGCGGGAGAAACATTTCACACAACAGGAGAAAGCTGACCAGCTGCTCCCTGCCACTGATCCAGTGAAATTTGCAAACCGGCACTGTGAGCTAAAGTACCCGGCCTTTGCAACCTCCAAGAACCTTTACCTGGAAAGGCCACTGAGGATTCCAGAGGAACTCCAGCAATACACTACTGAGCAAATCAAGCAAAGGGGCTGGTTCTTTCTGGAGAGAGCACTAACAGAGGTTAATGCATCTTGGGTTAGAGAATTCTACTGCAGCTACTACCTCACTACCCTAGATGCAGTGAACCTGAGAGGGAAGCAGATATTGGTCACTGAGGAGGCCATCGAGGACATTCTACAGCTCCCACCTAAGTCCGACCAGCCGGATGGTTACAAACAGGCTGAGGAGGACATGCGTTTCTTGAGGTTTGATTGGGATACTGTCAAGGCCAGGATAGCTCTAGACCCGACTGTTCCTTGGGAGATGGGTCAGGACACCACCCTGCCCAAGGGTATTAAGCGGGTGTACCTAAATGATGAGGCTCGGTTATGGCATCAGATCTTGAGCAATTATGTGATGCCGAGTACTCATGAGACAGAGATTCCAGCTGCCATGATCACCCTCCTATGGTGTGTGATGGAGGGTAGGGACCTTTATCTACCACGATTTATCCAGCATTATATGGCCAGGGTCCACGTCCGCGGCACCCTCCCCTTTCCTTATCTGGTTACACAGTTGGGCCGTCGAGCTGACGTGCCATGGAAGGATGCCGATGAGAGACCACCGGCTACAGACTGCAGGAAGATCATTCCTCACAGTAGGAACTTCATTGCTTTGGGCGCCAGACCATTACCTTTTACTGCTACTGATGATACTGCCCCACCATCTGCTGGACCCTCTTCATCCACTGCTGCTCCTGCTGCCACCACTGCCCCTCCACCTACCTCTGAGCCCGTATACCGCCTCGTGCACCGCCTATTCAGACAGCTCGATCAGATGGAGCGCCGTAACCGGCGCCGGTATGAGAGATTAGAGCGTCGTAGCAGGCGACGATATTCGCATCTGAAGCTGATGATCCGACAGGGTGCTGACATCCCCTCCGAGCCAGACACACCATCAGAGCCATTCGGGGAGGAGGAGGATGAGCACGAGGAGGAGACTGCTTTCCAGGTAGAGATCCATCAGCAGGCAGGCGCAGAGTATACTGTACCACCCCAAGAGGTCCCACATCAGATTGAGGCTGCAGATCCTGAGATCCCGGTCCAGTCAGCACCTCCTCTCTAGCAGCCAGACTCTCAGCCCACCACCACCACAGAGCCCCCATCTACCATCCCTAACAGTGATGACACTCATTCACACCCAGCTTGATTGAGTATCAGGGACGATGCTTCATTTTAAGTGTGGGGAGGTCGCCATCTCTGGCGTTTTATTTTGGTGAACCACTACATCTCTTTTCTTTTATTTTGGATATTTTTCTGTATTTTTTTCTTTTTATTGTTATTTTCTGAGTACTTATACATTGCTACTTTGATGTATGTGTACTCTATTTCTGCATTTGACATTTTTAGTTCATACTTTAGCTACTTAGTTTATTTTAGTTATTTAGTTTAGTTTGCAATTCTGACTTATTAGTAGATTAATTAGTATAGTTTACCCTTTCAGTATATAATAGTTGACTTAATTGAAAAATAAAAAGGAGTAGACTAGAGACTTTAAATAAGATCAACACAATCCATACATTTTGTATGTAAAGTATTACATCATGTAGTTAAGTTAACAACATTTCATCAAGGAGGAACACAAATTCTAAAGCCATTCAATATATTTTACATTGAGCATAATAGGAACTCTTGATTTCTGCTTGCTTGACATACTTGAGTGATATATGATTTATGAGTTAGAGAACATACAGCTTGTGAGTTTTTGAGCTTAATTGTATGGTTACATTTAAACCATAATATTTTGTTCCAGTGTGTTCTACCCTTCTTTTTTATTCTGATGTTCTTTGCTTTGTTTTAATCTATATGTCCAGTTATAGAATATAGATACATACCAAGAGAGTGATTGAGGCCTTATTTGATTTTAACTCACTTTCCCAAATAAAGCCTACCTTTTATGCCATCCTTGTTGGCCCCCTTGAGCCTTTTTTCCCTTTTGTTCTATAACCACATTACTAGCCTTAAGCAGAAAAACAAAATAAATCCCAAGATGAATCCTTGGTTAGCTTAAGATAGAAATTGTGTAACTAATTAAGTGTGGGAAACCTTATGGGAACATGGATGATAGAAGCAAAGGTAGAAAAGTTGAAAAGAATAAAAATATTTTGGGAAACGTGTTCATGTGAAATTAAAATAATTAATTACCATGTGCATTTAAAAAAAATGCAAATTAAAGCAAATGCACATGGTATAAGAATAAAATATGAGCATGTAACAACAAGTGGGAAAATATGGGAAAATGGGTAAAGAAGTTCCGTTTTACTGAGTATGTATGTTAGGTGAGATCTTAGACTAATTAAGGATTCACTTATTAGCTCACTTAGCCTTATACATATACCCCTACCTTTACCTTGGCCCCATTACAACCTTAATTAAAGACCTCGTGATTTTTGGTATGTCTATATTTTATAATTGTTGATTAGTTAGATGAAAGACAAAGTTATAGAAAGTAAGGATAAAAAGAAGAATAGAGTGATTAACCAAATAAACACTGAGTGATTAGAGAGTAAACACAAAATCCAGTGAGGGTTCACTAACTCATTAACATATATCGCTGTTTAAATTACTAATTGTCTTGCAAGTTTACAAATGTTTGTTTCCCATCTCAGTTGTAAAAGTGTTTTATCATTATCTAAGGATTGGCTATGTATACATGGATCCTTGAGAATGAGAATTGATTTAACTACATGTAAGCTTTATATATGAGTGAATAAAATTAGAATTGCATCATGCATTTAGTTAGTTGCATTTGGATTAGAATTGCATTGCATGGCATTCAACCACTTCAAAACCTTACTTTTTACCTTGGACATAGCATGAGGACATGCTAACATTTAAGTGTGGGGAGGTTGATAAACCCATATTTCATGAGTTCTTTTGTGCTTAATTTGAGTGATTTATACAATCCTTCACCTACTTATTCACATTAATTGCATGGTTTTACTTTCCCTTCCTTATTATGTGATGTATGTGAAAAACATGTTTCCTAGGCTTTAAAATTGATTATTTTAATTACCTTTATTTCCATTCGATGCCGTGATTAGTGTGTTGAGTAGTTTCAGATTTTCTAAGGCAGAATGACTTAAAGGATGAAAAAGGAAACATACAAAATGGAAGGAGAAGGCAAAATGGAGCTTTAAGGAAACTGGTATCCACGCGACCGCATGGACGACGCGATCGTGTGCCAAAAGCGAAGATGCAGCGACGCGGCCGCATGACTGACGCGACCGCGTGGCAAGGAAAAGCTCTGAATGACGCAACCGCATGACCCACGCGGACGCGTGACAGAGGCCACGAATCAGAATTTACAGAATACGCCCCAGCGATTTCTGAAGCCCTTTTTGGCCCAGATCCAAGTACAGACAGCATAGACTAGAGGTTATAAAGTGTGGGAATGCATCCATTCAAGGAACCTGGCATATTTTTACTTTTAATGATTTAGATTTAGTTTTGAGGGAGGTTCTCTCCTCTCTCTCTTAGGATTTAGGACTTCTCTTTGTTTTTTAAGAGTGACTCTCGATCCAGGTTTTATATTCCTTTGTTTTAAAGATTACCTTTCACTATGTTCATTTATTCCAGCTTTGAATTGATTATTTACATTTATGATTCAAGTTATGAATTATTCCATGTTACAGATTATTATTAATGATATTTGAGGTATTTCAGTTTATGATTGTCCCTTTTAATTGTCGTTGTTTCCGATTTGAAGATATTTTTATTCCAGTAATTTACTTTTTCCCTTTTTGGTCTTGGTTAAGAAATCAGTAACTCAACAGTTATTAAGCTCAGCATAATTGATAATCGTTATCTTGCTAATTGAACTGAACTTCAATAATCCCAACTTTTTCTTAGGAAATAAATAGGATTCGAAGATCAAGCTAATTAGTCCCTTGACTTTCCTTTACTTTAAAGGTTGACTAAGTGGAAATTAGATATAACTTTCATTATTGTTGAGAGGGATAACTAAGTTGGACTTCTAATTTCTCTCACCTTGCCAAAAGTTGCTTTACAGTATTTATTTATTTTAATTGCCATTTATTTTACTTGCCATTTATATTACTTATTCCTCATCTTCTAAACCCCGATTACAACCCTTATAGCCAATAATAAGAACATACCCCCTTGCAGTTCCTTGAGAAGACGACCCGAGGTTTGAATACTCGGTTAACAATTTTTAAAGGGGTTTGTTACTTGTGACACCCAAACGTTTGTACGAAGGGATTTCTGTCAGTTTAGAGACTATATCTACAACGCGACTATTTTTATAAACTTCTTTACTGGCAAAAATCCTAACGTCAGAGGTCACTAAATTACTAGAGGCTGGGATCATTTATCCTATTTCTGATAGCCCCTGGGTAAGCCCTGTCCAAGTTGTCCCTAAGAAAGCTGGCATGACAGTAGTTCCTAATGAAAAAAATGAACAGGTTCTGATGAGCGGATAATTTATACGCTTTTTGGCATTGTTTTTAGGTAGTTTTTAGTAAGTTCAAGCTACTTTTAGGGATGTTTTCATTAGTTTTTATGTTAAATTTACATTTCTGGACTTTACTATGAGTTTGTGTGTTTTTCTGTAATTTCAGGTAATTTCTGGCTGAAATTGAGGGACTTGAGCAAAACTCTGAAAAAGGCTGACAAAAGGACTGCTGATGCTGTTGGAATCTGACCTCCCTGCACTCGAAATGGATTTTCTGGAGCTACAGAACTCCAAATGGCGCGCTCTTAATGGTGTTGGAAAGTAGACATCCAGAGCTTTCCAGCAATATATAATAGTCCATACTTTATTCGGAAATTGATGATGTAAATTGGCGTTGAACGCCAAGTACATGCTGCTGTCTGGAGTTAAACGCCAGAAACACGTCATGATCCGGAGTTGAACGCCCAAAACACGTTATAACTTGGAGTTCAACTCCAAGAGAAGCCTCAGCTCGTGGATAGATCAAGCTTAGCCCAAGCATACACCAAGTGGGCCCCGGAAGTGGATTTATGCATCAATTACTTACTCATATAAACCCTAGTAGCTAGTCTAGTATAAATAGGATAATTTACTATTGTATTAGACATCTTTTGACAGTTTAATCTTGTGACTGTTTAGTCTTTGATCATTCGGTCTTTTGATCATTCAGGGGGCTGGCCATTCGGCCATGCCTGAACCTTTCACTTATGTATTTTCAACGGTGGAGTTTCTGCACACCATAAATTAAGGGGTGGAGCTCTGCTGTACCTCAAGTTTCAATACAATTACTATTACTTTCTATTCAATTCTCTTTTATTCTTATTCCAAGATATACGTTGCACAACACTTTGATGAATGTGATGATCCGTGACACTCATCATCATTCTCACCTATGAACGTGCGTGACTGACAACCACTTCCGTTCTACCTTAGGCCGGGCGCATATCTCTTAGGTTCCCCAACAGAATCTTCGTGGTATAAGCTAGATAGATGGCGGCATTTATGGGGATCCGAAAAGTCTAACCTTGTCTATGGTATTCCGAGTAGGATCCTGGGAATCCGGAAAGTCTAACCTTGTCTGTGGTATTCCGAGTAGGATTCCGGTATTGAATGACTGTGACGAGCTTCAAACTCCTGAAGGTTGGGCGTGATGACAAACGCAAAAGAATCAAGGGATTCTACTCCAACCTGATTGAGAACCGACAGATGATTAGCCGTGCTGTGACAGAGCATTTGGACCATTTTCACTGAGAGGATGGGATGTAGCTATCAACAAGGGTGATGCCTCCAGACGATTAGCCGTGCAGTGACAGCGCATAGGACCATTTTCCCGAGAGGATTAAAAGTAGCCATTGATGATGGTGATGCCCTACATACAGCTTGCCATGGAAAGGAGTAAGAAGGATTGGATGAAAGTAGTAAGAAAGTAGAGATTCGAAAGGATTCTAGCATCTCCACACGCCTATCTGAAATTCCCACTATTGATTTACATAAGTATTTCTATCCCTTTTTATTTTCTATTTATTATTAATTTTCGAAACCCATAACCATTTAAGCTGCCTAACTGAGATTTACAAGGTGACCATAGCTTGCTTCATACCAACAATCTCTGTGGGATCGACCCATACTCACGTAAGGTATTACTTGGACGACCCAGTACACTTGCTGGTTAGTTGAACGGAGTTGTGTCCACACATAAGTGCCATAATAATGATTCCATACAACAACAAAGAATACTACATTGATGTGATCACAATTTCGTCCACCAAGTTTTTGGCGCCGTTGCCGGGGATTGTTCGAGTATGGACAACTGACAGTTCATCATGTTGCTCAGATTAGGTAATTTTCTTTTCAAAAATCTTTTTCAAAATTTTTCTTTTCTTTTTCGTTTTTCCTAACTTTATTTTCGAAAAAAAAATAATAAAAATCCAAAAAAAATTAGAAAATCATAAAAACCAAAAATATTTTGTGTTTCTTGTTTGAGTCTTGAGTCAATTTTTATGTTTGGTGTCAATTGCATGCTTTAAAAATTTTTCTTGCGTTTTTTCGAAAATTCCATGCATTCATAGTGTTCTTCATGATCTTCAAGTTGTTCTTGATAAGTCCTCTTGTTTGATCTTAATGTTTTCTTGTTTTGGGTTGTTTGTTGTTTTTCATATGCATTTTTCGTTTGTTCGAGTCCTTGCATTAAAGACTTCTAAGTTTGGTGTCTTGCATGTTTTCTTTGCATAAAAAATTTTTCAAAATTATGTTCTTGATGTTCATCATGATCTTCAAAGTGTTCTTGGTGTTCATCTTGACATTCATAGTGTTCTTGCATGCATTAAGTGTTTGATCTAAAATTTTTAAGTTTTGGGTCATGTTTGTGTTTTTCTCTCTCATAATTAAAAATTCAAAAATTAAAATATATCTTTTCCTTTTTTCTCTCCAAATTTTCGAAATTTTGGGTTGACTTGGTCAAAAATTTTTAAAATTAGTTGTTTCTTACAAGTCAAGTCAAATTTTCAAAAATTTAAAAATCCTATCTTTTCAAAATCTTTTTCAAAAATCATATCTTTTCCAATTTTTCCTCTTTTTCGAAAATTTCAAAAATCTTTTTTCAAAATATTTTCAAAATCTTTTTCTTATCTTTATATCAAATTTTCGAAAATTAGCTAACAATTAATGTGATTGATTCAAAAATTTGAAGTTTGTTACTTGCTTGTTAAGAAAGGTTCAATCTTTAAGTTCTAGAATCTTATCTTTTAGTTTCTTGTTAGTAATTAATTTTAATTTTAAAATTAAATCTTTTTCAAACATATCTTATCTTATCTTTTATATCTTATCTTTTTCAAAATTTTATCTTTTTCAAAATTTGATTTTAAAATATCTTATCTAACTTCTTATCTTCTTATCTTTTTAAAATCTTTTTCAACTAACTATTTAACTTTTTGTTTGTTTCTTATCTTTTTCGAAACCACCTAACTACTCTTTCCTCTCTAATTTTCGAAAATATCTCACCCCTTTTTCAAAAATTCTTTTTAATTAACTAATTGTTTCATGTTTTAATTTTAATTAACATTTTATCTCTAATTTTCGAAAATCACTAACCCCTTTTTAAAATTATTTTCGAATTCTCTTCCTCTTCTCTTCTTCTATTTAATTATTTAATTACTAACACTTCTCTTCACCTCTCTTCATCTAAAAATCCAAACCCATTCTTCTTCACTCTTCTCCCCTTTCTTCTTCTACTAACATAAAGGAATCTCTATACTGTGACATAGAGGATTCCTCTTCTTTTCTTGTTTTCTTCTCTTTTATATGAGCAGGAATAAGGAAAAAGGCATTCTTGTTGAAATTGATCCTGAACCTGAAAGGACTCTGAAGAGAAAATTAAGAGAAGCTAAGTTACAACAATCTAAAGGTAAACTTTCAGAAACATTAGAACAAGAGAAGGAGATGGCAGCCGAAAATAATAATAATGCAAGGAGAATGCTTGGTGACTTCAAAAAGCCAACGTCCAAATTTGATGGAAGAAGCATCTCCATTCCTGCCATTAGAGCCAACAACTTTGAGCTGAAACCTCAGCTAGTTGCCTTAATGCAACAAAACTGCAAGTTTTATGGACTTCCATCTGAAGATCCTTATCAGTTTTTAATTGAGTTCTTGCTGATCTGTGAGACTGTAAAGACGAATGGAGTTGATCCTGAAGTCTACAGACTCATGCTTTTCCCTTTTGCTATAAGAGACAGAGCTAGAATATGGTTGGATTCACAACCTAAGGATAGCCTGGACTCCTGGAATAAGCTGGTCACAGCCTTCTTGGATAAATTCTTTCCTCCTCAAAAGCTGAGCAAGCTGAGAGTGGATGTTCAAACCTTCAAACAAAAAGATGGTGAATCCCTCTATGAAGCTTGGGAAATATACAAGCAGCTGACCAAAAGATGTCCATCTGACATATTTTCAGAATGGACCATATTAGATATATTCTATTATGGTCTATCTGAATTTTCGAAAATGTCATTGGACCATTCTGCAGGTGGATCTATTCACCTAAAGAAAACGCCTGAAGAGGCTCAAGAACTCATTGATATGGTTGCAGACAACCAATTCATGTACACTTCTGAGAGGAATTCCGTGAATAATGAGATACCTCAGAAGAATGGAGTTCTTGAAATTGATACTCTGAATGCCATATTGGCTCAGAACAAAGTGTTGACTCAACAGGTCAACATGATCTCTCAAAATCTGAATGGATGGCAAAATGCATCCAACAGTACTAAAGAGGCAGCTTCTGAAGAAGCTTATGATCCTGAGAACCCTGCAATGGCAGAGGTTAATTACATGGGTGAACCTTATGGAAACACCTATAATTCATCTTGGAGGAATCATCCAAATTTCTCATGGAAGGATCAACAAAAGCCTCAACAAGGCTTTAACAATGGTGGACGCAACAGGCTGAGCAATAACAAGCCTTTTCCATCATCTTCTCAGCAACAGACAGAGAATTTTGAATAAAACACTTCTAATTTAGCCAATCTAGTCTCTGATCTGTCAAAGGCCACTTTCAGTTTCATGAGTGAAACAAGATCCTCCATTAGAAATCTGGAGGCACAAGTGGGCCAGCTGAGTAAGAAAGTCATTGAAACTCCTCCCAGTATTCTCCCAAGCAATACAGAAGAGAATCCAAAAGGAGAGTGCAAGGCCATTGATATAATCAATATGGCCGAATGCACAAGGGAGGAGGAGGACGAAAATCCTAGTGAGGAAGACATCCTGGGACGTCCCTCAAGCAAGAAGGAGTTTCCTATTAAGGATCCACAGGAATCTGAGGCTCATATAGAGACGATAGAGATTCCATTAAATCTCCTTCTGCCATTCATGAGCTCTGAAGACTATTCTTCCTCTGAAGAGGATGAAGATGTGACTGGAGAGCAAGTTGCTCAATATTTAGGAGCTATCATGAAGCTGAATGCCAAGTTGTTTGGTAATAAGACTTGGAAAAGTGAACCTCCCTTGCTCATTAATGAACTAGATACCTGGATTCAGCAAATTTTACCTCAAAAGAGACAAGATCCTGGCAAGTTCTTAATACCTTGTACCATAGGCACCATGACCTTTGAAAAAGCTCTATGTGATCTGGGGTCAGGGGTAAATCTTATGCCACTCTCTGCAATGGAGAAGCTGGGGATCATTGAGGTACAACCTGCCTTGTTCTCATTACAATTGGCAGACAAGTCATTGAGACAAGCTTATGGAATAGTAGAGGATGTGTTAGTAAAGGTTGAAGGCCTTTACATCCCTGTTGATTTCATAATCTTAGACACTAGGAAGGAAGAGGATGAATGCATCATCCTTGGAAGACCTTTCCTAGCCACAGCAGGAGCTGTGATAGATGTCAACAGAGGTGAATTAGTCCTTCAATTGAATGGGGACTACCTTGTGTTTAAGGCACATGGCCATCCCTCTGTGACAAAAGAGAGTAAGCATGAAGAGCTTCTCTCAGTTCAGAGTCAAGAAGAGCCCCCACAGTCAAACTCTAAGTTTAGTGTTGGGAGGCCACAACCAAACTCTAAGTTTGGTGTTAAGACCCCATATCCAAACTCTAAGTTTGGTGTTGGGACTATACAACATTGACCTGATCACCTTTGTGGCTCCATGAGAGCCAACCGTCAAGCTATTGACATTAAAGAAGCACTTGTTGGGAGGCAACCCAATTTTATTTATCTCATTTTTATTTTATTTTATTTTATTTTATTGTTATTTTGTGTTTTATTAGGTACATGATCATGTGGAGTCACGAAAAAAAAAAAACTGAATAAAAAATAGCAGAAGAAAATCACACCCTGGAGGAAGCACAGACTGGCGTTCAACGCCAGTAAGGAGCATCTGGCTAGCGTTCAACGCCATAATAGAGCATGAATCTGGCGCTGAACGCCAGAAACAAGCAACATTCTGGCGTTTGAACGCCAGGAATGTGCCTAGAAGAAAACCTGGCGTTGAACGCCAGTAACAAGCATGAAACTGGCGTTCAACGCCAGAAACATGTTACATATGGGCGTTGAACGCCCAGAATGTGCACCACTCGGCGTTTAAACGCCAGAATGGTATGCAAGGGCATTTTACATGCCTATTTGGTGCAGGAATGGAATTCCTTGACACCTCAGGATCTGTGGACCCCACAGGATCACCTCAGGATCTGTGGACCCCACAGGATCCCCACCTAACATATTCCCACCTTACCTCCTAATCCTATTTTACTCTTCCCAATAAACATTCTTTCCCAAAACCCCTCACCAATCACCTCAATCTCTCTTCTCAATTACCCTCTTCACCATTCACATCCATCCACTCTTCCCCATAAACCCCACCTACCTTAAAAATTCAAAAACATTTTCCCACCCAATCCCACCCTAAATGGCCGAACCTACCCTCTCCCCTCTCCCTATATATACCCTTCCATTCTACTTCATTTTCACACAACACTACCCCCTCTACTATACCTTGGCCGAATCCATCTCCCCTCACTCACCTCCAATTTCTTCTTCTTCTTCTTCTCTTCTTTCTTCTCTTGCTCGAGGGCGAGCAATATTTTAAGTTTGGTATGGTAAAAGCATAAGCTTTTTTTTTTCCATTACCATCAATGGCACCTAAGGCCGGAGAATCCTCTAGAAAAGGAAAAGGGAAGACAAAAGCTTCCACCTCTGAGTCATGGGAGATGGAAAGATTCATCTCCAAGAGCCATCAAGACCACTTATATGATGTTGTGGCAAAGAAGAAGGTGATCCCTGAGGTCCCTTTCAAGCTCAAGAAAAATGAGTATCCGGAGATCCGACATGAAATCCGAAGAAGAGGTTGGGAAGTCCTAACCAACCCCATGCAACAAGTCGGAATCTTAATGGTTCAAGAGTTCTATGCCAATGCATGGATCACTAGGAACCATGATCAAAGTATGAACCCGAGTCCAAAGAATTATCTCACAATGGTTTGGGGGAAATACTTAGATTTTAGTCCGGAGAATGTGAGGTTGGCGTTCCACTTGCCCATGATGCAAGGAGATGAACGCCCCTACACTAGAAGGGTCAACTTTAATCAAAGGTTGGACCAAGTCCTAATGGACATATGTGTGGAAGGAGCTCAATGGAAAAGAGACTCCAAAGGCAAGCCAGTCCAACTAAGAAGACTGGACCTCAAGCCTGTAGCTAGAGGATGGTTGGAGTTCATTCAACGCTCCATCATTCCCACTAGCAACCGATCTGAAGTTACTGTGGATCGGGCCATCATGATTCATAGCATCATGATTGGAGAGGAAGTAGAAGTTCATGAAGTCATCTCCAATGAATTCTACAAAATAGCCGAAAAGCCCTCCACCATGGCACGGCTAGCTTTTCCTCACCTTATTTGCCATCTATGTTACTCAGCTGGAGTTATCATAGAAGGAGACATCTCCATTGAAGAGGATAAGCCCATCACCAAGAAGAGGATGGAGCAAGCAAGAGAGACCCTCCACGGTTCTCAAGAGATGCATGAGGAAGCTCGTCATCAAGAAATCCCTGAGATGTCTGAAGGGATGCACTTTCCTCCCAACAACTATTGGGAACAACTCAACACTTCCTTAGAAGATTTGAGCCACAATGTGGAACAATTAAGGGTGGAACATCATGAGCACTTCATCATTCTCCATGAAATAAGAGAAGACCAAAGAACAATGAGGGAGGAGCAACAAAGACAAGGAAGGGACATAAAAGAGCTTAAGGACGTTGTTGGTCCTTCAAGAAGAAGACGCCACTAAGGTGGACTCATTCCTTGTTCTTATTTCTCTGTTTTTCATTTTTTTTTATGTTATATGTCTATTTATATTTTGTGTCTCTACTTCATGATCATTAGTATGTAGTAACCATGTCTTAAAGCTATGAATAAAATCCATTAATCCTTCACCTCTCTTAAATGAAAAATGCTTTAATTCAAAAGAACAAGAAGTACATGAATTTCGAAATTATCCTTGAATTTAGTTTAATTATATTGATGTGGTGACAATAATTTTTGTTTTCTGAATGAATGATTGAACAGTGCATATGTCTTTTGATATTGTTGTTTATGAATGTTAAAATTGTTGGCTCTTGAAAGAATGATGAACAAAGAGAAATGTTATTGATGATCTGAAAAATCATGAAATTGATTCTTGAAGCAAGAAAAAGCAGTGAAAAAGAAGAAGCTTGCGAAAAAAATTGGCGAAAAAAAATAGAAAGAAAAAGAAAAAGCAAGCAGAAAAAGCCAATAGCCCTTAAAACCAAAAGGCAAGGGTAAAAAGGATCCAAGGATTTGAGCATCAATGGATAGGAGGGCCCAAGAAAATAAAATCCAGGCCTAAGCGGCTAAATCAAGATGTCCCTAACCATGTGCTTGTGTCATGAAGGTCCAAGTGAAAAGCTTGAGACTGAGTGGTTAAAGTCGTGATCCAAGGCAAAAGGGTGTGCTTAAGAGCTCTGGACACCTCTAACTGGGGACTCTAGCAAAGCTGAGTCACAATCTGAAAAGGTTCACCCAGTTATGTGTCTGTGGCATTTATGTATCCGGTGGTAATACTGGAAAACAAAATGCTTAGGGCCACGGCCAAGACTCATAAAAGTAGCTGTGTTCAAGAATCAACATGCTTAACTAAGAGAATCAATAACACTATCTAAACTTTTAAGTTCCTAGAGAAGCCAATCATTCTAAGCTTCAAAGGAAAAAGTGAGATGCCAAAACTGTTCAGAGGCAAAAAGCTACAAGTCCCGCTCATCTAATTAGAACGAATATTCATTGATATTCCGAATTTATAGTATATTCTCTTCTTTTTATCCAAATTGATTTTTAGTTGCTTGGGGACAAGCAACAATTTAAGTTTGGTGTTGTGATGAGCGGATAATTTATACGATTTTTGGCATTGTTTTTAGGTAGTTTTTAGTAAGTTCAAGCTACTTTTAGGGATGTTTTCATTAGTTTTTATGTTAAATTCACATTTCTGGACTTTACTATGAGTTTGTGTGTTTTTCTGTAATTTCAGGTAATTTCTGACTGAAATTGAGGGACTTGAGCAAAACTCTGAAAAAGGCTGACAAAAGGACTGCTAATGCTGTTGGAATCTGACCTCCCTGCACTCGAAATGGATTTTCTGGAGCTACAGAACTCCAAATGGCGCGCTCTTAACGGCGTTGGAAAGTAGACATCCAGAGCTTTCCAGCAATAGATAATAGTGCATACTTTATTCGGAAATTGATGACGTAAATTAGCATTGAACGCCAAGTACATGCTGCTGTCTGGAGTTAAACGACAGAAACACGTCATGATCCGGAGTTGAACGCCCAAAACACGTTATAACTTGGAGTTCAACTCCAAAAGAAGCCTCAGCTCGTGGATAGATCAAGCTCAGCCCAAGCATACACCAAGTGGGCCCCGGAAGTGGATTTATGCATCAATTACTTACTCATGTAAACCCTAGTAGCTAGTCTAGTATAAATAGGATAATTTACTATTGTATTAGACATCTTTTGACAGTTTAATCTTGTGACTGTTTAGTCTTTGATCATTCGGTCTTTTGATCATTCAGGGGGCTGACCATTCGGCCATGCCTGAACCTTTCACTTATGTATTTTCAACGGTGGAGTTTCTGCACACCATAAATTAAGGGGTGGAGCTCTGCTGTACCTCAAGTTTCAATACAATTACTATTACTTTCTATTCAATTCTCTTTTATTCTTATTCCAAGATATACATTGCACAACACTTTGATGAATGTGATGATCCGTGACACTCATCATCATTCTCACCTATGAACGTGCGTGACTGACAACCACTTCCGTTCTACCTTAGGCCGGGCGCATATCTCTTAGGTTCCCCAATAGAATCTTCGTGGTATAAGCTAGATAGATGGCGGCATTTATGGGGATCCGGAAAGTCTAACCTTGTCTGTGGTATTCCTAGTAGGATCCCGGGAATCCGGAAAGTCTAACCTTGTCTGTGGTATTCCGAGTAGGATTCCGGTATTGAATGACTGTGACGAGCTTCAAACTCCTGAAGGCTGGGCGTGATGACAAACGCAAAAAAATCAAGGGATTCTACTCCAACCTGATTGAGAACCGATAGATGATTAGCCGTGCTGTGACAAAGCATTTGGACCATTTTCACTGAGAGGATGGGATGTAGCTATCAACAAGGGTGATGCCTCCAGACGATTAGCCGTGCAGTGACAGCGCATAGGACCATTTTCCCGAGAGGATTAAAAGTAGCCATTGATGATGGTGATGCCCTACATACAGCTTGCCATGGAAAGGAGTAAGAAGGATTGGATGAAAGTAGTAAGAAATTTGAGATTCGAAAGGATTCTAGCATCTCCACACGCCTATCTGAAATTCCCACTATTGATTTACATAAGTATTTCTATCCCTTTTTATATTCTATTTATTATTAATTTTCGAAACCCATAACCATTTAAGCTGCCTAACTGAGATTTACAAGGTGACCATAGCTTGCTTCATACCAACAATCTCTATGGGATCGACCCTTACTCACGTAAGGTATTACTTGGACGACCTAGTACACTTGCTGGTTAGTTGAACGGAGTTATGTCCACACATAAGTGCCATAATAATGATTCCATACAACAACAAAGAATACTACATTGATGTGATCACAATTTCGTCCACCAGGTTCCTATAAGAACAGTTAAAGGGTGGCGTATGTGTATTGATTATAGAAGGCTCAATACAGCCACCAGAAAAGATCATTTTCCTTTACCATTCATAGACCAGAAGCTGGAAAGACTAGCAGGTCATGAATACTACTGCTTCTTGGATGGATATTCAGGTTATAATCAAATTGCAGTAGATCCCCAGGATCAAGAGAAAACAGCATTCACATGTCCATCTGGAGTATTTGCATACAGAAGGATGCCATTTGCCTTGTGCAATGCACCTGTAACCTTTCAAAGGTGCATGCTCTCAATTTTCTCTGATATGGTGGAAAAATTTCTGGAAGTCTTCATGGATGACTTTTCAGTATTTGGAGACTCATTCAGCTCCTGTCTTGACCATCTAGCACTTGTTCTAAAAAGGTGCCAAGAGACTAACCTGGTTTTAAACTGGGAAAAATGTCACTTTATGGTGACTGAAGGGATTGTCCTTGGGCACAAAATCTCGAATAGGGGAATAGAGGTGGATCAAGCTAAGGTAGAGGTAATTGAAAAATTACCACCACCAGCCAATGTTAAGGCAATCAGAAGCTTTCTGGGGCATGCAGGATTCTATAGGAGGTTTATAAAGGATTTCTCAAAAATTGCCAAACCTCTAAGTAATCTGCTAGCTGCTGACACGCCATTTATCTTTGATAAGGAGTGTCTGCAGGCGTTTGAGACTCTGAAAGCTATGCTGATCACAGCACCAGTCATCTCTGCACCAGACTGCACATTACCATTTGAATTAATGTGTGATGCCAGTGACCATGCCATTGGTGCAGTGTTGGGACAAAGGCATGACAAGCTTCTGCACGTCATTTACTATGCCAGTCGTGTTTTAAATGACGCACAGAAGAATTACACAACCACAAAAAAAGAGTTGCTTGCAGTGGTTTACGCCAATGACAAGTTTAGATCCTATTTAGTAGGATCAAAAGTGATTGTGTACACTAATCATGCTGCTCTTAAATATCTACTCACAAAGCAGGATTCATAACCCAGACTCATCAGATGGGTGTTGCTTCTGCAAGAGTTTGATATAGAAATAAGAGACAGAAAAGGGACAGAGAACCAAGTAGCAGATCACCTGTCCCGAATAGAAGCAGTAGAAGGGGCGTCTCTCCCTCTTACTGAGATCTCTGAAACCTTTCCGGATGAGCATCTCTTTGCCATCCAAGAAGTGCCATGGTTTGCAGACATTGCAAACTACAAGGCAGTGAGGTTCATATCCAAAGAGTACAGTAGGCAGCAATCAAAGAAATTGATCACAGATGCAAAGTACTATCTTTGGGATGAACCATATCTCTTCAAGAGATGTGCAGACGGAATAATCCGTAGATGTGTGCCTAAAGAAGAAGCGCAGAAGATCCTATGGCATTGCCATGGATCACAATATGGAGGACATTTTGGAAGTGAGCGAACAACCACAAGAGTCCTCCAATGTGGCTTCTACTGGCCTACTCTCTATAAAGATTCCCGAGTGTTTGTACTTAATTGTGACAGTTGCCAAAGATCTGGTAATCTGCCTCACAGTTATGCCATGCCTCAACAAGGGATCTTGGAGATTGAGTTGTTTGATGTATGGGGTATTGACTTCATGGGGCCTTTTCCACTATCATACTCAAACACTTATATTCTGGTGGCAGTGGATTATGTATCTGTTCATACCCTGGGTCGAGATGACCGAGTCGGAATGTTCAGTAACAAAGCGACCAATCTCTTTAGGTCAAGCGGACCGACTTCTTTACGAAGAAGTCGGCCAAAGCGACAGGAAAATCTCAAAGAAGGGCCCAACTCAAGGAATACGACCCAGATCCAAAGGTAGCCCAAGCCGATAGAGACAAGGGCGGTTCCATGGAAGATAAGCTAACCTCAACAAGAGATAAGATAAGATAAGATAACTAACTTATCTTATCCACAGAAGGTCACATCTCACCACTATAAATACACTGGAGCACCCAAGTATAACTCATACTCTGATTCTACTCAATACCTGCTTAATACCCTTGCTAACTAAAGCATCGGAGTCCCTTGCAGGTACCCCCCACCCTTCGGTGACAAAGGATCAGCAGCACTCTCAGTTCCACAAGTTGGACACACCAGCTCCGGCCATTATACGCCTGCCGGACACTTTGGCTCCGACCAACCCAGAAGATCTCGACCGAGATCGACCTACAGCTTCAGGTAACCCTCGGAACATTGGCGCCATTGCCGGGGAACCTGGAAGTCATCCCAATACCATGGCGGACAACCATGACAACGACCACGACTCAGGTTTGGAAGATAGAACTCCACACAAGAACACGGATGTTATACTTAAAGATACTCCGGAATCCAATGGAGACAAAAATTCATCAAATCTAGGGGCGATAGAAGCACTTCAAAATCGATTGAAGCAACTCGAGAAAGAAGCCCAACATCAACGCGAAAAAGAAGAGGATCTACGTCGGGAGATAAGGCGGCGCCGAGAATTAGAAGATAAGCTTATGAAACTCGAAGCTGATCTCAAAACTAAAGCTACTCGATCCACCCCAGAGGATAGCTCGCACAAAGATCAAGATCCATTCACCAGGGAAATTATGAAGACCAAAATTCCAAAAGATTTCAAGCTTCCAGATATGACTCTGTATGACGGCACCTCAGACCCCAACCACCATCTCAGCAACTTCAGAAGTAGAATGTACCTCACTGACACCTCAGATGCAGTTCGCTGCAAAGCCTTTCCAACAACTCTTACCAAGACAGCCATTAGATGGTTCGACAACCTACCTCCAAAATCCATCTCAAGTTTCAACGACCTGGCCAAAAAGTTCCTGGCTAGATTTTCCATACAAAAGGACAAAGCCAAACATGCACCCAGCCTACTAGGAATCAAGCAAGGAGATCGGGAGAGTCTTCGTAACTACATGGAAAGATTCAACAAAACATGCATGGACATACAAAGTCTACCAACAGAAGCTGCTATCATGGGCCTCATAAACGGCCTACGAGAAGGACCATTTAGCCAATCTATATCAAAAAAGTCCCAGCATCCCTAGACGAAGTACAAGAATGGGCACAGAAGTACATCAACATGGAGGAGAATTCTCGACTTGGGGAAGCCTCGAGGTTCAGTTCTGCCTACCGAGATAAAGATAAAGAATCCAAGAAAAAAGAAGATCGCTCCGGAGAGAAAATAAAAAAATATCATAACTACACCCCTCTTAGGGTATCCTTGGTAGATATTTACAAAGAAGTCTGCTATACGGAAAAAATACCCCCAGCTCGGCCACTTAAATGCAAAATGGGAGGAGGAAATCGGAACGAATACTGTGAGTATCATCGAGTCCGAGAACATTCCACCAACGAATGCTTTGACTTGAAAAATGTCATAGAAAAATTAGTTAAGGAAAGAAAACTAGATCGGTTCCTGTCCAATCGGGACGAAGAACCAAGAAAAAGAAGAAGGGATGAAGATGTCGGACGATCTGAACGATCACCCCGCACACCAGATAGACATATCCACGTGATACACGGCAGATTTGCTGGAGGAGAAATCTCCAAATCATCCCACAAGCGACACCTCAAAGAAGTATACCATGTCGAAGGCAAGAAAGAAGTGCCAGACATCCCACCAATCACGTTTACCAAAGAAGATGCATCCGGAATCATCTCAGGACACGACGACCCCATGGTCATCACAATCATATTGGCAAACGCCAACCTGCACCGTACATTAATTGACCAAGGAAGCTCCGCCGACATTCCATTCAAAACCGCCTTCGACAAACTCGGCTTAGAAGAAAAAGAGCTAAGAGCATACCCAAACAGCCTGTTCGGACTTGGGGATACCCCAGTACAGCCACTAGGATACGTATCGTTACACACAACCTTTGGAAAGGGGAACCAATCCAGAACACTTAAGATAGACTATATCGTGGTCGACGTAAGCTTAGCCTACAATGCCTTAATAGGTCAGACAACGTTAAATCAACTCGGAGCAATAGTTTCAACACCACATCTATGTATGAAATTCCCAACTACAGAAAGGATAGCTACAATAAAAGCAGATCAAAAAATGGCGCGTCGCTGTTATAACGAAAGTCTAAATCTCCGAGGCGAAGGAGGAGAGTTCCACACAATCGAACTCGGCGGAGATCAGAGACGAGAAGAACTCCGCCCACGACCCGAAGGAGAAATAGAAAGAGTCCAGATCGGAGATACCTCGGACAAAACAACTAATATTGGCACGATCCTGAAAGGAGACACAAAAGAATCACTAATACGGTTTCTACGAGATAATGTTGATCTCTTCGCATGGAAAGCTGCTGACATGCCAGGCATAGATCCCGAACTAATGAGCCACAAGCTGGCAGTCTACCCAGTACAAGTACAAGTACAAGTACAAGTACAAGTACAAGAAAGACGAAGAAAACTCGGGCCAGAACAGTCTCAGGCTGTAGAAGAACAAGTACAAGCACTACTAGAGGCAGAGTTCATAAGAGAAGTTAAATACCCACTATGGTTAGCAAACGTCGTCTTCGTGAAAAAGTCAAATGGGAAGTGGCGAATGTACATTGACTACACCGACCTCAACAAAGCCTGCCCAAAAGACCCTTATCCACTCCCAAGCATCGATGCTCTAGTAGATGCCTCATCAGGATATAAGTATCTTTCATTCATGGACGCATACTCAGGCTACAACCAAATTTCAATGTATCCACCGGATCAAGAAAAAACCTCGTTTTTTACACCAAAAGCAAATTATTGCTATATCGTAATGCCTTTCGGCCTTAAGAACGTGGGAGCCACTTATCAAAGGCTAATGAATAAAGTCTTCTCAGACCACATCGGAAAAATCATGGAGGTCTATGTGGATGACATGTTGATAAAGACACAAAGTGAAGAAACATTACTAACCGACTTGGTTCAAGTATTCAACACTATACGGAAGCACGACATGCGACTCAACCCGGCAAAATGCACCTTTGCAGTGGAAGCAGGTAAATTTTTGGGCTTTATGCTCACACAAAGAGGAATCGAGACAAATCCAGATAAATGCCATGCCATCCTCAACATGAAAAGCCCGACCTGCATCAAAGAGGTACAGCAACTCGATGGGAGATTGGCGGCCTTGTCCAGATTCCTAGCAGGGTCAGCAATAAGATCCCTCCCCTTCTACGCTATCTTGAGGAAGGGAAAGAACTTCGAGTGGACAACAGAATGTGAACAAGCCTTTCGAGACTTTAAAGAATTCTTAGGACAGCCCCCCGTCCTATCTCGACCACGAGAGGGAGAACCACTCATACTGTACCTTGCAGTAGGAAGTCGGGCAATAGCCTCAGCACTAATTAGAGAAGATGAAGGGGGACAACAACCCGTCTACTTCATTAGTAAAGCATTACAGGGGGTCAGAGCTGAATTACCAGAAAATAGAGAAGTTTGCCTACGCTCTGATACTCGCATCTCGACGACTTCGCCCATACTTCGAAGCGCACACCATTAAATTTCGGACCAACTAGCCCATAAAAGGAATATTGCAGAAAACAGATCTAGCAGGAAGAATCCTACAGTGGGCAATCGAGTTGTCCGAGTTCGACCTCCAATATGAGGCACGGACAGCCATCAAATCACAATACCTAGCCGACTTCATTGCAGAATTCACAGACACCACGGAAATCCCCATAGAGTGGAACATATACGTGGACGGTTCCTCAAATAAAGCTGGAAGTGGTGCAGGTGTGATAATCGAAAGCAACCAAGGAACCCAACTTGAGCTTTTCCTGAAATTCAGATTCCCGGCCTCAAACAACCAGGCGGAATATGAAGCATTATTAGCTGGTTTGAAGCTGGCTAGGGAAGTTGGAGCTCAGAAACTCAACATCTACAGTGACTCATAAGTCGTTACCTCGCAAATAACGGGAAGCTACCAAGCCAAAGATCCTACCATGAAAAAATATTTGGATAAAACCAAAGAATAGCTCAGACAACTCGGGGAATATAGGATCTGCCACATACCCCGCGAGCGAAATGCCCGAGCTGACGTGCTCTCAAAGCTAGCCAGCACCAAACCAGGGGGCAACAATAGAAGCCTCATCCAGGAAATACTATAGAACCCATCAATATCGGAAGAAGAAAAAATCCTAGCCATAACAGGTCGGGATCAAGGATGGATGACCCCCATAATTAACTACCTCAAAACAGAAGCGCTCCCCACAGATGAAAAGGAGGCAAAGAGGTTAAAAAGGGAGGTGCAGTACTACACTATCATAAATAACATCCTATACAAAAGAGGGATCTCAACACCATTGTTAAAATGCGTACCGACCTCCAACACAAAGGAAGTCTTGGAAGAAATACACAGTGGCATTTGTGGCAATCATCTCGGAGCACAAGCTCTCACCAAAAAGGTACTCCGAGCAGGATTCTATTGGCCAACTCTACGAAAGGAAGCTACAGAATTTGTAAAGACATGTCCACCGTGTCAGAAGCATGCCAACTTTCACATCGCCCCGCCAGAAAAACTCATTAGCGTGACCTCACCCTGGCCATTTGCAAAATGGGGACTCGATCTTCTCGGACCCTTCCCACAGGGATCGGGACAAGTAAAATTCCTCATAGTAGGGGTAGACTATTTCACGAAATGGATCGAGGCAGAACCCCTAGCCAATGCCACTGCTCAAAGAAGCCGGAAATTCCTATATAGGAACATCATTACAAGATTCGGGGTCCCATACTCCATCACCACAGACAATGGCACCCAGTTCACAGATGTAGGTTTCAGAAAATTAGCGGCTGACTTGAATATAAAATACCAGTTCACCTCCATCGAACATCCCCAAGTCAGTGGACAAGCCGAAGCAGCCAATAAAGTCATATTGGCCGGGTTGAAGCAGAGATTGCAAGAAGCAAAGGGGGCTTGGGCCGAGGAACTTCCACAAGTCCTATGGGCGTATCGAACAACCCCCCATTCTACTACGAACGAATCACCATTCCGACTAGCATACGGAGTGGAAGCAATGATTCCAATAGAGGTCAAGGAAGGATCTCCCCGAGTAGTCCACTACAATGAACAAACCAATTCTCAACTCCAAAGAGAAGAGCTCGACCTACTTCCAGAAATCCAAGAAAGAGCTCAGATCAGAGAAGAAGCACTAAAGCGGCGAATGGCTTCCAGGTATAATCAAAAGGTAGTGCCAAGAGATTTCACGGAGAACGATCTCATCTTAATCTGAAATGATATTGGAACAACTCGACCTGGAGAAGGAAAGTTGGCAGCTAACTGGAGAGGACCCTACCAAGTCACAGAAGTACTTGGGAAGGGCTACTACAAACTGTCCGAACTCGAGGGACGAGAACTCCCCAGATCATGGCACGCCTGTAACCTAAGAAGGTACTATAGCTAGGAAAGGTAAAAGATCTCAAGATGCACTCTTTTTCCTGAAAAGGTTTTTTAATGAGGCGTCAAGATTGAGATTTAAATCTGACTTAAGGGTGTGAAAAAATCCCACCTGTATATATTTGCACTTTCTTTAAATAAAATACATTTCAGATATTCTACAAATTCCCAAGACGCATTAATCTGAAGTATTCATCGTCCGATTATAAAGCAACGGATCGAACAAAAGTGAAGAACAGATTCACTGTACGATCTCGATAAGAATGATCGACCGACAAAGGTGAAAACGCGATTCACCTAAAGGTCGATTAAACCAGAATAGAAACCACCATCTACAAATCGGCAAAGGATGAACACAGAATAATGCAAGAAGTTATCGAAAGTAATCCCAAAAAGAACCTGACGAGGTCTTATGGATTGCTATATAATAACTTAAAAAGACTGGCCGACACTAAAAAATCGGACCAAGTCAACCCAAGTTATCAGCAAATCCCTGGAAAGAGGTTTGGCCAACCCTATTAAAGAGGAATTGCTATAACTTTGAAGAGATCGACCTAACGAAGTCGGTCTCCTACAAAGACAAGTTGTAAAGTAAATCCCTGAAAGAGACCTAACAAAGGTCCAAGAAAGAGGATTACAAAAAACAACTTAGAAGAGATCGACCTAACGAAGTCAGTCTCCTACAAAGACAAGTTGTAAAGTAAATCCCTAAAAGAGACCTAACAAAGGTCCAAGAAAGAGGATTACAAAAAACAACTTAGAAGAGATCGACCTAACGAAGTCAGTCTCCTACAAAGACAAGTTGTAAAGTAAATCCCTGAAAGAGACCTAACAAAGGTCCAAGAAAGAGGATTACAAAAACAACTTAGAAGAGATCGACCTAACGAAGTCGGTCTCCTACAAAGACAAGTTGTAAAAATAATCCCTGAAAGAGACCTAACAAAGGTCCAAGAAAGAGGATTACAAAAACAACTTAGAAGAGATCGACCTAACGAAGTCGGTCTCCTACGAAGATAAGTTATAAAAGTAATCCCTAAAAGAAGACCTAACAATGGTCCAAAAAAGAGGATTACAGAAATAACTCAGAAGAGGACCAACATAAAGAAATCGGTTATGAGGTGCTAAAAATACGAACAAAAGCAAGGAACTCGAGAAACAAGTCGTGCCCCCCACAGTCATGGCCTCAAAAGGATCTAAGCTACAAACAATAAATACGAAAGCAATCTAAAGAGGCCAAGCAGCAAGATCTCAACAGATACCATGATAAAAGCATAGTACGATAAAGCTTCAAGAGGCCACCAAAATCAACCTCAGAAAGCTACCTTTGTTTTTCAAAATAAAAGTTGCCAGGCAGACAACTAAAAGCGTCAGCAGTTAAGAAGAACAATAAACAAGTTCAAAAGCCCACAAAGCGGGCTATTTACACAAATATTCAGAAAGAAGATCAGCTAAGATCGAGAGCCTTCCCAGCAGCATCAGTACAGGGAGAAGGAGGGCGAGTCTGAAGGGGCACAGCATCTACAGTTCCATCATCCCGGTTCAGAATCTGGCAATCCGGATCAGACATAACGGGAGGAACCGAGGAGGTCGACACCTTAAGAGAAGGCACTGGGGGAGGATCAGCCTCATCATCATCCTGGTCATCAAGGACAATCTTACCATCCCTCACAACATTGTCTAGGCTGATGAGAGTCAAGTCGGCATCAGGAGCAACAATTCGGAACTGCTCCATCAGGTTCTCAGAGGCGGCAGTTACGCTGCCAACAAGGTGACCCTGAAGCTCACCATAATTAATCCGAGCAGTTTCTAAATCTGCCCGGAGATGCATCAACTCCCTATAAGCCGAGACATAGCTATCCTTATGTTTCAGTGCCATGTCCTCAGCCAACTTCAAAGAAGCAGCCAAGGCAATAGAACTGGCCTTCTCACCTTCATGCTCCTTCTCCACCTTTGCTAACTTCACCTCCAACTCAGACCCTTGATACGATCAAATTCTGACTTGGCCTCCTCCATGAATGATTTTGTGGCATGAATCGGAATCCCCTGAACTGTTCGAAAAATAGCCGTACCCATATGAGCCATCTTCACACTACTTTTGGGGATAAAATCCAAATGCTGAAGAAGAGACACGTTGTCCATGGAAAGCCCACCATAGGGGGCAATTTGCTGGTCAACAAACTCGATAGCATCAAAGTCCGGGGCATCCAAGTTAAAAGGCTCGGATGTTTTTTGCTTTTTCAAGGGAGGGACACCAGAAGCAACGGCAGAAGTCTGTGGAGGATCGACCTGATGAAACCAAGGAGTAGGAATTACTTTCCTCGGCCCGAGAGAACTCGGCACAGGAGGCTTCACTGGGATCTGAGAAGATCCCTTGCCGGTCACTTTGGCCGAGATGTTCAGAGCAGCAGTTGCCTTCTTTGCCCTTTTAAAGGCCTTCATGGAGTCGTTGTTCTTAGACATCTCTGCAAATACAGAATTAGCCACAGCAAAGAGTTATGGTCACAACAAAGGGAAGAAAAAATTAAGAAATAAGTATAAGAGACAAGTCAGACAAGTACCCAAAACAGTCCGAACCAAGGACGTGTCATTGAAAAACCTTTTTGTATCAAGATGGGGTGGTTTCCCCCACAGATCCTCAAGAACAACAACAAAAGCACGCTCGACATCATCAAGCATCTTCCAGGTATAACGGGACACTCTCACATCCCTCTGCCACTCCAAAAGAAAAGAAGGCTCATCATTTTCATCAAGGAAAAAGGGGCGGGCCCCCTCAACAGCTCGAACTTTAAAGAAGTAATTTTTGAAGTCCTTAAAGGACTCATCATACATCGCAAAAACTTTATGGCCCTGGGCGGACTTGAAAGAAACCCAAGAAGCTTTCTTTTTTGAAGAACCGCCAGGCTTGGCGAAAACAAACAAGTAAAGGAAAAGAGTCTGAGAAGGTGTTACATCTAACTCTCTACAAGAAGCTGAAAAATTTTAATAAAACCCCAGGAATTTGGATGAAGCTGAGATGGGGCAATGTTACAAGACCACAACAGGTCGGTCTCAAAAGCAGTAAAGGGAAAGGTAACATTTAATTGACTGAAAAAGTATTCATAGGCGTAGAAGAAGGGACGCTCCCCCTCGACAGAAGTCAGAAAACAAACTCTCTCATCCGCCTCAGGAGCAATGATGAGCGGATAATTTATACGCTTTTTGGCATTGTTTTTAGGTAGTTTTTAGTAAGTTCAAGCTACTTTTAGGGATGTTTTCATTATTTTTTATGTTAAATTCACATTTCTGGACTTTACTATGAGTTTGTGTGTTTTTCTGTGATTTCAGTTAATTTCTGGCTGAAATTGAGGGACTTGAGCAAAACTCTGAAAAAGGCTGACAAAAGGACTGCTGATGCTGTTGGAATCTGACCTCCCTGCACTCAAAATGGATTTTCTGGAGCTACAGAACTTCAAATGGCGCTCTCTCAACGGCGTTGGAAAGTAGACATCCAGAGCTTTTCAGCGATATATAATAGTCCATACTTTATTCGGAAATTGACGACATAAATTGACGTTGAACGCCAAGTACATGCTGCTGTCTGGAGTTAAACGCCAGAAACACGTCATGATCCGGAGTTGAACGCCCAAAACACGTTATAACTTGGAGTTCAACTCCAAGAAAATCCTCAGCTCGTGGATAGATCAAGCTGAGCCCAAGCATACACCAAGTGGGTCCCGGAAGTGGATTTATGCATCAATTACTTACTCATGTAAACCCTAGTAGCTAGTTTAGTATAAATAAGACTTTTTACTAATGTATTAGTAGTCTTTTGACCACGTTTCATCTTTGGTCTCAGTTTTGTTTTATTCTTCATCTTAGGAGGCCATTGAGCACGTTTTAGGGGGCTGGTCATTCGGCCATGCCTGAACCCTTCACTTATGTGTTTTCAACGGTGGAGTTTCTGCACACCATAGATTAAGGGTGTGGAGCTCTGCTGTACCTCAAGTTTCAATACAATTATTATTACTTTCTATTCAATTCTCTTTTATTCTTATTCCAAGATATATGTTGCACAACACTTTGATGAATGTGATGATCCGTGACACTCATCATTATTCTCACCTATGAACGTGCGTGACTGACAAGCACTTCCGTTCTACCTTAGGCCGGGCGCATATCTCTTAGATTCCCAAAAAGAATCTTCGTGGTATAAGCTAGATAGATGGCGGCATTCATGGGGATCCAGAAAGTCTAACCTTGTCTGTGGTATTCCGAGTAGGATCCCGGGAATCCGGAAAGTCTAACCTTGTCTGTGGTATTCCGAGTAGGATTCCGGTATTGAATGACTATGACGAGCTTCAAACTCCTGAAGGCTGGGCGTTAGTGACAGACGCAAAAGGATCAATAGATTCTATTCCAACATGATTGAGAACCGACAGATGATTAGCCGTGCTGTGACAGAGCATTTGGACCATTTTCACTGAGAGGATGGGATGTAGCCATCAACAAGGGTGATGCCTCCAGACGATTAGCCGTGCAGTGACAGCGCATAGGACCATTTTCCCGAGAAGATTAAAAGTAGCCATTGATGATGGTGATGCCCTACATACAGCTTGCCATGGAAAGGAGTAAGAAGGATTGGATGAAAGCAATAAGAAAGTAAAGATTCAAAAGGATTCCAGCATCTCCACACACCTATCTGAAATTCCCACTATAGATTTACATAAGTATTTCTATCCCTTTTATTTTCTATTTATTATTAATTATTCGAGAATCCATAAACCAAATTTAATCTGCCTAACTGAGATTTACAAGGTGACCATAGCTTGCTTCATACCAACAATCTCTGTAGGATCGACCCTTACTCACGTAAGGTATTACTTGGATGACCCAGTACACTTGCTGGTTAAGTTGAACGGAGTTGTGTCCACACATAGTTGAAAAAGCAATGAATTTTACAAAATACAATAACAAAGGAATCACAATTTCGTCCACCAAGTTTTTGGCGCCGTTGCCAGGGATTGTTCGAGTATGGACAACTGACGGCTCATCTTGTTGCTCAGATTAGGTAATTTTCTTTTCAAAAATCTTTTTCAAAATTTTTCTTTTATTTTTCATTTTTCTAAACTTTATTTTCGAAAAAAATTAATAAAAATCCAAAAAAAATTAGAAAATCATAAAAATCAAAAATACTTTGTGTTTCTTGTTTGAGTCTTGAGTCAACTTTTAAGTTTGGTGTCAATTGCATGCTTTAAAAATTTTTCTTGCATTTTTCGAAAATTCCATGCATTCATAGTGTTCTTCATGATCTTCAAGTTGTTCTTGATAAGTCCTCTTGTTTGATCTTGATGTTTTCTTGTTTTGTTTTGTTTGTTGTTTTTCATATGCATTTTTCGTTTGTTAGAGTCCATGCATTAAAGATTTCTAAGTTTGGTGTCTTGCATGTTTTCTTTGCATTAAAAATTTTTCAAAAATATGTTCTTGATGTTCATCATAATCTTCAAAGTGTTCTTGGTGTTCATCTTAACATTCATAGTGTTCTTGCATGCATTGTGTTTGATCCAAAATTTTTATGTTTTGGGTCATGTTTGTGTTTTTCTCTCTCATAATTGAAAAATTCAAAAATCAAAAACATATATTTTCCTTATTTCTCTCCAAATTTTCGAAATTTTGGGTTGACTTAGTCAAAAATTTTCAAAATTAGTTGTTTCTTACAAGTCAAGACAAAATTTCAATTTTAAAAATCTTATCTTTTCAAAATCTTTTTCAAAAATCATATCTTTTCCATTTTTTTTTCTTATTTTCGAAAATTTTAAAAATTATTTTTCAAAATCTTTTTCTTATCTTTTATATCATATTTTCGAAAATATGCTAACAGTTAAAGTGATTGATTCAAAAATTTGAAGTTTGTTACTTTCTTGTTAAGAAAGGTTCAATCTTTAAATTCTAGAATCTTATCTTGTAGTTTCTTGTTAGTTAAGTCATTTTAAAAAAATTAAATCTTTTTCAAAATATCTTTTTCTTAAAATTTTTATCTTATCTTTTATATCTTATCTAACTTCTTATCTTCTTATCTTTTTAAAATTTAATTTTAAAATCTTTTTCAACTAACTAATTAACTTTTTGTTTGTTTCTTATCTTTTTCAAAACCACCTAACTACTCTTTCCTCTCTAATTTTCGAAAATATCTCACCCCTTTTTCAAAAATCCTTTTTAATTAACTAATTGTTTCATGTTTTAATTTTAATTACATTTTATCTCTAATTTTTGAAAATGCTAATCCCTTTTTTCAAAATTATTTTCGAAATTTACCTTCTCTTTTCTTATTCTATTTAATTATTTAATTACTAACACTTCTCTTCACCTCTCTTCACCTAAATATCCGAACCTACTCTTCTTCATTCTTCTCCACTTTCTTCTTCTACTAACACAAGGGAATCTCTATATTGTGACATAGAGGATTCCTCTTCTTTTCTTGTTTTCTTCTCTTTCATATGAACAGGAACAGGGAAAAAGGCACTCTTGTTGAAATTGATCCTGAACCTGAAAGGACTCTGAAAAGGAAACTAAGAGAAACTAAATTACAACAATCCAGAAACAACCTTTCAGAAATTTTCGAACAAGAGAAGGAGATGATAGCCGAAAATAATAATAATGCAAGGAGAATGCTTGGTGACTTCACAAAGCCAACGTCCAAATTTGATGGAAGAAGCATCTCCATTCCTGCCATTGGAGCCAATAATTTTGAGCTTAAGCCTCAACTAGTTGCTTTAATGCAACAAAACTGCAAGTTTTATGGACTTCCATCTGAAGATCCTTATCAGTTTTTAACTGAGTTCTTGCAGATCTGTGAGACTGTAAAGACGAATGGAGTTGATCCTGAAGTCTACAGACTCATGCTTTTCCCTTTTGCTGTAAGAGACAGAGCTAGAATATGGTTGGATTCACAACCTAAGGATAGCCTGGACTCCTGGGATAAGCTGGTCACAGCTTTCTTGGATAAATTCTTTACTCCTCAAAAGCTGAGCAAGCTGAGAGTGGATGTTCAAACCTTCAAATAAAAAGATGGCGAATCCCTCTATGAAGCTTGGGAAAGATACAAGCAGCTGACCAAAAGATGTCCATCTGACATATTTTCAAAATGGACTATATTAGATATATTCTATTATGGTCTCTCTGAATTTTCGAAAATGTCATTGGACCATTCTGCAGGTGGATCTATTCACCTAAAGAAAACGCCTGAAGAGGCTCAAGAACTCATTGATATGGTTGCAAACAACCAATTCATGTACACTTCTGAGAGGAATTCCGTGAATAATGGGATACCTCAGAAGAAAGGAGTCCTTGAAATTGATGCTCTGATTGCCATATTGGCTCAGAACAAAGTGTTGACTCAACAGGTCAACATGATCTCTCAAAATCTGAATGGATGGCAACATGCATCCAACAGTACTAAAGAGGCAGCTTCTGAAGAAGCTTATGATCCTGAGAACCCTGCCATGGCAGAGGTTAATTACATGGGTGAACCTTATGGAAACACCTATAACTCATCATGGAGAAATCATCCAAATTTCTCATGGAAGGATCAACAAAATTCTCAACAAGGCTTTAACAATGGTGGACGCAATAGGCTGAGCAATGGCAAGCCTTTTCCATCATCTTCTCAGCAACAGACAGAGAATTCTGAACAAAACACCTCTAATTTAGCCAATCTAGTCTCTGATCTGTCAAAGGCCACTTTCAGTTTTATGAGTGAAACAAGATCCTCCATCAGAAATCTGGAGGCACAAGTGGGCCAGCTGAGTAAGAAAGTCATTGAAACTCCTCCCAGTATTCTCCCAAGCAATACAGAAGAGAATCCAAAAGGAGAGTGCAAGGCCATTGATATAATAAATATGGCCGAATGCACAAGGGAGGAGGAGGACAAAAATCCTAGTGAGGAAGACCTCCTAGGACGTCCCTCAAGCAAGAAGGAGTTTCCTATTAAGAATCCAAAGGAATCTGAGGCTCATATAGAGACCATAGAGATTCCATTAAATCTCCTTCTGCCATTAATGAACTTTGAAGACTATTCTTCCTCTGAAGAGGATGAAGATGTGACTGGAGAGCAAGTTGCTCAATATTTAGGAGCTATCATGAAGCTGAATGCCAAGTTGTTTGGTAATGAGACTTGGGAAAGTGAACCTTATTTGCTCATTAGTGAACTGGATACCTGGATTCAGCAAATTTTACCTCAAAAGAAACAAGATCCTGGCAAGTTTTTGATACCTTGTACCATAGGCACCATGACCTTTGCAAAAGCTCTGTGTGATCTGGGGTCAGGGATAAATCTTATGCCACTCTCTGTAACGGAGAAGCTGGGGATCATTGAGGTACAACCTGCCTTGTTCTCATTACAATTGGCAGACAAGTCATTGAGACAAGCTTATGGAATAGTAGAGGACGTGTTAGTAAAGGTTGAAGGCCTTTACATCCCTGCTGATTTCATAATCTTAGACATTAGGAAGGAAAAGGATGAATGCATCATCCTTGGAAGACCTTTCCTAGCCACAGCAGGAGCTGTGATAGATGTCAACAGAGGTGAATTAGTCCTTCAATTGAATGGGGACTACCTTGTGTTTAAGGCACAGGGCCATCCCTCTGTGACAAAAGAGAGTAAGCATGAAGAGCTTCTCTCAGTTCAGAGTCAAGAAGAGCCCCCACAGTCAAACTCTAAGTTTGGTGTTGGGAGGCTACAACCAAACTCTAAGTTTGGTGTTAAGACCCCATATCCAAACTCTAAGTTTGGTGTTGGGACTATACAACATTGACCTGATCAACTTGTGGCTCCATGAGAGCCACTGTCAAGCTATTGACATTAAAGAAGCACTTGTTGGGAGGCAACCCAATTTTATTTATCTAACTTTTATTTTATTTTAATTTATTATTATTTTGTGTTTTATTAGGTACATGATCATGAGGAGTCACGAAAAAAAATATAAAAATTAAAAACAGAATCAAAAATAGCAGAAGAAAAATCACACCCTGGAGGAAGCACAGGCTGGCGTTCAACACCAGTAAGGAGCATCTGGCTGGCGTTCAACGCCAGAACAGAGCATGAATCTGGTGCTGAACGCCAGAAACAAGCAACATTCTGGTGTTTAAACGCCAGAAATGTGCCTAGAGGAAAAGCTGGCGCTGAACGCCAGTAACAAGCATGAAACTGGCGTTCAACGCCAGAAACATGCTTTACATGGGTGTTGAACGCCCAGAACGTGCATCACTCGGCGTTTAAATGCCAGAATGGTGTGCAAAGGAATTTTACATGCGTATTTGGTGCAGGGATGGAATTCCTTGACACCTCAGGATCTGTGGACCCCACAGGATCCCCACCTACTATATTCCCACCTTACCTCCTAATCCTATTTTACTCTTCCCCATGTCACACTTCCCAAAAACCCTTCACCAATCACCTCAATCTCTCTTCCCAATCACCTATTCACCACTCACATCCATCCACTCTTCCCCATAAACCCCACCTACCTTCAAAATTCAAAAACATTTTCCCACCCAATCCCACCCTAAATGGCCGAACCTACCCTCTCCCCTCTCCCTATATATACCCTTCCATTCTACTTCATTTTCACACAACACTACCCCCTCTACTATACCTTGGCCGAATCCATCTCCCCTCACTCTCCTCCATTTTCTTCTTCTTCTTCTTCTTCTCTTCTTTCTTCTCTTACTCGAGGGCGAGCAATATTTTAAGTTTGGTGTGATAAAAGCATAAGCTTTTTGTTTTCCATTACCATCAATGGCACCTAAGGCCGGAGAATCCTCAAGAAAAGGAAAAGGGAAGACAAAAGCTTCCACCTCCGAGTCATGAGAGATGGAAAGATTCATCTCCAAGAGCCATCAAGACCACTTCTATGATGTTGTGGCAAAGAAGAAGGTGATCCCCGAGGTCCCTTTCAAGCTCAAGAAAAATGAGTATCCGGAGATCCGACATGAAATCCGAAGAAGAGGTTGGGAAGTCCTAACCAACCCCATGCAACAAGTCGGAATCTTAACGGTTCAAGAGTTCTATGCCAATGCATGGATCACTAGGAACCATGATCAAAGTATGAACCCGAGTCCAAAGAATTATCTCACAATGATTCGGGGGAAATACTTAGATTTTAGTCCAGAAAATGTGAGGTTGGCGTTCCACTTGCCCATGATGCAAGGAGATGAACGCCCCTACACTAGAAGGGTCAACTTTAATCAAAGGTTGGACCAAGTCCTTATGGACATATGTGTGGAAGGAGCTCAATGGAAGAGAGACTCCAAAGGCAAGCCAGTCCAACTAAGAAGACTGGACCTCAAGCCTGTGGCTAGAGGATGGTTGGAGTTCATTCAACGCTCCATCATTCCCACTAGCAACCGATCTGAAGTTACTGTGAATCAGGCCATCATGATTCATAGCATCATGATTGGAGAGGAAGTAGAAGTTCATGAAATCATCTCTAATGAATTCTACCAAATAGCCGAAAAGCCCTCCACCATGGCAAGGCTAGCTTTTCCTCACCTTATTTGCCATCTATGTTACTCAGCTGGAGTTATCATAGAAGGAGACATCTCCATTGAAGAGGATAAGCCCATCACCAAGAAGAGGATGGAGCAAGCAAGAGAGACCCTTCACGGTTCTCAAGAGATGCATGAGGAAGCTCATCATCAAGAAATCCCTGAAATGCCTCAAGGGATGCATGATGAGCGGATAATTTGTACACTTTTTGGCATTGTTTTTAGTATGTTTTTAGTATCTTTTAGTTAGTTTTTAGTATAATTTTATTAGTTTTTATTTAAAAATCACTTTTCTGGACTTTACTATGAGTTTGTGTGTTTTTCTGTGATTTCAGGTATTTTCTGACTGAAATTGAAGGTTCTGAGCAAAAATCTGATCCAGAGACTGAAAAGGACTGCAGATGCTGTTGGATTCTGACCTCCCTGCACTCGAAGTGGATTTTTTGGAGCTACAGAAGCCCAAATGGCGCGCTCTCAACGGCGTTGGAAAGTAGACATCCTGGGCTTTCCAGGAATATATAATAGTCCATACTTTGCCCAAGATTTGATGGCCCAAACCGGCGTAGCAATTCGGCCTCAGGAATTCCAGCGTTAAACGCCGGAACTGGCATAAAACTTGGAGTTAAACGCCCAAACTGGCATGAAAGCTGGCATTTAACTCCAGAAAAGGTCTCTACACGAAAATGCTTCATTGCTCAGCCCAAGCACACACCAAGTGGGCCCGGAAGTGGATTTGTCTGTCATTTACTCATTTCTGTAAACCTTAGGTGACTAGTTTTACTATTAATAGGATCTTTGGACATTGTATCTGTAACTTATGACCTCATGACATTTTTTACACGTTTCTTGTGTACCTTCCACGGCATGAGTCTCTAAACCCCATGGTTGGGGGTGAGGAGCTCTGCTGTGTCTTGATGGATTAATGCAATTACTACTGTTTCTTATTCAATCATGCTTGCTTCCATTCTAAGATATCACTTGCTCCTAACCCGGATGAATGTGATGATCCGTGACACTCATCATCATTCTCAACTATGAACATGTGCCTGACAACCACCTCTGTTCTACCTTAGATTAAGTAGATATCTCTTGGATTCTTTAATCGGAATCTTCGTGGTATAAGCTAGAACTGATGGCGGCATTCAAGAGAGTCCGGAAGGTCTAAACCTTGTCTGTGGTATTCTGAGTAGGACTCAATGATTGAATGACTGTGACGTGCTTCAAACTCCTGAAGGCGGGGCGTTAGTGACAGACGCAAAAGAATCACTGGATTCTATTCCGGCCTGAACGAGAACCGACAGATGATTAGCCATGCTGTGACAGAGCATCGGGACGTATTTTCACTGAGAGGATGGGAGGTAGCCACTGACAACGGTGAAACCCTACATACAGCTTGCCATGGAAGGAGCCTTGCGTGTTTGATGAAGAAGACAGTAGGAAAGCAGAGATTCAGAAGATGGAGCATCTCCAAAACCTCAACCTATTCTCCATTACTGCTGAACAAGTAATCATTTCATGTTCTTTTGCTTTTTACAATCAATCCTGATAATTTCTGATATCCTGACTAAGATTTACAAGATAACCATAGCTTGCTTCAAGCCGACAATCTCCGTGGGATCGACCCTTGCTCACGCAAGGTATTACTTGGACGACCCAGTGCACTTGCTGGTTAGTTGTGCGGGATTGCAAAAGTGTTATTGCAATTTCGTGCACCAAGTTTTTGGCGCCGTTGCCGGGGATTGTTCGAGTTTGGACAACTGACGGCTTATCTTGTTGCTTAGATTAGGACTGTTTATTTTTGTTGGTTTAGAGTCTTTTAGTTGGGTCTAGTTTCATATTTTAAGTTTGGTGTCAATTGCATGCCTTTGTTTTTCTTTTAAATTTTCGATTTTGCATGTTCTTAAGTCCCTTTTTGATTCATAAAAATTCTAAGTGGTGTCCTCTTTGTGTTTTTCCTTTAAAATTTTCGAAAATTAGTGTTTGATTTTCTAAAAATTTTAAGTTTGGTGTCTTTTTGTTGTTTTTCTCTTTCCTCTTTTTAAAAATCAAATCTTTTTCATAAAAATTTTTCAATCGTATCTTTTTAATTGCTATTTTCAAAATCTTTTTAATTAACTAATTGATTCAGTTCTCAATTTGCTTTGATTTTATTCTCTTTTTGATTTTCGAATTTTTATCTTAATATTCCTATTATTTTATTTTAATTTTTTTCGTTTAATTCAAAAAAAAAAAACAAAATTTATCTATTTGCAATCATTATCATTTCCCTTTTGTCCATTATGGACTTAAGTGGGATTAATCAGTCCAAAAGGACTCTGGGGTCATATGCTAACCCCATTACAGCTGCATATGGGAGTAGCATCTGTGTACCTCCCATCAAAGCAAGCAGCTTTGAGCTAAATCCTCAACTCATTATCATAGTGCAGCAAAATTGCCAGTATTCCGGTCTTCCACAGGAAGAACCTACTGAGTTTCTGGCACAGTTCTTACAAATTGCTGACACAGTACATGATAAAGAGGTAGATCAGGATGTCTACAGACTATTACTGTTCCCATTTGCTGTAAAAGATCAAGCTAAAAGGTGGTTGAATAACCAACCTACAACAAGCATAAAGACATGGAAACAGTTGTCAGACAAATTCCTGAATCATTTTTACCCTCCAAAGAGGATGACACAGCTAAGGCTGGACATCCAAGGCTTTAAACAAGAGGATAATGAATCCCTTTATAATGCCTGGGAGAGGTATAGAGGTATGCTTAGAAAATGTCCCTCTGAAATGTTTTCAGAGTGGGTACAGTAAGACATTTTCTACTATGGGCTTACAGAGAAAGCTCAGATGTCTTTAGACCACTCAGCTGGTGGATCCATACACATGAGGAAGACAATTGAAGAAGCTCAAGAGCTTATAGACACTGTTGCTAGAAATCAATACTTATATTCTAGCAATGAGTTCGTCCCAAAAGAGGAGGTCATGGCATTAGTCACTGATCCTAATCCTCAAGAACAGATGAATGAGCTTAATCAACAATTACTCCTGATGGCAGAAAAGTTAGCAGAATTTAAAGAAATGCTCCATGATACTAAAGTTGCTAATAAGAGCATAGAACTGCAGTTAAATCAAGCAAAACAGCAGATATCTAAACAGATAACAGAAGAATGTCAAGCAGTTCAACTGAGGAGTGGGAAAGCACTGAATGCCACTGCTCAAAAGAGCAAAAAGCCAAATAAGGAACACATGACAGAGGATAACCAAACCACTGTTCAAAATCCCTCTGAGGACAGCAAGAGCCCAGAGAGGAATATTATTGGCGTTCAAACGCCAGAAAGGGAAGGAAAGTTGGCGTTAAACGCCCATTCCTTGCCCAGTTCTGGCGTTCAAACGCCAGAAAAGGGGGAGAAGTTGGCGTTTAACGCCCAATCTTCACCCATTCCTGGCGTTCAGACGCCAAAGGGAAATCAGACACCTGAGAGTGCTGATAATTATTCCCCTAACAAGGCTTCTTCAACCACTTCTGTAAGGAATAAACCTGCAGCATCTAAGGTTGAAGAATATCAAGCCACAATGCCTTATCCTCAGAAACTCCGCAAGGCGGAACAGGATAAGCAATTTGCCCGCTTTGCAGACTATCTAAGGACTCTTGAAATAAAGATTCCGTTTGCAGAGGCACTTGAGCAAATACCCTCTTATGCTAAGTTCATGAAAGAGATCTTAAGCCATAAGAAGGATTGGAGAGAAACTGAAAAAGTGTTTCTCACTGAAGAATGCAGTGCAGTCATTTTGAAAAGCTTGCCAGAAAAGCTTCAAGATCCTGGAAGCTTTATGATACCCTGCACCTTAGAGGGAGCTTGCACCAAGACAGCCCTATGTGATCTTGGAGCAAGTATCAATCTAATACCTGCATCCACTATCAGAAAGCTTGGGTTGACTGGAGAAGTCAAACCAACCAGGATATGCCTCCAACTTGCTGATGGTTCCATTAAACACCCATCAGGCATAATAGAGGACATGATTGTCAAGGTTGGGCCATTTGCCTTTCCAACTGACTTTGTGGTGCTGGAAATGGAGGAGCACAAGAGTGCAACTCTCATTCTAGGAAGACCCTTCCTGGCAACTGGACGAACTCTCATTGATGTACACAAAGGGGAAGTAACCCTGAGAGTCAATGAGGATGAGTTCAAGTTGAATGCTGTGAAAGCTATGCAGCATCCAGACACACCAGATGATTGCATAGGCGCTGACATTATTGATTCTCTGGTAGAAGAGATCAATATGACTGAAAGCCTAGAATCAGAGCTTGAGGACATCTTCAAGGATGCCCAACCTGATCAAGAAAAATTAGAGGAAATAAAGGAATTTTCGAAAATTCCTCAGGAGGAGGATAAGTCTCCCAAACCTGAACTCAAACCTCTACCACCATCTCTGAAATATGTATTTCTGGGAGAGGGTGACACTTTTCCAGTGATTATAAGCTCTGCTTTAAATCCACAGGAAGAGGAAGCACTGATTCAAGTGCTAAGGACACACAAGACAGCTCTTGGGTGGTCCATAAGTGATCTTAAGGGCATTAGCCCAGCTAGATGCATGCACAAGATCCTGTTGGAGGATAATGCCAAACCAGTGGTCCAACCACAGAGGAGGCTAAATCCAGCCATGAAGGAGGTGGTGCAGAAAGAGGTCACTAAATTACTAGAGGCTGGGATTATTTATCCTATTTCTGATAGCCCCTGGGTGAGCCCTGTCCAGGTTGTTCCCAAAAAGGGAGGCATGACAGTGGTTCATAATGAAAAAAATGAACTGGTTCCTACAAGAACAATCACAGGATGGCGCATGTGTATTGACTACAGAAGGCTCAATACAGCCACCAGAAAGGATCATTTTCCTTTACCATTCATAGACCAAATGCTAGAAAGACTAGCTGGTCATGACTATTACTGCTTTTTGGATGGCTATTCAGGCTACAACCAAATTGCAGTAGATCCCCAGGACCAAGAGAAAACAGCATTTACTTGCCCTTCTGGCGTGTTTGCCTATAGGAGGATGCCTTTTGGTCTGTGCAATGCACCTGCAACCTTTCAGAGGTGCATGCTCTCTATCTTCTCAGATATGGTAGAGAAATTTCTGGAAGTCTTCATGGATGACTTTTCAGTATATGGAGACTCATTCAGCTCCTGTCTTAACCACTTATCCCTTGTCCTGAAAAGGTGCCAAGAGACTAACCTGGTTTTAAACTGGGAGAAATGTCACTTTATGGTGACTGAAGGAATTGTCCTTGGGCACAAAATTTCAAGCAGGGGAATAGAGGTGGATAAGGCAAAGGTAGAGGTAATTGAAAAATTACCACCACCTGCCAATGTTAAGGCAATCAGAAGCTTTCTGGGGCATGCAGGATTCTATAGAAGGTTTATAAAGGATTTTTCAAAAATTGCAAAACCTCTGAGTAATCTGCTAGCTGCTGACACACCATTTGTGTTTGACACACAGTGTCTGCAGGCATTTGAGACCCTGAAAGCTAAGCTGGTCACAGCACCAGTCATCTCTGCACCAGATTGGGCATTACCATTTGAATTAATGTGTGATGCCAGTGACCATGCCATCGGTGCAGTGTTAGGACAGAGGCATGACAAGCTTCTGCACGTCATTTACTATGCCAGCCGTGTTCTAAATGACGCACAGAAGAATTACACAACCACAGAAAAAGAGTTACTTGCAGTGGTCTATGCCATTGACAAGTTTAGATCCTATCTAGTGGGATCCAAAGTGGTTGTGTATACTGACCATGCTGCTCTTAAATACTTACTCACAAAGCAGGATTCAAAACCCAGGCTTATCAGATGGGTATTGCTTCTGCAGGAGTTTGATATAGAAATAAGAGACAGAAAAGGGACAGAGAACCAAGTAGCTGATCATCTGTCCCGAATAGAACCAGTAGCTGGGGCGTCCCTCCCTTCTACTGAGATCTCTGAGACTTTCCCAGATGAGCAACTATTTGCCATCCAGGAAGCTCCATGGTTTGCAGATATTGCAAACTATAAAGCTGTGAGGTTCATACCCAAGGAGTACAGCAATGTGCAAAGAAAGAAATTAATTTCAGATGCCAAGTACTACCTCTGGGATGAACCATATCTCTTTAAGAGATGTGCTGACGGAGTGATCCGCAGATGTGTACCCAGAGAAGAAGCACAGAAGATCCTATGGCACTGCCATGGATCACATTATGGAGGACACTTTGGAAGTGAGCGAACAGCCACTAAAGTCCTCCAGTGCGGCTTCTACTGGCCTACTCTCTATAAAGATTCCCGAGAGTTTGTGCGTAACTGTGACAGTTGCCAAAGAGCTGGTAACCTGCCTCACGGATATGCCATGCCTCAACAAGGGATATTAGAGATAGAATTGTTTGATGTATGGGGAATTGACTTCATGGGTCCATTTCCACCATCATACTCAAACACTTACATTCTGGTGGCAGTGGACTATGTATCTAAGTGGGTAGAAGCAATTGCTACACCCACTAATGATACCAAGACCGTGCTGAAATTCCTCCAGAAACACATTTTCAGCAGATTTGGTGTTCCCAGAGTACTAATCAATGACGGGGGCACTCATTTCTGCAATAGACTGCTACACTCTGCTATGGTTAGACATGGAATTAGCCATAAAGTGGCAACTCCGTATCATCCACAGACAAATGGGCAAGCAGAAGTCTCTAACAGAGGACTAAAAAGAATCCTAGAACGGACTGTGATGGCCCGAAGAAAGGATTGGGCAAAGAGCTTGGATGATGCTCTGTGGGCATACAGAACAGCATTCAAGACTCCTATAGGAACCTCTCCATACCAACTGGTGTATGGGAAGGCCTGTCATTTGCCTGTGGAACTGGAACATAAAGCCTATTGGGCAACCAGATTCCTAAACATGGATGCTCAGTTAGCTGGTGAGAAAAGACTGCTCCAGCTAAATGAGCTAGAGGAGTTCAGATTCAATGCCTTTGAAAATGCAAAAATTTATAAGGAAAAGGCAAAGAAGTGGCATGACAAGAGATTGTCAACCAGAGTCTTTGAGCCAGGACAAAAAGTTCTGCTCTTCAACTCCAGGCTCAAATTGTTTCCAGGAAAACTCAAATCCCGGTGGAGGGGTCCGTATGTGATTACAGGAGTGTCACCATATGGATATGTTGAGCTTCAGGATATTGATTCTGACAAGAAGTTCATTGTTAATGGACAGAGAATCAAGCACTATCTTGAAGGAAATTTTGAGCAGGAATGCTCAAAACTGAGACTTGAGTGATTCTCAGCAAAGGTCCAGCTAAAGACAGTAAAGAAGCGCTTGCTGGGAGGCAACCCAGTCATTGGGAAGGTATATGATTAGTTCTTACAGAGGCAAGTATCAAAAATGAAGGAATTCACAGAGTTACAGAAGGATTCAGCTCAAAAAGCAGAGAAAATGAGCTTACTGGCGAAAAAATGCCAGTAAGGGGCATTTTGGGCGTTAAACGCCAGAATGGGTACCATTCTGGGCGTTTAACGCCAGGAATGGTGCCATTTTGGGCGTTAAACGCCAGAATGGGCACCATTCTGGGCGTTTAACGCCAGGTGTGCAGCATCCTGGGCGTTTTGAAAAACGCCCAGTGATAAAGGATTTCTGGCGTTTAACGCCAGCCAGGGCACCTGGCTGGGCGTTAAATGCCCAAAAGGGGTAACAATTGGGCGTTAAACGCCAGAATGGGTGCCATTCTGGGCGTTTAACGCCAGAAAGGTGGGGGGACCACATTTTTGTTTTCAACTCAAATTTTTTCAAACTTTCCTCTTTTCACCCATACTCTTCTACATAAATGCACTTCAAACTTTCATCATTCACTTTCAAATCTCCACAAATCAAAACCATTCTTCAAATCTATTTCAAATTAATCCCAAATCTTCTTCAAAAATTCACCCTTTTCTCAATTTCTTTCCATATCTTCTCAAATCTTCTTTCAATTCTTCTTCTTTTTTTTCGAAATCTCTTCCTCCCCACCTTATAAAAACACGTTCAGCCCCTCATTCCACCACACCATTCGAATTTCCTCTTCCTCTCTCTCTCTTCTTTCTTTTCTTTTGCTTGAGGACAAGCAAACCTCTAAGTTTGGTGTGCTTTTCCGTGATCACTAAGCCAAGATTCATCAAGATCATGGCACCCAAGGGAAAACAAACCAATTTAAGAGGCAAGAAAGAGAATAATCCAAAGAATCTTTGGAATCAAGAGAAGTTCTTAACCAAAGAACATGAAGACCATTATCACAAAATAATGGGTCTGAGGTCAGTGATCCCGGAAGTAAAATTTGATCTGAAAGAAGATGAATATCCGGGGATCCAAGAGCAAATTCGAAACAGAGGATGGGAAGTTCTGACCAATCCTGAGACAAAGGTTGGAAGGAACATGGTTCAGGAATTCTACTCAAATCTGTGGTTAACAGATAAGCAGAGAATGACTGGAACCGCTTACCATACCTACAGAACCATGGTCAGAGGGAAAGTTATGTACTTCCATCTGGACAAAATAAGAGAAATCTTCAAGTTGCCTCAACTGCAAGATGATCCTGACTCCTTTAATAGGAGGATGGTGAGAGTAGATAAAGGGTTGGATCAAGTTCTAGAGGACATATGCCTCCCTGGAACTAAGTGGATAACCAATTCTAAGGGTGTCCCAAACCAACTCAAGAGAGGAGACCTCAAACCAATTGCAAGAGGTTGGCTAGACTTCATTGGGCGTTCCATATTGCCCACTAGCAACCGTTCTGAGGTAACTATCAAGAGAGCAGTGATGATTCATTGCATTATGCTTGGAAAAGCAGTGGAGGTGCATCATGTGATTGCTTGTGAGATCTACACAATTGCAAATAAGAATTCCACTGAAGCCAAATTGGCCTACCCAAGCTTGATCTCCTTGCTCTGTAAAGAGGCTGGGGTGAAGATGGGAGTAGATGAATTCATACCCATTGAACATCCAATCACCAAGAAGTCAATGGAAGGACAAGTGCAAGACAACTCCATCAAGAGGAGGGCGCATGAGTTCCTCCCTGAATTCCCTGAAATTGGCTACTGGACCAGCCTAGAAGCATCCATTAACAAGTTGCAAGAGACTATGGAGCAACTGAAGGAAGAACAGCAGAATCAGAACTGCATGATCTGCAAATTGCTGAAGGAACAAGAGAAGCAGGGGCGTGAAATCCAAGAATTGAAACGCCAAAAGCTCTCCTCTCAAGCTGAGGGAGCATCCACTTCTCAAAATCAAGGTTGTTGAGTCCTAACTCTGTGAAAACCTCTATCATTAGGAGCCTATTTTTGCGTTTTTTTTTATTTTCTAGTCTAATCTTATATTTATTTTTGAGTATTGTTCTTAATTCATAATTAATAAAATTTAAAGATTATGCCTTAAAGTTATGAATGTCCTATGAATCCATCACCTCTCTTAAATGAAAAATGCTTTAATCACAAAAGAACAAGAAGTACAGGATTTCAAATTTATCTCTGAAACTAGTTGAATTAGCTTGATGTGGTGACAATACTTTTTGTTTTCTGAATGAATGCTTGAACAGTGCATATGTCTTTTGAATTTGTTGTTTTGAGAATGTTAAAATTGTTGGCTCTTGAAAGAATGAGGAGAAAGAGAACTGTTATTGAGGATCTGAAAAATCATCAAATTGATTCTTGAAGCAAGAAAAAGCAGTATTCAAAAAAAAAAAGAAATTCGAAAAAAAAAGAGAAAAGAGAGAAGAAAAAGAAAAAGAAAGAAATAAAGGTGTGAACCAAAGCAAAAAGAGTGTGCTTAAGAACCCTGGACACCTCTAATTGGGGACTCTAGCAAAGCTGAGTCACAATCTAAAAAGGTTCACCCAATTATGTGTCTGTGGCATGTATGTATCCGGTGGTAATACTGGAAGACAGAGTGCTTTGGGCCACAGCCAAGACTCATACACTAGCTATGTTCAAGAATCATCATACTTAACTAGGAGAATCAATAACACTATCTGAGTTCTTAGTTCTCATAGATGCCAATCATTCTGAACTTCAAAGGATAGAGTGAGATGCCAAAACTGTTCGGAGGCAAAAAGTTACTAGTCCCGCTCATCTAATTGGAACTGTGTTTCTTTGATATTTTGGAGTCTATAGTATATTCTCTTCTTTTTATCCTAGTTTGATTTTCAGTTGCTTGGGGACAAGCAACAATTTAAGTTTGGTGTTGTGATGAGCGGATAATTTGTACACTTTTTGGCATTGTTTTTAGTATGTTTTTAGTATCTTTTAGTTAGTTTTTAGTATAATTTTATTAGTTTTTATTTAAAAATCACTTTTCTGGACTTTACTATGAGTTTGTGTATTTTTCTGTGATTTCAGGTATTTTCTGACTGAAATTGAAGGTTCTGAGCAAAAATCTGATCCAGAGACTGAAAAGGACTGCAGATGCTGTTGGATTCTGACCTCCCTGCACTCGAAGTAGATTTTCTGGAGCTACAGAAGCCCAAATGGCGCGCTCTCAACGGCGTTGGAAAGTAGACATCCTGGGCTTTCCAGGAATATATAATAGTCCATACTTTGCCCAAGATTTGATGGCCCAAACCGGCGTAGCAATTCGGCCTCAGGAATTCCAGCGTTAAACGCCGGAACTGGCATAAAACTTGGAGTTAAACGCCCAAACTGGCATGAAAGCTGGCGTTTAACTCCAGAAAAGGTCTCTACACGAAAATGCTTCATTGCTCAACCCAGGCACACACCAAGTGGGCCCGGAAGTGGATTTGTCTGTCATTTACTCATTTCTGTAAATCTTAGGTGACTAGTTTTACTATTAATAGGATCTTTGGACATTGTATCTGTACCTTATGACTTCATGACATTTTTTACACGTTTCTTGTGTACCTTCCACGGCATGAGTCTCTAAACCCCATGGTTGGGGGTGAGGAGCTCTGCTGTGTCTTGATGGATTAATGCAATTACTACTGTTTCTTATTCAATCATGCTTGCTTCCATTCTAAGATATCACTTGCTCCTAACCCGGATGAATGTGATGATCCGTGACACTCATCATCATTCTCAACTATGAACATGTGCCTGACAACCACCTCTGTTCTACCTTAGATTAAGTAGATATCTCTTGGATTCTTTAATCGGAATCTTCGTGGTATAAGCTAGAACTGATGGCGGCATTCAAGAGAGTCCGGAAGGTCTAAACCTTGTCTGTGGTATTCTGAGTAGGACTCAATGATTGAATGACTGTGACGTGCTTCAAACTCCTGAAGGCGGGGCGTTAGTGACAAACGCAAAAGAATCACTGGATTCTATTCCGGCCTGAACGAGAACCGACAGATGATTAGCCATGCTGTGACAGAGCATCGGGACGTATTTTCACTGAGAGGATGGGAGGTAGCCACTGACAACGGTGAAACCCTACATACAGCTTGCCATGGAAAGAGCCTTGCGTGTTTGATGAAGAAGACAGTAGGAAAACAGAGATTCAGAAGATGGAGCATCTCCAAAACCTCAACCTATTCTCCATTACTGCTGAACAAGTAATCATTTCATGTTCTTTTGCTTTTTACAATCAATCCTGATAATTTCTGATATCCTGACTAAGATTTACAAGATAACCATAGCTTGCTTCAAGCCGACAATCTCCGTGGGATCGACCCTTGCTCACGCAAGGTATTACTTGGACGACCCAGTGCACTTGCTGGTTAGTTGTGCGGGATTGCAAAAGTGTTATTGCAATTTCGTGCACCAATGCACTTTCCTCCCAACAACTATTGGGACCAACTCAACACTTCCTTAGAAGATTTGAGCCACAATGTTGAACAATTAAGGGTGGAACATCATGAGCACTCCATCATTCTCCATGAAATAAGAGAATATCAAAGAGCAATGAGGGAGGAGCAACAAAGGCAAGGAAGGGACATAGAAGAGCTTAAGAACATTGTTGGTCCTTCAAGAAGAAGACGCCACTAAAGGTGGATTCATTCCTTGTTCTTATTTCTTTCTGTTTTTCGGTTTTTATATTGTGTTTATCTATGTTTTGTGTCTCTACTTCATGATCATTAGTGTGTAGTAACCATGTCTTAAAGCTATGAATAAAATCCATTAATCCTTCACCTCTCTTAAATGAAATATGTTTTAATTCAAAAGAACAAGAAGTACATGAATTTCGAATTTATCCTTGAATTTAATTTAATTATATTGATGTGGTGACAATACTTTTTGTTTTCTGAATGAATGCTTGAACAGTGCATATTTTTGATCTTGTCGTTTATGAATGTTAAAATTGTTGGCTCTTGAAAGAATTATGAACAAATAGAAATTTTATTGATGATCTGAAAAATCATGAAATTGATTCTTGAAGCAAGAAAAAGCAGTGAAAAACAAAAGCTTGCGAAAAAAAAAATATGGCGAAAAAAAAATAGAAAGAAAAAGAAAAAGCAAGCAGAAAAAAGCCAATAGCCCTTAAAACCAAAAGGCAAGGGTAAAAAAGATCCAAGGCTTTGAGCATCAATGGATAGGAGGGCCCAAGGAAATAAAATCCAGGCCTAAGCGGCTAAATCAAGTTGTCCCTAACCATGTGCTTGTGTCATGAAGGTCCAAGTGAAAAGCTTGAGACTGAGTGGTTAAAGTCGTGATCCAAAGCAAAAAGAGTGTGCTTAAGAGCTCTGGACACCTCTAACTGGGGACTTTAGCAAAGCTGAGTCACAATCTGAAAAGGTTCACCCAGTTATGTGTATGTGGCATTTATGTATCCGGTGGTAATACTGGAAAACAAAGTGCTTAGGGCCACGGCCAAGACTCCTAAGTAGCTGTGTTCAAGAATCAACATGCTTAACTAGGAAAGTCAATAACATTATCCAAAATTCTAAGTTCCTAGAGAAACCAATCATTCTGAACTTCAAAGGAAAAAGTGAGATGCCAAAACTATTCAGAAGCAAAAAGATACAAGTCCCGCTCATCTAATTATAATTAATATTCATTGATATTCTGGAATTTATAGTATATTCTCTTCTTTTTATCCTATTTGATTTTCAGTTGCTTGGGGACAAGCAACAATTTAAGTTTGGTGTTGTGATGAGCGGATAATTTATACGCTTTTTGGCATTGTTTTTAGGTAGTTTTTAGTAAGTTCAAGCTACTTTTAGGGATGTTTTCATTAGTTTTTATGTTAAATTCACATTTCTGGACTTTACTATGAGTTTGTGTGTTTTTCTGTGATTTCAGGTAATTTCTGGCTAAAATTGAGGGACTTGAGCAAAACTCTGAAAAAGGCTGACAAAAGGACTGCTGATGCTGTTTGAATCTGACCTCCCTGCACTCAAAATGAATTTTCTGGAGCTACAGAACTTCAAATGGCACGCTCTCAACGGCGTTGGAAAGTAGACATCGAGATCTTTCCAGCAATATATAATAGTCCATACTTTATTCGGAAATTGACGACGTAAATTGACGTTGAACGCCAAGTACATGCTGCTGTCTGGAGTTAAACGCCAGAAACACGTCATGATCCGGAGTTGAACGCCCAAAACACGTTATAACTTAGAGTTCAACTCCAAGAAAAGCCTCAGCTCGTGGATAGATCAAGCTCAGCCCAAGCATACACCAAGTGGGCCCCGGAAGTTGATTTATGCATCAATTACTTACTCATGTAAACCCTAGTAGCTAGTTTAGTATAAATAAGACTTTTTACTAATGTATTAGTAGTCTTTTGACCACGTTTCATCTTTGGTCTCAGTTTTGTTTTATTCTTCATCTTAGGAGGCCATTGAGCACGTTTTAGGGGGCTGGCCATTCGGCCATGACTGAACCCTTCACTTATGTGTTTTCAACGGTGGAGTTTCTGCACACCATAGATTAAGGGTGTGGAGCTCTGCTGTACCTCAAGTTTCAATACAATTATTATTACTTTCTATTCAATTCTCTTTTATTCTTATTCCAAGATATACGTTGCACAACACTTTGATGAATATGATGATCCGTGACACTCATCATCATTCACATTTATGAACGTGCGTGACTGACAACCACTTCCGTTCTACCTTAGGCCGGGCGTATATCTCTTAGATTCCCAAATAGAATCTTCGTGGTATAAGCTAGATAGATGGCGGCATTCATGGGGATCCAGAAAGTCTAACCTTGTCTGTGGTATTCCGAGTAGGATCCCGGGAATCCGGAAAGTCTAACCTTGTCTGTGGTATTCCGAGTAGGATTCCGGTATTGAATGACTGTGACGAGCTTCAAACTCCTGAAGGCTGGGCGTTAGTGACAGACACAAAAGGATCAATGGATTCTATTCCATCCTGATTGAGAACCGACATATGATTAGCCGTGCTGTGACAGAGCATTTGGACCATTTTCACTGAGAGGATGGGATGTAGCCATCAACAAGGGTGATGCCTCCAGACGATTAGCCGTGCAGTGACAGCGCATAGGACCATTTTCCCGAAAGGATTAAAAGTAGCCATTGATGATGGTGATGCCCTACATACAGCTTGCCATGGAAAGGAGTAAGAAGGATTGGATGAAAGCAATAAGAAAGTAGAGATTCGAAAGGATTCCAGCATCTCCACACGCCTATCTGAAATTCCCACTATTGATTTACATAAGTATTTCTATCCCTTTTTATTTTCTATTTATTATTAATTATTCGAGAATCCATAAACCAAATATAATGCCTAACTGAGATTTACAAGGTGACCATAGCTTGCTTCATACCAACAATCTCTGTGGGATCGACCCTTACTCACGTAAGGTATTACTTGGATGACCTAGTACACTTGCTGGTTAAGTTGAACGGAGTTGTGTCCACACATAGTTGAAAAAGCAATGAATTTTACAAAATACAATAACAAAGGAATCAGAATTTCGTCCACCAAGCAACAAGCTCATAATCCCCCTCACGGGCGCTGTTACCACAAATCCTATGGCGCTTCCTCAGCTCTGTGCAAAATTCGGCATCCACAACAGAAACACACAACAAGACAAGGGAGTCCAGCCAATCGGACATTCCCTCAGGAACTCTGGAAGACATCTCTACAATGTTATTGCGAGAAGACATGAGGCCAACTAATCCTACAAGTAAGAAAAGAAGATGGGGTTACTAAAAACATCTCGAACAAGGGAGAAAACAACTCAATACGATACAGGCGAAACAAACAGAAAAGGAAAAACCCCAAGACTCAAACCAAAAGCCTTGGGGCATCCTTTGGAGGCAATAATCAAGCAAGGTTTCTAGGAAAATCTACAGCTTCCACCCCAGCATTTCTCAAACAAGAAAAAGACTTTAAACAAGCAAGCATTTTCAGAAGCATAAGTCATCACAGTTTACCAAGCAAAAAGCATTCCCAAACGTCAAAACGCGCCAAGTAGAAAACGTTAAAGGTACGAACTTTCTCAAAATCAGAAACAAAAAGCAATCAAGCAAAGCGAGGAACAGATGCGGATTCTCTATTAGAAGCAACCAAAAAACCCTAGAAAGCCTCGACGGAAATGCCAAAAGAGCGCACAAAAGAAAGCCAAGGAAAAACACATTTACAGCGACAAATAAACGCAAGATCACGAAAAGGTTCAAACTTTCAAACATGCAAAATCAAAGCTTCACCAAAAAACTAAAAGTGAAGCCACGAAAGAAGCAAGAAAGTTAGTACCAACCTGAGAAAATCAGCAGGCTTCAAGCAAGTTGGAGAGGGAAGGCAAAATCTGGAATTGCTCTCTCAAAGTAAAAGAGAAGACACGAGCAAAAGCAACGTCGCGGGGCTGAAACGCGAAACTGCAAAACTCCAGGCAGAGGCTTTAGAAAAAACAAACAACGCCGCAACACTAAAGAAATGTTGAAAGCGAGAGAATGAAGGGAGAAATGCGAAGAAGTTATGAAAAGGGCGAAGGAGAGAAACCGTTTCTGGGTTTTCAAAATCAAAATAAAAGAGCCAAAGGGAAACGGGGCAATTAATGTTAAAATTAATGTAGGCATTAAACCCTCGCACGTTTCCAAAGCGCCGATATAAAAGCGCGCGCTTTTAGAGGAAAAACGTTCTACATTCAAAAGCTTCTACAAAGGAATCGACAAAATGCTTGAGTTCGGCTTCACTAAAGAAGGACCGAAGTCAAAGAACACGGCCTCAAAAAGAAGACCGAGCTCAAGCAGGGGCACTGTTCATACCCTGGGTCGAGATGACCGAGTCGGAATGTTCAGTAACAAAGCGACCGACCTCTTTAGGTCAAGCGGACCGACTTCTTTACGAAGAAGTCGGCCAAAGTGACAGGAAAAGCCCAAAGAAGGGCCCTACTCAAGGAATACGACCCAGATCCAAAGGTAGCCCAAGCCGATAGAGACAAGGGCGGTTCCATGGAAGATAAGCTAACCTCAACAAGAGATAAGATAAGATAAGATAACTAACTTATCTTATCCACAGAAGGTCACATCTCACCACTATAAATACACTGGAGCACCCAGGTATAACTCATACTCTAATTCTACTCAATACCTGCTTAATACCCTTGCTAACTTAAGCATCGGAGTCCCTTGCAGGTACCCCCCACCCTTCGGTGAGAAAGGATCAGCAGCACTCTCAGTTCCACAAGTCGGACACACCAGCTTCGGCCGCTATACGCCTGCCGGACACTTTGGCTCCGACCAACCCAGAAGATCTCGACCGAGATCGACCTACAGCTTCAGGTAATCCTCGGAACAGTATCCAAATGGGTGGAAGCTATTGCTACACCCACTAATGACACTAAGACAGTGTTAAAATTCCTCTAGAAACATATCTTCAGCAAATTTGGCACCCCTAGAGTACTAATCAGTAATGAGGGCATGATGAGCGGATAATTTGTACGCTTTTTGGCATTGTTTTTAGTATGTTTTTAGTATCTTTTAGTTAGTTTTTATTATATTTTTATTAGTTTTTAGTTAAAATTCACTTTTCTGGACTTCACTATGAGTTTGTGTGTTTTTCTGTGATTTCAGGTATTTTCTGGCTGAAATTGAGGGATCTGAGCAAAAATCTGATCCAGAGACTCAAAAGGACTGCAGATGCTGTTGGATTCTGACCTCCCTGCACTCGAAGTGGATTTTCTGGAGCTACAGAAGCCCAATTGGCGCGCTCTTAACGGCGTTGGAAACTAGACATCCTGGGCTTTCCAGCAATATATGATAGTCCATACTTTGCCCAAGATTTGATGGCCCAAACCGGCGTTCAAAGTCACCTCAAGAAATTCCAGCGTTAAACGCCGGAACTGGCACCTAAATGGGAGTTAAACGCCCAAACTGGCATAAAAGCTGGCGTTTAACTCCAAGAAGAGTCTCTACACGAAAATGCTTCATTGCTCAGCCCAAGCACACACCAAGTGGGCCCGGAAGTGGATTTTTATGTCATTTACTCATCTCTGTACACCCTAGGCTACTAGTTTTCTATAAATAGGACCTTTTACTATTGTATTTTTCATCTTGGGATCTTAGATCATCTTTAGGTCTTTGAATCTTTTGATCACTTTGGGAGGCTGGCCTCACGGCCATGCCTAGACCTTGTTCTTATGTATTTTCAACGGTGGAGTTTCTACACATCATAGATTAAGGTGTGGAGCTCTGCTGTACCTTGAGTATTAATGCAATTACTATTGTTCTTCTATTCAATTCCGCTTGTTCTTGTTCCAAGATATCACTTGTTCTTCAACTTGATGAATGTGATGATCCGTGACACTCATCATCATTCTCACTCATGAACAAGGTGACTGACAACCACTCTTGTTCTACAAGCATATGAGGCTTAGTGAATATCTCTTGGATTCCTGATAACACGATGCATGGTTGATCGCCTGACAACCGAGTGCTCGCCTGACAAACGAGCCAGCCATTCCGTGAGATCAGAGTCTTCGTGGTATAGGCGAGAACTGATGTCGGCATTCAAGAGAATCCGGAAGGTCTAACCTTGTCTGTGGTATTCTGAGTAGGATTCAATGATTGAATGACTGTGACGTGCTTCAAACTCCTAGCAGGCGGGGCGTTAGTGACAGACGCAAAAGGATCGATGGATTTTTTTCCGGCCTGACCGAGAACCGACAGCTGATTAGCCATATGCTGTGACAGAGCATGGGAACATTTTCACTGAGAGGATGGGAGGTAGCCACTGACAACGGTGAAACCCTACATGAGCTTGCCATGGAAAGGAGTAAGAAGGATTGGATAAAGACAGTAGGAAAGCAGAGAGACGGAAGGGAAGGCATCTTCATTCGCTTATCTGAAGCTCTCACCAATGATATACATAAGTATCTCTATCTTTATCTTTATGCTTTATTCGTTTATCACTATACCCATTTGAGTCTGCCTGACTGAGATTTACAAGGTGACCATAGCTTGCTTCATAGCAACAATCTCCGTGGGATCGACCCTTACTCGCGTAAGGTTTATTACTTGGACGACCCAGTGCACTTGCTGGTTAGTTGTGCGAAGTTGTGTTAATGCCATGGTATTGAGCACCAAGTCTTTGGAGCCATTACCGGGGATTATTCGAATATGGACAAAGTAGTGATCACAATTTCGTGCACCAAGTTTTTGGCGCCGTTGCCGGGGATTGTTTTGTGTATGGACAACTGACGGTTCATCTTGTTGCTTAGATTAGGTATTTTTTTTTTCGAAATTCTTGAAGATGAATTCTAGAGTTTCATGATGATTTGTTGAAATCTGGCTGGCTGAGAAGCCATGTCTAATTTCATTGGACCGAGGTTTCAACTTATCATCACAAGAGCTTGTTGATTTTCATCAATCTTGCTTTTGGAGCAATGATTTGCTAAGACTTGGCTGGCCATTGGCCATGTCTAGTGTTTTGGACCGAAGCTTTCTTTGAAAGCTTGGCTGGCTGTGAAGCCATGTCTAATTCCTGGACCGGAGTCTTAGACTAGCATTGCACTGATTCCTGGAATTCTCATCAAGAATTTTGATATCTTTTTCCATTTAATTTTCGAAAACCACACAAAAAAATTCACAAAATCATAAAAACCAAAAATATTTGATGTTTCTTGTTTAAGTCTGGTATCTCATTTTGAGTTTGGTGTCAATTGCATGTTTCTATTCTTTTGGCATTTTTCAAATTCATGCATGTGTCTTCATTAATCTTCAAGATTGTTCTTGATGATTTCCTTGTTTTGATCTTTGAATTCTATTGACTTGAGTGTTTTGTTGTTTCTCATATATACAAACTGCTAAGTTTGGTGTCTTGCATGCATTGTTATTTGATTTTAGTTGCATTTTGATTATTCCTCATTATTAAAAATCCAAAAATATTTTTAATTTGTGTCTTTTCAAGTCAATAAAACTAAGAATTGAAGATTCAGAACATACTGCAGAGGAATTATACAGAAAAAGCTGGGCATTCAAAATGCCCAGTGAAGAAGAACAGACTGGCGTTTAAACGCCAGCCAGGGTACCTGATTGGGCATTTAACCCCAAAAAGGGTGCATTTTGGGCGTTAAACGCCAGAATGGATACCATTCTGGGCGTTTAACGCCAGGATGGTGCTAGGGGGAAGATTTTGTTTTTCAAATCAAATTTTTTTTCAAGTTTTCAAAGTTTTTCAAAATCAAATCTTTTTCAAATCATATCTTTTCAATCAAATGTTTTCAAAATTAATTTCTTTCCTTTTTCAAAGATACTTACTAACAATTAATGATTTGATTCAAAATTTCAAGTATGTTGCCTTTTCTTTTGAGGAAGGTTTAATTTTTGAATCATATCTTTTCTTGTTAGGCAAGTCATTAATTTTCAAATCAAATCTTTTTAAAATTGTTTTCAAATCATATCTTCTCAATCACATCTTTTTCAAAATAAGTTTTCAATCAAATCTTTTTAATTTCTAATTTCAAAATCTTTTCAAAAAAATTCACTTGATTTCTTTCTTACTTTTATTTTCGAAAATCAATTAAGTGTTTTTCAAAATGTTTTCAAAATCTTTTTAATTGAATTTTCGAAAATCTTCTTCCTCTCTTCCCACATCCTTCTATTTATGGAGTACTACTCCTTCTTAATGCACAATTCGAACTCTATCTAATCAAGTTCGAATTCTTCTACCTCCTTCTTCTAATTTTCTGTTCTTCTGACACCTCAAGGAATCTCTATACTGTGACATAGAGGATTCCACATTTTCTTGTTCTCTTCTCTTTCATATGAGCAGGAGCAGAGACAAAGGCATTCTTGTTGAAGCTAACCCTGAACCTGAAAGGACCTTGAAGCGAAAGCTAAGGGAAGCTAAGACACAACTCTCTGTAGAGGACCTAACCGAATTCTTCAAAGAAGAAGAACACATGGCAGCCGAAAACAACAACAATGCCAACAATGCAAGGAAGGTGCTGGGTGACTTTACTGCACCTACTCCCAATTTCTATGGGAGAAGCATCTCTATCCCTGCCATTGGAGCAAACAACTTTGAGCTTAAGCCTCAATTAGTTTCTCTAATGCAACAGAATTGCAAGTTCCATGGACTTCCAATGGAAGATCCTCATCAGTTTTTAGCTGAGTTCTTGCAAATCTGTGACACAGTCAAGACTAATGGGGTTGACCCTGAGGTCTACAGACTGATGCTATTCCCTTTTGCTGTAAGAGACAAAGCTAAAATATGGTTGGACTCTCAACCTAAAGAAAGCCTGGACTCTTGGGAAAAGCTAGTCAATGCCTTCTTGGCAAAGTTCTTTCCACCTCAAAAATGGAGTAAGCTTAGAGTGGAAGTCCAAACCTTCAGACAGAAGGATGGTGAATCCCTCTATGAAGCTTGGGAAAGATACAAACAATTAATCAGAAAATGTCCCTCAGACATGCTTTCTGAATGGAGCATCATATGTATTTTCTATGATGGTCTCTCTGAACTGTCCAAGATGTCTTTGGATAGCTCTGCTGGAGGATCTCTTCATCTGAAGAAGACGCCTACAGAGGCTCAAGAGCTAATTGAAATGGTTGCAAATAACCAATTCATGTACACTTCTGAAAGGAATCCTGTGAACAATGGGACTAGTCAGAAGAAAGGAGTTCTTGAGATTGACACTCTGAACGCCATTTTGGCTCAGAACAAGATATTGATTCAACAAGTCAATTTGATTTCTCAAAGTCTGTCTGGAATGCAAAATGCACCTGGCAGTACTAAGGATGCTTCATCTGAGGAAGAAGCTTATGATCCTGAGAACCCTTCAATGGAAGAGGTGAATTACCTAGGAGAACCTTATGGAAACACCTATAATTCTTCATGGAGAAATCACCCAAATTTCTCATGGAAGAATCAAGAGAGACCTCAACAAGGTTTCAACAACAACAATGGTGGAAGAAACAGGTTTAGCAATGGCAAGCCTTTTCCATCATCTTCTCAGCAACAGACAGAGAATTCTAAGCAGAACCCCTCTGACTTAGCAACCATGGTCTCTGATCTAATCAAAACCACTCAAAGTTTCATGACTGAAACAAGGTCTTCCATTAGGAATTTGGAAGGACAAGTGGGACAGCTGAGCAAGAAAGTTACTGAACTCCCTCCAAGTACTCTTCCAAGCAACACAGAAGAAAATCCAAAAGGAGAGTGCAAAGCCATCAATATGGCCGAATTTGGAGAGGAAGGGGAGGAAGTGAACGCCACTGAGGAAGACCTCAATGGGCGTGCACTAGCCTCCAATGAGTTCCCCAATGAGGAACCATGGGAATCTGGGGCTCAAAATGAGACCATAGAGATTCCATTGGACTTACTTCTGCCTTTCATGAGCTCTGATGAGTATTCTTCCTCTGAAGAGGATGAGTATGTCACTGAAGAGCAAGTTGCTAAATACCTTGGAGCAATCATGAAGCTAAATGACAAGTTATTTGGAAATGAGACTTGGGAGGATGAACCTCCTTTGCTCACCAAAGAACTGGATGACTTGTCTAGGCAGAAATTACCTCAAAAGAGACAAGATCCTGGGAAGTTTTCAATACCTTGTACCATAGGCACCATGACCTTCAAGAAGGCCCTGTGTGACTTAGGGTCAAGTGTAAACCTCATGCCTCTCTCTATAATGGAGAAGCTAGGGATCTTTGAGGTGCAAGCTGCAAAAATCTCATTAGAGGTGGCAGACAACTCAAGAAAACAAGCTCATGGACTTGTAGAGAATGTTTTGGTAAAGGTTGAAGACCATTACATCCCTACTGATTTCATAGTCCTAGAGACTGGGAAGTGCATGGATGAATCCATCATCCTTGGCAGACCCTTCCTAGCCACAGCAAAGGCTGTGATTGATGTTGATGGAGGTGAACTTATCATTCAAGTGAATGAAAAATCCTATGTGTTTAAGGCTCAAGGATATCCCTCTGTCATCATGGAGAAGAAGCATGAAGAGCTTCTCTCAAATCAGAGACAAACAGAGCCCCCACAGTCAAACTCTAAGTTTGGTGTTGGGAGGCCACAACCAAACTCTAAGTTTGGTGTTGAACCCCCACAATCAAACTCTAAGTTTGGTGTTGGGAGGTTCCAACATTGCTCTGAGTATCTATGAGGCTCCATGAGAGCCCTCTGTCAAGCTACTGACATTAAAGAAGCGCTTGTTGGGAGGCAACCCAATAAACATATTCTATATATTTTCTTTTGTTATTTTATGATTTTTGTAGGTTGATGATCATAAGAAGTCACAAAATCCATTGAAAAAGCAAAAACAGAATGAAAAACAAGAAGAAAAATAGCACACCCTGGAGGAAGAGTTCACTGGCGTTTAAACGCCAGCGAGGTTAGCAGTTGGGCGTTTAACGCCCAGTCTGGCACCATTCTGGGCGTTTAACGCCAGAAAGGGGCACCAGACTGGCGTTAAACGCCAGAAAAGGGCAAGAACCTGGCGTTAAACGCCAGGAATGGGCACCAGCCCGGCGTTTAACGCCAGAAATGGCTCAAAACGTGAATTTTGATGCCATTTGGTGCAGGGATGACTTTTCCTTGACACCACAGGATCTGTGGACCCCAAAGGATCCCCACCTACCCCACCACCACTCTCTCTCTTCTTCCCCCATTCACCAATCACCTCATTACCTCTTCCCCAAAACCCTTCACCTACCAAATCCCATCTTTCTCTTCACCACTCACATCCATCCTTCATAAAACCCCACCAACCTCACCCTTCAAATTCAAACCACTTTCCCACCCAAACCCACCCATAATGGCCGAACCCCATCTCCCCTCTCTCCTATAAATATCCTTCTTCACTCCTTCATTTTCACCACAACCTAAACACCACTTCCCCCCTCCTTGGCCGAATACATAAGCCATCTCCTTCTTCCTCATTTCTTCTTCTTCTACTCTCTTCTTTCTTCTTTTGCTCGAGGACGAGCAAACATTTTAAGTTTGGTGTGGTAAAAGCGTTGCTTTTTCGTTTTCCATAACCATTTATGGCATCCAAGGCCGGAGAAACCTCTAGAAAGAGGAAAGGGAAAGCAAAAGCTTCCACCTCCGAGTCATGGGAGATGGATAGATTCATCTCAAGGGTGCATCAAGACCACTTCTATGAAGTTGTGGCCTTGAAGAAGGTGATCCCCGAGGTCCCCTTTTCACTCAAAAAGGGTGAATATCCGGAGATCCGCCATGAGATCCGAAGAAGAGGTTGGGAAGTGCTTACCAACCCAATTCAACAAGTCGGAATCTTGATGGTTCAAGAGTTCTATGCCAATGCATGGATCACCAAGAACCATGATCAAAGTGTAAACCCGGATCCAAAGAATTATCTTACTATGGTTCGGGGGAAATACTTGGATTTTAGTCCGGAAAATGTAAGGTTAGCATTCAACTTGCCCATGATGCAAGGAGATGAACATCCTTACACTAGAAGGGTCAACTTTGATCAAAGGTTGGACCAAGTCCTCACAGTCATATGTGAAGAGGGCGCACAATGGAAGAGAGATTCAAGAGGCAAGCCGGTTCAATTGAGAAGGCATGACCTCAAGCCCATGGCTAGAGGATGGTTGGAGTTTATCCAACGCTCAATCATTCCCACTAGCAACCGGTCCGAAGTTACTCTAGACCGGGCCATCATGATTCATAGCATCATGATTGGAGAAGAAGTGGAAGTTCATGAGGTTATAGCCCAAGAACTCTATAAAGTGGCGGACAAGTCTTCCACCTTGGCAAGGCTAGCCTTTCCTCATCTCATTTGTCACCTCTGTTATTCAGTTGGAGTTGACATAGAAGGAGACACCCCCATTGATGAGGACAAGCCCATCACCAAGAAAAGGATGGAGCAAACAAGAGACCCCTCTCATCATGAGATTCCTGAGATACCTCAAGGGATGCACTTTCCTCCACAAGACTATTGGGAGCAAGTAAACACCTCCCTAGGAGAATTGAGTTCCAACATGGGACAACTAAGGGTGGAGCATCAAGAACACTCCATTCTCCTCCATGAAATTAGAGAAGATCAAAGAATCATGAGAGAGGAGCAACAAAGGCAAGGAAGAGACATTGAGGAGCTCAAGCACTCCATAGGACCTTCAAGAGGAAGGAAGAGCCGCCATCACTAAGGTGGACCCGTTCCTTGATTTCCTTGTTCTTTATTCTTCTGTTTTTCGAATTTTTATGCTTATGTTTATCTATGTTTGTGTCTTATGATCATTAGTATCTTAGTATATATGCCTTAAAGTTATGAATGTCCTATGAATCCATCACCTTTCTTAACAATGTTCTTAATTGAAAAAGAAAAGAATTGCATGAATTTTGAATTTTATAACAGTTTAATTATTTTGATGTGGTGGCAACACTTTTTGTTCTATGAATGTATGCTTGAACAGTGCATATGTCTTTTGAATTTGTGGTTCATGAATGTTGGCTCTTGAAAGAATGATGAAAAAGGAGACATGTTACTGAGGATCTGAAAAATCATAAAAATGATTCTTGAAGCAAGAAAAAGCAGTGAATACAAAAAAAAAAGAGAAGAAGCAAACGAAAAAAAAAAAGCAAAAGCAAGCGAAAAAAAAAAAAGAAAGAAAACGAAAGAAATTAAGTTGTGATCCAAGGCAATAAGAGTGTGCTTAAGAACCCTGGACACCTCTAATTGGGGACTCTAGCAAAGCTGAGTCACAATCTGAAAAGGTTCACCCAATTATGTGTCTGTGGCATGTATGTATCCGGTGGTAATACTGGAAGACAGAGTGCTTTGGGTCACGGCCAAGACTCATAAAGTAGCTATGTTCAAGAATCATCATACTTAACTAGGTGAATCAATAACACTATCTGGATTCTGAGTTCCTAAAGAAGCCAATCATTCTGAATTCCAAAGGATAAAGTGAGATGCCAAAACTATTCAGAGGCAAAAAGCTAAAAGCCCCGCTCATCTAATTAATACTGATCTTCATAGATGTTTTTGGAGTTCATTGCATATTCTCTTCTTTTTATCCTATTTGATCTTCAGTTGCTTGAGGACAAGCAACAATTTAAGTTTGGTGTTGTGATGAGCGGATAATTTGTATGCTTTTTGGCATTGTTTTTAGTATGTTTTTAGTATCTTTTAGTTAGTTTTTATTATATTTTTATTAGTTTTTAGTTAAAATTCACTTTTCTGGACTTCACTATGAGTTTGTGTGTTTTTCTGTGATTTCAGGTATTTTCTGGCTGAAATTGAGGGATCAGAGCAAAAATCTGATCCAGAGACTCAAAAGGACTGCAGATGCTGTTGGATTCTGACCTCCCTGCACTCGAAGTGGATTTTCTGGAGCTACAGAAGCCCAATTGGCGCGCTCTCAACGGCTTTGGAAACTAGACATCCTGGGCTTTCCAGCAATATATGATAGTCCATACTTTGCCCAAGATTTGATGGCCCAAACCGGCGTTCAAAGTCACCTCAAGAAATTCCAGCGTTAAACGCCGGAACTGGCACCTAAATGGGAGTTAAACGCCCAAACTGGCATAAAAGCTGGCGTTTAACTCCAAGAAGAGTCTCTACACGAAAATGCTTCATTGCTCAGCCCAAGCACACACCAAGTGGGCCCGAAATTGGATTTTTATGTCATTTACTCATCTCTGTACACCCTAGGCTACTAGTTTTCTATAAATAGGACCTTTTACTATTGTATTTTTCATCTTGGGATCTTAGATCATCTTTAGGTCTCTGAATCTTTTGATCACTTTGGGAGGCTGGCCTCACGGCCATGCCTAGACCTTGTTCTTATGTATTTTCAACGGTGGAGTTTCTACACACCATAGATTAAGGTGTGGAGCTCTGCTGTACCTCGAGTATTAATGCAATTACTATTGTTCTTCTATTCAATTCCGCTTGCTCTTGTTCCAAGATATCACTTGTTCTTCAACTTGATGAATGTGATGATCCGTGACACTCATCATCATTCTCACTCATGAACAAGGTGACTGACAACCACTCTTGTTCTACAAGCATATGAGGCTTAGTGAATATCTCTTGGATTCCTGATAACACGATGCATGGTTGATCGCCTGACAACCGAGTGCTCGCCTGACAAACGAGCCAGCCATTCCGTGAGATCAGAGTCTTCGTGGTATAGGCGAGAACTGATGTCGGCATTCAAGAGAATCCGGAAGGTCTAACCTTGTCTGTGGTATTCTGAGTAGGATTCAATGATTGAATGACTGTGACGTGCTTCAAACTCCTAGCAGGCGGGGCGTTAGTGACAGACGCAAAAGGATCGATGGATTTTATTCCGGCCTGACCGAGAACCGACAGCTGATTAGCCATATGCTGTGACATAGCATGGGAACATTTTCACTGAGAGGATGGGAGGTAGCCACTGACAACGGTGAAACCCTACATGAGCTTGCCATGGAAAGGAGTAAGAAGGATTGGATAAAGACAGTAGGAAAGCAGAGAGACGGAAGGGAAGGCATCTTCATTCGCTTATCTGAAGCTCTCACCAATGATATACATAAGTATCTCTATCTTTATCTTTATGCTTTATTCGTTTATCACTATACCCATTTGAGTCTGCCTGACTGAGATTTACAAGGTGACCATAGCTTGCTTCATAGCAACAATCTCCGTGGGATCGACCCTTACTCGCGTAAGGTTTATTACTTGGACGACCCAGTGCACTTGCTGGTTAGTTGTGCGAAGTTGTGTTAATGCCATGGTATTGAGCACCAAGTCTTTGGAGCCATTACCGGGGATTATTCGAATATGGACAAAGTAGTGATCACAATTTCGTGCACCAGGGCACTCATTTCTGCAATAAACAGCTTTACTCTGCTTTGGTTCGTTATGGAGTTAGCCACAGGGTGGCCACTCCATATCACCCACAGACAAATGGGCAAGCTGAAGTCTCAAATAGTGAACTCAAAAGAATCCTGGAATGGACTGTAGTTAACCGTAGAAGGGATTGGACAAGAAGCTTGGATGATGCTCTGTGGGAATACAGAACAGCATTCAAGACCCCTATAGGGACCTCTCCATACCAGCTTGTGTATGGAAAGGCATGTCACTTGCCAGTGGAACTGGAACATAAGGCCTACTGGGCAACCAGATTCCTGAACCTTGATGCCAAGTTAGCTGGAGAAAAACGATTGCTCCAGTTAAATGAGCTAGAGGAATTTAGACTCAATGCTTTCGAGAATGCAAAAATTTACAAAGAGAAAGCAAAATGATGGCATCATAAGAAATTGTCATCCAGAGTCTTTGAGCCAGGGCATAAAGTTTTGATATTTAATTCTAGGCTCAGATTATTCCCCGAAAAATTAAAATCCCGGTGGAGAGAACCATATGTGATTACAAGTGTGTCACCATATGGATACGTAGAGCTCCAGGATAATGATTCTAACAAAAAGTTCATTGTTAATGGACAGAGAGTCAAACATTATCTTGAAAGCAATTTTGAGCAAGAATGCTCAAAATTGAGACTTGATTAAAGCTCAGTAATAGTCCAGCTAAAGACAATAAAGAAGCGCTTGCTGGGAGGCAACCCAGCCATTTACAAAGTTTATTTGTTAATTAATAGATTTTTACAGGTATATGTCAAGTATCTTCAAGGTAAAATAGCAATTGCTTGAATTCACAGAGTTACAAGGGAATTTGGAAGCTCATTGGCGTGAAAAAGCCAGTAAGAAATATTTTGGGCGTTGAACGCCTAAAAGAAGCATCCACTGGGCGTTTAACGCCAGTAAGGATAGCCATCTGGGCGTTGAACGCCAGAAAGAAGCTCCTTCTGGGCATTTAACGCCAGAATTATAGCATCCTGGGCGTTCAGAAAAACGCCCAGTGACAAAGGACTTCCTGGCGTTCAACGCCAGAAAGAAGCAACAGCTGGGCGTTGAACGCCCAGGAGAAGCAGCAATTGGGTGTTAAACGCCCAAAACTTGTAGCGTTTGGGCGTTTAACGCCAGAATGGTGGGGAGGAGGTAAAATTCGTTTTTCTTCACAATTTTTCTAATTTTTATGTTTCAATTCATGATTTCTTGCATAAACATGTTTCAAAATATCATCCTTCAATTCCAAAAATTTTAATCCTAATTTCTAAAATCCCTTTTTCAAAAATATCAAATGTATCTTAATCCATAAACACAAATCTTTTTCCAATCCAAATCTTTTTCAAATCTTTTTCAACTCATCATATCTTTTGGATTTCGAAATTGCCTCTCCCTCTATTCTTCTCCTATCCCTTCTTTTGCTTGAGGACAAGCAAACCTCTAAGTTTGGTGTGATTTTCCATGATCACTGAGCTAAAACTCATCAAGATCATGGCACCTAAGGGAACAGGAAGAGCAAGGATGTGACTTGAAGGAACTGAAGCGTCAGAAATGATCTCTTGAAGGATCAAGCATCCCACAGACTAGAGGAACACCCACTTCTCAAAATAAAGGTTATTGAGTCCTAATATTTGCCTTAACTCTATGATAACTGTTCTTATTATGAATTTACCTTAGAAGTTATATATTAGTAGTAGTAATTAGTATCTCTATTTTGATTTTATCTCCAATTAAGCTATAATTTATTTTTCTCATCATCATCAAACATGAATAAAATAGTAGTTTTTTAGAATAAAGAGGCAATATTTTTTCGAGTTCTTAATAAGGAAAATTCTAATTATTTATATGTGGTGGCAATACTTTTTGTCTTCTGAATGAATTCCTGAACAGTGCATATTTTGTATATTGAATTTTATGAATGTTAAAATTGTTGGCTCCTGAAAGAATGATGAACAAGAGAAATGTTATTGATGATCTAAAAAATCATGAAAGTTATTCTTGAAGCAAGAAAAAGCAGTGAAAAACAAGCTTGCGAAAAAAAAAAAAGAAGAAAAGTGGCGATAAAAAATAGAAAGAAAAAGAAAAAGCAAGCAGAAAAAGCCAATAGTCCTTAAAACCAAAAGGCAAGGGTAAAAAGGATCCAAGGCTTTGAGCATCAATGGATAGGAGGGCCCAAGAAAATAAAATCCAGGCCTAAGCGGCTAAATCAAGCTGTCCCTAACCATGTGCTTGTGTCATGAAGGCCCAAGTGAAAAACTTGAGACTGAGTGGTTAAAGTCGTGATCCAAAGCAAAAAGAGTGTGCTTAAGAGCTCTGGACACCTCTAACTGGGGACTCTAGCAAAGCTGAGTCACAATCTGAAAAGGGTTCACCCAGTCATGTCTCTGTGGCATTTGTGTATCCGGTGGTAATACTGGAAAACAAAGTGCTTAGGGCCACGGCCAAGACTCATAAAAGTAGTTGTGTTCAAGAATCAACATACTTAACTAGGAAATCAATAATACTATCTGAATTCTGAGTTCCTATGGATGCCAATCATTCTGAATTTCAAAGGATAAAGTGAGATGCCAAAACTGTTTGGAAGCAAAAAGCTATTAGCCCCACTCATCTAATTAGAATCTGAGCTTCACTTAAAACTCTGAGATATTATTGCTTCTTGATTTCTTTTTATCCTCTTTTATTCATCTAGTTGCTTGGGGACAAGCAACAGTTTAAGTTTGGTCTTGTGATGAGCGGATATTTTATACGCTTTTTAGGGGTAATTTCATGTAGATTTTAGTATTTTTAATTAGTTTTTAGTAGAATATTATTAGTTTTTAGGAAAAAATCATATTTCTGGACTTTACTATGAATTTGTATATTTTTCTGTGATTTCAGGTATTTTCTAGCTGAAATTGAGGGAGCTAAGCAAAAATCTGAGTTAGGCTGAAAAAGGACTGTTGATGCTGTTGGATCCTGACCTCCCTGCACTCGGAATAGATTTTTTGGAGCTACAGGAATCCAATTGAAGCGCTCTCAATTGGGTTAAAATGTAGACATCCAGGACTTTCCAGCAATATATAATAGTTCATACTTTGCACGAAGATAGACGACATAAACTGGCGTTCAACGCCAGTTCCATGTTGCAGTCTGGCGTCCAGCGCCAGAAACAAGTTACAAGTTGGAGTTCAACGCCCAAAACACGTTACAACCTGGCGTTCAACTCCAGAAACAGCCCAAGCACGTGAGAGGCTTAAGTCTCAGCCCCAGAACACACCAAATGGGCCCCAGAAGTGGATTTTTTCACCAATTATCTTAGTTTACTCATTTTCTGTAAACCTAGGTTACTAGTTTAGTATTTAAACAACTTTTATAGACTTATTTGGCACCTCATGACATTTTTAGATCTGAATTTTATACTCTTTGACGGCATGAGTCTCTAAACTCCATTGTTGGGGGTGAGGAGCTCTGCAGCGTCTCGATGTATTAATGCAATTACTTCTGTTTTCCATTCAAACACGCTTGTTCTTATCTAAGATGTTCATTCGCGTTCAACTATGAAGAAGGTGATGATCCGTGACACTCATCACCTTCCTCAATCCATGAACATGTGCCTGACAACCACCTCCATTCTACATCAGATTGAATGAGTATCTCTTAGATTCCTTAATAAGAATCTTCGCGGTATAAGCTGGAATTGATGGCGGCATTCATGAGAATTCGGAAAGTCTAAATCTTGTCTGTGGTATTTCGAGTAGGATTCTGGGATTGGATGACTGTGACGAGCTTCAAACTCGCGAGTGTTGGGCGTGATGACAAGCGCAAAAGAATCAATGGATTCTATTCCGACATGATCGAGGACCAACAGCTGATTAGCCGTGCTGTGACAGAGCATTTGGACCATTTTCACTAAGAGGATGGGAAGTAGCCATTGACAATGGTGACACCCTACATATAGCTTGCCATGGAAGGAGCCTTGCGTGTGGGAAGAGGAATACAAAAGGAAAGCTTAAATGAGAAAGACAAAGCATCTCCAAAACTCCAACATATTTTCCATTACTGCACAACAAGTAATTATTTCACGCTCTTTTATTTTTCTAATAATTCAAACTGATAATTATAATTGATATCCTGACTAAGAATAATAAAATAAACATAGCTTGCTTCAAACCAACAATCTCCGTGGGATCGACCCTTACTCACGTAAGGTATTACTTGGACGACCCAGTGCACTTGCTGGTTAGTGGTACGAAATCATAAGAAATCTTGATTTTGATATTGGGATAAAGATTTCGTGCACCAGACCTCAACAAGGCACGCCCTAAAGACCCATATCTTCTGCCAAATATTGATACCCTAGTGGATTCCAGCTCAGGGTATCGATACTTATCATTCATGGATGCTTACTTGGGATATAATCAAATCCCAGAGTATAAGCCTGAGCAAGAAAAGACATCATTCATCACACCCAGAGCAAATTATTGCTACGTGATCATGCCATTTGGATTAAAGAATGCAGGGGCCACATATCAAAGGCTGAAGAATAAGGTGTTCTCATCTCACTTGGGAGAGTTGATGGAGGTGTATGTAGACGACATGCTGGTGAAAACCAAGGATGATGCCAGCCTCCTAAACGATCCTTCACAAATCTTCCACACCATAAGATTGCACGGGATGAGACTAAATCCCGACAAGTGCACCTTTGTAGTAGAGGCTGGAAAATCTCTAGGATTCATGCTAACACAAAGGGAGATTGAAGCTAACCTCGACAAGTGTAAAGAGGTTCTGGAAATACAGAGCCCGACCTGCTTAAAGAAAATCCAGCAGCTGAACGGCTGACTTGCAGCTCTATCCAGATTCTTGGCAGGATCAGCATTAAGATCCCTACCACTTTATTCTCTACTAAGAAAAGGATGCCAGTTCGGATGAACTCCTGAATGCGAAGAGGCATTCCAAGAGTTCAAAAGGTACCTGAGCCAAGCTCCCATTCTTTCCCGACCAAAAGGAAGGGAAGAACTCGTATTATGCTTAGCTATCATCGAGAAGGCTGTGACGTCAACAATTTTACGGGAAGATGAGGTCGGGCAGCATCCTGTCTACTTTACTAGCAAGGTGGTACAAGGCCCTAAAATAAAATATAAAAAACTTGAAAAATTCGCATATGCCTTGATAGTATCATCTAGAATGCTACGACCTTATTTTCAATCTCACACCATAAGAATTCGGACGAACCAGCCCATGAAGCAACACCTTTAGAAGACAGATATTGCGGGCAGAATGGTTCAATGGGCTATAGAGTTATCCAAGTTCAACTTGAAGTACAAAACTCAGACAACAATAAAAGCCCAATGCCTTACCAACTTCATAGCCAAATGCGCAGGAGACCAAGAGGAGGCCCCCACAACTTGGGAATTATACGTGGATGGCTCCTCCAACAAAGTCGAAAGCAGTGCAGGTATAATACTGGTCAATGAAAAAGGAACTCAAATAAAAGTCTCCTTGAAGTTTGAATTTCTGACCTCCAACAATCAGGCAGAACATGAAGCCCTAATTTCTTGGCTAAAGCTAGCCCATGAAGTCGGAGTAGCCAAAGTAGTAGTCTTCAGTGACTCCCAAGTGGTGAATTCCCAAATCAATGGAGAATATCAGGCCAAAGACCCAAATGTGAAAAGGTACTTAGAAAAAACTATAGAGTATTTTGGGCGATTCCCTGAAACTGAGGTGAGACACATAACTCGGGAACTTAATAGCAGAGCAGACGCCCTCTCCAAGTTAGCAAGTACCAAACCAGGGGGAAATAATAGAAGCCTGATTCAAGAAACTCTCCAAGAACCCTCAGCCACAAAGGCAGAAACCAAGCTAGACGTTTTAGAAGTCTCCAGATTGGACCTCGGATGGATGACTCCTCTAGTCGAATACTTAAAATTCGACATCCTACTTGAAGAACAAAAAGAGACCAAGAAGATCCGGAAGGAAGCACAAAACTACACCTTGGTGAGGAATGTCCTTTATAGAAGAGGGATATCTACACCATTCTTGAAGTGCGTCCCGACTTCAAATACGGAAGAAGTCCTTAATGAAGTACATGGTGCCATTTGTGGAAATCATCTGGGAGCAAGATCTTTAGCCAGAAAGGTCATCTGAGCTGAATTCTTCTGACCAACCTTGCAAAAAGACACTACAGACTTTGTAAGAAAGTCTCAACCATGTCAGATGCATGCAAATTTCCACGTTGCTCCCTTAGAAGAACTCATTAATGTAACTTCTCCATGGCCCTTTGCAAAGTAGGGACTGGACCTACTCAAGCCTTTCCCCTAAGCGCCTAAACAAGTAAAATACCTTATAGTGGGGATAGATTACTTTACAAAATGGATTGAAGCAGAACCTTTAGCCACCATCACAGCACAGAGAAGTCAGAAGTTTCTTTACAAGAATATCATTATTAGGTTTGGAGTCCCCCACTCCATCACCACGGATAATAGTACTCAATTTACCGACTCTACATTCAGGAACCTTGAAAGAGCATTTTCATCGGTTAGGAATTTCGCACAAAATGATTCCATTGATAGTATAGTTCCCAACCAACAAACAATACTCAAATCAAATTTTAATTGTTTAGTTGTCACATGTACAAACACTAATGAAAGTTAACCGAAGTATTCAAACCTCGGGTTGTCTCACAAAGAATTGCAATGAAGTGATCAATAATTGGCTATGAAGGAATAAGCGGGTTTGATTTGTAAAAGTGCAAGAAATTAATAGGGCAAGAAATGTAAATCAAACAATTAAAGAAAGCAAGTGATATAGAAAGACATTCATGACAATGATTGAGAATATAGGCTTTCTGGGGCCCACTTGGTGAGTAGTTGGGCTGAGCTTTGATGAGATCCACGTGCATTGAGGTATCTTGGGCATGGAATGCCAGCTAGGGGGTCCTCTCTGGGCCTTTGGATGCTAGGCTCTGCTCTTTGGTTGCTGGACGCTTGGAAGGGGGCAGGAAGCTAGCATTGGACGCCAGTTTTGGGCCTTCTAATTAGAAGTAAAGTATGAACTATTATATATTACTGTAAATCTCTGGAAGTCAGCTTTCCATAGCCGTTGAGAGCACTCTATTTAGATGTCTATAGCTCCAGAAAAGCTCTTTCGAATGCAGGCAGGTTAGATCTGGACAGCATCTACAGTGCTTTCTCTGTCTCTGAATCAGACTTCTGCTCCAGCTCCTCAATTTCAGCCAGAAAATACCTGAAATTGCCCAAAAACACAAAATCTCATAGTAGAATCCAAAAATGTGAATTTAATACTAAAACCTATAAAAACTCAATAAAAACTACTAAAAACTATATGAAAATGATGTCAAAAAGCGTATAAAATATCCGCTCATCACAACATCAAACTTAAACTGTTGCCTGTCCCTAAGCAACTAAAAACAGAGTAAGATAAAAAAATAAAATTAAGATATAATAAGTTTATAAGTTTCAAATGAAGCTTAGTTAAAGTCAGATGAGCGGTTCTTAGTAGCTTTTTACCTCTGAATAGTTTTGGCATCTCACTATCCATTGAAACTCAGAGATGTTGGCATCCTTAGGAACTTAGAGTCCAGATGATATTATTGATTCTCTTAGTTAAGCTTATTTTGATTCTTGAACACAGCTTTTTGAGTCTTGGTTGTGACCCTAAGCACTCTGTTTTCCAGTATTACCACCGGATATATTTATGCCACAGACACTTTACCTGGGTGAACCTTTTCAGATTGTGACTCAGCTTTGCTAGAGTCCCCAGATAGAGGTGTCCAGAGTTCTTAAGCACACTCTTTTTTCTTTGGACCACGACTTTAACTGCTCAGTCTCAAGCTTTTCACTTGACACCTTCACGACATAAGCACTTGGTTAGGAACAGCTTGGTTTAGCCGCTTAGGCCAGGATTTTATTTCTTTGGGCCTTCCTAACCACTAATGCTCAAAGCCTAGGGCCTTTTACCCTTGCCTTTTGGTTTAAAGGGTTATTGACTTTTTGCTCTTGCCTTTGATCTAAAGAGCTTTTGACTTTTTCTGCTTGCTTTTTATTTTTATTTTTTTTGCCACTTTATTTTTTTTCGCCACTTTTTTTCACATGCAAGCTTCTTCTTTTTCTTTTTGCTGCTTTTTCTTGCTTCAAGAATCAATGTTTAGATTTTTTATATCACTAATAATACTTTTCCTTTTTTCTTATTCTTTCAAGAGCCAACATTCATAAATTTCAACTTCAAATATGCACTGTTTATTTCATACATTCAGAAAACAAAAGCAAATGACACCACATCAAACTAATTAAACTAATCTTATTTTAAACTTGAAAATCATGCATCTCTCAATTCTTTTAAAAAAGATTCTTTTAAGCATGGTGAGAGATACATGGAATATTTTACAACTTAAAGACATCAAATGCAAATGATCATGCAACTAGAACAAGAGAACAGATAATAAAAGAGAAAATAGAAAAATAATAAAGGAGGAGATAAAGAGAATGAATCCACCTGAATGATGGTAGATAGTGCTCCTCCTTGAGGATCCCATGTAGTGCTTAATCTCTTCAATGTCATTCCTTTGTCTTTGTTGAGGCGGTTGCACAGGTTTATGTGCATGCTCCCTAGTTTTCTCTATCCTCTTCTAATAAACTTAAGAGTGGTAGAAGTCACAAAGTAAAGCTTTTTGCAACACCAAACTTAAGAGTTTTGCTCATCCTCAAGCAAATATGATTACTGGGGAAGAAGATGGGATAGGTGGAGCTTCCATGGGACCTATTGGTCCTGAAAGGCTAGGGAATTACAAATTCCCTACTTCTCTGCACTGGCGTTTGAATGCCTAGGGGCTGCTCCCTAGCTGGCATTCAACGCCAGTAATGCTCCTCTCTTGGGATGTTGAACGCCCAACTCCTGGCTGGCGTTCAACTTTGACACTCCACTTGGAGTGTTTTATTTTCACTGTTGTGAATCCTATCTCTTGACTGATGCACATGATCATGACTCTAAAACTGAAAGAAAAACAAAAGAAAATAAATATGGTTGAGTAATGTTGGGTTGCCTCCCAACAAGCGCTCTTTTAACGTCACTAGCTTGACATTTAGTCTCCTTACGGAGGTGAGTATGGGCTCAGATTTTCGCCACTGACAGTGAATTTTCTACCTGTCCTCTCCTGAATGAGCTCTACATGCTCTAGAAAAAGGACACGGCTCACTGTTTATGGTTAGGCTGGCTTCTTAGTAAAGACAACTCTCATGCCAGGTGAGAACTTTCTTGTCCCTCCAACCTTTAGGTACTTTCTTTTTAGTACCTTTGTGCTTAGAGCTTGTTGAGGGTTGCCTAACACCAAACTAGAATTGATGTCTGGGTGCTCTGCAGAGCTCTGCATAGAAAGAGAGGGTTGGCAGACTAGGTGTTGCACAGTTATCTCTCTTTTAGAGGGAGAATGGGGGTGAGGCATCTTGAATGAGATGTGATCCTTCCCTAATTTTAGGGTTAGTTCTCCCTTAGCCACATCAATGATAGCATTGGCTGTGGCTAGGAGAGGTCTTCCAAGGATGACACAATCATCCTCATCCTTTCCTATGTCCAAGACAATGAAGTTTGCAGGGACGTAGTGGTTCTCAACTTTAACCAACACATCCTCCACTAAGCCATATGGCTTCCTCATGGTCTTGTCTTCCATCTCTAAAGAGACGTATGTAGCTTGTACCTCAACTATGCTCAACTTCTCTATTACAAAGAGTGGCATGAAGTTGATGCTTGACCCTAGGTCATATAGAGCCTTTTCAAAAGTCATAGTGCCTATGGTGCAAGGAATCAGAAAGCGTCCAGGGTTTGGAAGCTTCTGAGGTACCTCTTATTGTACCTAAGCATGGAGTTCTTTGGTAGGCAGTGGAGGTTCTTCCTCCAGAGGCTTTGAACCAAATAGTTTGGCATTCAGCTTCATTAGAGCTCCTAAGAAAAGAGCAAATTTCTCTTCCCTAGTGTCTTCATCCTCACTTGAGGATGAATAGTCATCAGAACTTATACACTGCAGGAGTGCATTCAAAGGAACCTCAATGGTCTTTATGGTTTTCTTTGGTTCTGAGCTAGAGGGTTCTTGAGTGGGCTTTAAGCACTCAAAGGGTGTGCTTTGACTGGATTTCAACGCCAGTCCCTCTAGCATTCTGGGCGTTGAACGCCCAATAGAGATGTCCTTGCTAGCGTTTAACGCCAGCTTTCCTGGGCTGGTGGGCGTTGAACGCTCGGTGAAGACTTCTTCACTGGCATTCAATACCTTCCCATTCTCCTCTAATTTGGCCTCAACCTCCAAGGTTATGGCCTTGCATTCTTCTCTAGGATTAACCTCATATTACTGGGAAGAGTGTTAGGATGGATCTCAGGGATCCTCTTACTCAGTTGACCAACTTGTACCTCCAAGTTTCTAATGGAGGACCTTGTTTCATTAATGAAACTATGAGTGGTCTTAGTGAGGCTGGAAACTATAATGGCCAAGTCAGAAAGACTCTGCTTAGAGGTTTCCATATTCCTTTAAGAAGGTGGGAATAGTGGTCTGTTGGTGAACCTATTCTGGTTCCTACCACCTTGATTGAAACCTTCCTGAGGTTTCTGTTGATCTTTCCATGAGAGGTTAGGATGATTCCTCCATGAAGACTTGTAGATATTTCTATAGGCTTCTCCCATGTAATTCACCTCCCCCATGGTGGTTTGATTAGGATCATAAGCTTCTTCTTCAAGAGAAGCTTCCTGATTACTACCAGCTGCAGTTTACATCCCAGTGAGATGTTAAGAGATCATGTTGACCTATTGGGTCAGGATTTTATTCTGGGCCAAGATGGCATTCAGAGTTCCAACTTCATGAACTTCTTTCTTCTGAGAGGCACCATGATTTACAGAATTCCTCTTAGAGGTGTACATGAATTGGTTGTTTGCAACCATCTCAATGAGTTCTCTTGCTTCTGCAGGCATTTTCTTCAAATGGACAGATTCACCTGCAAAGTTGTCCAATGAAATTTTGGACATCTTAAACAGACCATCATAGAAGACGCCTATGATGGACCACTCTGAGAGCATGTCAAGAGGACATCTCCTTATCAGCTGTTTGTATATTTCCCAAGTTTCATAGAGAGATTCACCTTCTCTTTGTCTGAAGGTCTGAACTTTCACTCTAATCTTGCTCATCTTTTGAGAAGGAAAGAACTTAGCAAGAAAATCATTAACAAGCTTTTTCCAAGAGTCAAGACTCTCTCTAGGTTGGGTATCCAACCAGAACTTAGCTATGTCTCTTAAAGCAAAGGGAAAGAGAATAAGCTTGTAGACTTCAGGATTAACTCCGTTAGTCTTTACAGTATCACAGATCTGTAAAAATTCTGCTAAGAACTAATGTGGATCTCCAGTGGAAGTCCCTGGAATTTGCAATTCTACTACAGAAGAGACTAATTGAGGCTTAAGCTCAAAATTGTTAGCTCTAATGGCAGGTACAGTAATGCTTCTGCCATAAACGTCAGAGGTAGGCATGGTGAAGTCACCAAGGACCTTTTTAGGCTCCTCTTGTGGTTCGGACATATCCTCTATTTCTTGTTCAAAACTTTCTGAAAGGTCTCTTTCGGAGTGTTGTGCTTTAGCTTGTTGTTAACACCTCCTCAAAGTCTTTTCAGGTTCAGGATCAGGAGTCAAAAGAGGTTCTTTATCCCTGTTCCTAGTCATAAACAAGTAGAAAAGAAAAAAGATGGAAAGGAAGAAAACTTTCTATGCCAAGTGGTAAGAAGCTCCTCCTTAAAGTCAGAATAGAAGAAAGAAGAAGAAGATAAAAAATAAAAATAAAAATAAATAAAAGAAGTAGAAGAAGATTACCTTAAAAATAGGAGTAGAGTGAATTAGAAACAAAAAAGTGAAGCTGGAAGAAGATGTAAAAGAAATCACAGGAAAGCTTTCTGTGCCAATTGGCAAGGAGCTCCAAGTGAGATGTGAAGAAGAAAGGAAAGAAGATAAAGAAGTTGAGCTAGACCCAGAGTGAAAGAAGTAGAGTTTAATGAATAGAGATTAGAAGAGAAGAGGTATAAATAGAAAAAGTAAATAAGATTTAAAATATTTTTATTTTTAATTAATTAATTAATTTTCCAAAAATTAAGTTAAATTAATTTAAAAAGTTTTGAATTTTAATTGTTGAATTTTCGAAAACAGAGGAGGGGAGAGAAGAAATTTTCGATAATTGAGGGAGAGGAGAGTTAGTTAGGTAGTTTTGAAAAAGAAGAGAGGGAAGAAGGAGATATTTTTCGAAAATTAAGAGAGGAAGAAGTTATTTAGGTGGTTTTGAAAAAGAAAAGAGAGAAAAAGGAGAGATATTTTCAAAAATTTTGAGAGAGAAAAGTTAGTTAGGAGGTTTTAAAAAATAAGGGAGAGAAGATAAGATATTAATTAAGAAAAGATTTTAATAAAAAATTAAAATAAAAATAAAAGATAAGATAAGAAAAGATTTTGAATTTAAAATTTGAAATTAGAAAAACATAAGATAAGATTTTAAAAAGTTTTGAAAAAGATATGATTTAAAAATTAGAAGTTAGAAAAGATAAGATAAGAAACAAAAAAGATAAGATTAGAAATTTAATTTTAAAAAAGATATGATTTTAAAATTTGAAATTTGAAAAAGATAAGATAACATTTTAAAATTTTGAAAACGATATGATAAGATTTTGAAAAAGATATGATTCTTATTTTTGAAAAATTTGATTTTTGAAAACTTGACAACTAAGATAAGATAAGATAAAATTTTGAAAATCAAAATCTGAATTTTTTTGAAAAAAATTCGAAAATTATGGGAAAAATTATGTTACAAATGATATTTTTTGATTTTTTTGAATTTATTGATGAAAGAGAAAAACACAAAAAAGACATAAGACTTAAAATTTTTAGATCTAGCACCCTTGTTTTTTCAAAAATTTTGGAGGGAAACACCAAACTTAAAAATTTTAAGATTAAAATACAAACAAGACTCAAGAACACTTTGAAGAAACACAAGAACACAGAATAAAATTTAAATACTCAAAGAACATAAGAACAAAACAAGAACACCAAACATAAAATTTTAGAAAACCAAGACCAAATTTTTGAAAATTGCAAGAAAAATAAAAAGGAAACACCAAACTTAAAGTCTTGACACAAGATTAAACTAAGAAAAATTATTTTTGAAAAATTTTTAGAAAGAAAGACTTAAAGAACATGAAATTACCAAGAACATAGACACATTCAAAAAAACAAGTATTAAACAAAGAAAAGAAAAATAATTTTGAAAAACTTTTTAGAATTTTTGAAAAAATAGAGAAGAAAAAAATAAAAATAAAAATAAAAATAAAAAACTCAAAGACTCAAACCAAGAACGAAAATTGAACAAATAAAAGAAAAATAATATTTTTGAAAATGGATTTAAAATTTTTTTCGAAAATTTTGAGGAAGAAAACAAAAATTAAAAGATTCAAACAAAAATAAAAATTACCTGATCTAGGGAGCAAGACAATCCGCCAGTTTGTCCAAACTCAACAATCCCCGGCAACGTCGCCAAAAACATGGTGCGCATGTATGCAAAACCCACACTATTTCGCACAATAGCAGCAGTACCAACAAGTGCACTGGGTCATCCAAGTAATACCTGAGCGAGTCAGGGTCAATCCCACGAGGATTGTAGCTTGAAGCAAGCTATGGTTGTCTTGCAGGTCTTAGTCAGGCGAAATCAAAAGGATTGCGAAGTATGATGATCATGAAATAATAGGAATTATATGCTGGGAATTGGAATAGAGTTGAGAGTTGGAGTTGCTTTGTCTTTCTGAAGTAACTCTGGTACTATTGTCTTCTTTGCTTGTGAAGATCTTCTTCTATGGTAGGCTGGAAGTGATCAAAGCCACACCAATGGTCCTTGATCTCCTCTGCTATAGAATGAACGCCAGGGCCCTTTCCATTCATTCCAATGGAGGGTGAAGCTCTAGCAGGCTATTCTCTTGGCGATCCTACTCAAAACACCTCAGACAAGGTCGAATCTTTTGAATCAGAGAATGCTGCTTCTTTGGAATCTATCTTATACCACCGGGACCTTAATCTCCCCGGAGATCGACTGAACTGGTGTCTCAAGAAGTCCCCAACAAAATCGTGGATTAACCATCTGAGAGATGTAAATCCATAGCTGTTGGCTTGTGCTTTTCTTCCAGGTACTCACATGAACCCAAGTAGACGCGGGTGTTTGTCAGGCACGTTCATCTTAATGTGATGAACAGAGCCAATTTGTCAAGTTGTCCTGTTCATCACGATGAAAGTCGGGATATAAAATTTAGAGATAGATCAAACACGGATTGAAGAAAAAGAAATAGTACTTTTATTAATTCATAGGATTCAGCAGGGCTCCTCCCCTCAACCTAGGAGGTTTAGAAACTCATACTGAAATAAAAATAATATAAAAAAGAAAATAATGGCAGACCTCCCTCAGCGGGAGGTCTCCCCTAATGGAGAATTCGAAGAAGGTAAAAGTTGTTCTCCGGTCGAGAGTCTCTGATACCACGTGTAAAAGGTCTTTAAATGCTTAAACAAATGACTAATAAGGGTGAAATAGTCTATTTAGTGCTAAAATCCACTTCTGGGGCCCACTTGGTGAGTGTTTGGGCTGAGCTTTGATGAGATCCACATGCATTGAGGTCTCTTGGGCGTGGAATGCCATCTAGGGGGTCCTCTCTGTGCCTTTGGACGCTGGGCTCTGCTCTTTGGGCGTTGGACGCCTGGAAGGGAGCAGGAAACTGGCGTTGGACGCCAGTTTTGGGCCTTCTAATCCGAAACAAAGTATGGACACTTATATATTGCTAGAAAGCTTTGGAAATCATCTTTCCATAGCCGTTGATAGCACTCCATTTGGACTTCTATATCTCCAGAAAAGCTCTTCCGAATGCAAGCAAGTCAGATCTAGACAACATCTGCAGTGTTTTCTCTGTCTCTGAATCAAACTTCTGCTCCAACTCCTCAATTTCAGCCAGAAAATACCTGAAATTGTCCAAAAACACAAAAGCTCATAGTAGAATCAAAAAATGTGAATTTAACACTAAAACCTATAAAAACTCAATAAAAACTAAATAAAAACTACTAAAAACTATATGAAAATTATGTCAAAAAGCGTATAAAATATCCGTTCATAAGACTTCCCAGAATCTTATATCTTTACTATTTGGGCACTATTACTATATTGAGAACCCTTGGTTCTCATTCCATACATATTCTATTATTTTTCAAATGAAGGACCTGAGACACCTCATTGAGCATGCTAGAGACTCTGTTGCAAGGAAAGATCTACTTTTGGGAGTTTCTTATTATGTATTTAGTTATATATGTAGATGTATATTCTCCATCATTGTAAGGACATGGATATTGACCTTAAACATGAAAGGTATTCATCAAATGTTGATAGCTATTATGATTTGGCATATTCGGGATATAATTATTTGGTATACCCATTGGAGGGTAATCTAGAGAATATTCAGGATTATATATATACTTTTGAAACTCTTGTTTTATATGTATTAAGTTTCTTCTATTCCACTCTTACCTACGCATTTTATTCTTAACCGTTTGAGTACGACGTGATTTTCTGTTTGTTCTACTTACCTTTTTCTTTCAAGGATCATAGTTAAACTTCCTTTCATATATATCTATGTATGTACTTTACTTTTAGAGTTCGTAATACCTGACCACCTCTTATTTACAAACTTAAGCGTAAAGCTTTGTGTGGTAAAGTTTTACAAATGATAAATTGATTGCTCCTATAATATCATCGACTCATTTCTATCATTTGATTTAATGTTGTAGCCATTTGCTGAGTAAGCATATTCACCAGATTTTGATTACTATCTTCAATTTATTGCTTAAATGCAGCTAGAATTCAATTGTATTAAGAGACATTGTTCCGACAGAAACCTATCTTGATATTTCTGGAAATATTGATCCTCATTCTACACCTGTTGGCAACCTTGTAGGAGTTGCCCCTGTGCCTTGTGTCGAAAAAACATTTCGCATCATTAGTGTGAGTTGTAAGGACATGGATATTAACCCTAAACATGAAAGGTATTCATCAAATGTTGATAGCCATTATGATTTGGCATATTTGGAATATAACTATTTGGTATACCCATTGGAGGGTAATCTAGAGAATATTCAGGATTGTATAAAGGGAACCACTCAGATAAAGACGTTTAGAAAGTCTTTTTTTAAAGATTTTTTTTAGTAAATAAAATTTAACACATATAATCAATTAAATCGTGTTATTTTTGTCAAAATTAGGCCAGACAAATTAATTTGACTAAAAAATGGTGAATCAAATCTTGAACTGGTCTAAATTAATATTTTTTTATAAAAAATGACTACAATACTCTTATTATAGAAAATAACTAAAATACTCCTATTATATATATTATATATATTAATTTTGAGAATCCTAAATTCTAGTCATTTACTTCTTGCCATCATAGGATTAAGATTTAAAGTTTATATATATATAATAGGAGTATTTTAATTATTTTCTATAAAAAATAAATTTAGATCGGTTCAAGATTTGATTTACCATCTTTTCGATTAAATTAATTTGTCTGACCTAATTTTAACAAAAATAACATGATTTAATCAATTATATATATTAAATTTTAATTACTAAAAAACATCTTTAAATATATAAAAGATTATTTCTAATTGTGGTTACACCTCTTATACCTCCAATTTTCCAAAGGTGGAGAATAGTTTAGTGACAACCCATACAAAAGCCATATAATAGCCGTAGTCGAAGGAGTTTCATCTGTTATTAAAGGTTTCATCCTTCGACTTACAGTACCTCATAAAGGCTTTCAAAAGAGTAAGTTTTGAACCTGAGTTGTCAAATACAAAAAACATGCCTTTGTGTAAGTCCCAAGATTTTTAAAATTTTATTATAAATTAATTTTAAGTTTAATTATTTATTTATAGGTTTAATTTCAAAAATTTCTTTATTAAAGATAATTAAAGTAAGTTTTGATTAATTGAGTTTGAAAAAAATTAAGATTCTTATTCAATTTTATAATTATTGAATTATTTTCTATATTTAAATTATAAAGTTTAGTAATTGTAAAATAATAAGAATTTTATATGATTTGGTTTAGATAATTGAGATTTCGGAATTTAATACCTTCAATTTTTATAGATAAAGAAAATTAATTATATTATCTTTAATTTAAAATTAAAATACTTGATTGGAAGTCAATTAACAAATTGATAACTAAATAATATTTAAAAAAATAATTTTAAAGGAATAAACTAGATTTTTAATTAATACTCTATACCCCTAATTTTATTAAAATTACCTAAATTACCCTAGTCCTAACCATCTACCTCACCACCTTCCCTTCCTTTCCCAAGTTTAGACCTAAGTGTTTCAGAAAAAAGAAAGAAAGAAAACGTTGAGGGAGGGAGAGATAAACGGTGACAGAGAAGAAAGAATAGGGTGAAAGGGAAGAGAGAAGAGGGAGATCCGAGAGAGGGGAGTGCCGGTGGAGGAGGTCGCACTATTCTCGCATACTGTCGTTGTCGCTGCATCCTGCTGCTTACGCCGCCACCGCCGTTCAGGAAGCTGTGGCTTCTGCTCGCCGTCGCCGTTGAGATCGTGAAGAGAGATGGCTCGCGAGTGAAGGGAGGTCGCGGGCTTGGAGCCGCCGTGCCTTTATCGCTGCTGCTCGCCTTTCCTATCGTCGCCGTCCAACGCGGAGCCAGCCGCAGTCGCCGTGTCTGCTGCCGCCGTGTCGTCGAGGGAGAAGTCGTCGGGTCGCACAGAGTGAAAGAGAGAGAAAGCACGAGAGCAGAGCAGAGAAAGAAGAGACTCACGCCAGTCACCGCCGCTTCTGCAGCTCGAAACCCCGCTGCCGCCGTCGGAGTGTGCACTACCGGTAAGGGTTTTAAGCTTGGCTTCTATTCTTTTGGATTTCGGAAACCTTTATCGTCACTGCATGTTTATTTCAGCTATCCACCGCCGCTGCTTGTTGTTCTGAATTGTTGAACCGTCGTTCCCACCGTTCGGGTCATTGGGAACATGGCAGTGATCACCGGAACCACCATCGGAGTTACCATTGTTTCAGTTCAGCCATTCGTCCTTGTTTGGGTAAGCGATGCCTTCTGAAACCTTTAAATTAGTATTTCTGTTTTAAGTTATTTGAGGATCTGAGGTCTTGGTGTTATAGGATCGAGTTACGAGTCTTAATTGCTGAGTTCTATGGCTGTGGTGTACGGCATCAAGGTACTGCATCGTCACCGGAGCTGCTGTTGCTCTATTTTCTCGATTATTCATAAGCCCAGTGATGAGCGGATAATTTATACGCTTTTTGGCATTATTTTTAGTATGTTTTTAGTAGTTTTAGTTGAGTTCTTAGTATATTTTTATTAGTTTTTAGTTAAAATTCACTTTTCTGGACTTTACTATGAGTTTGTGTGTTTTTCTGTGATTTCAGGTATTTTCTGGCTGAAATTGAGGGATCTGAGCAAAAATCTGATCCAGAGACTCAAAAGGACTGCAGATGCTGTTGGATTCTGACCTCCCTGCACTCGAAGTGGATTTTCTGGAGCTACAGAAGCCCAATTGGCGCGCTCTCAACGGCGTTGGAAAGTAGACATCCTGGGCTTTCCAGCAATATATGATAGTCCATACTTTGCCCAAGATTTGATGGCCCAAACCGGCGTTCAAAGTCACCTACAGAAATTCCAGCGTTAAACGCCGGAACTGGCACCTAAATGGGAGTTAAACGCCCAAACTGGCACCAAAGCTGGCGTTTAACTCCAAGAGGAGTCTCTACACGAAAATGCTTCATTTGCTCAGCCCAAGCACACACCAAGTGGGCCCGGAAGTGGATTTTTATGTCATTTACTCACCTCTGTACACCTTAGGCTACTAGTTTTCTATAAGTAGGACCTTTTACTATTGTATTTTCATCTTTGATCATCTTTGGATTATTTTCAGATCCTTTGATCATCTTTGGACATCTAGTTCTTAGATCATTTGGGAGGCTGGCCATTCGGCCATGCCTAGACCTTGTTCTTATGTATTTTCAACGGTGGAGTTTCTACACACCATAGATTAAGGTGTGGAGCTCTGCTGTACCTCGAGTATTAATGCAATTACTATTGTTCTTCTATTCAATTCCGCTTGTTCTTTGTCCAAGATATCACTTGTTCTTCAACTTGATGAATGTGATGATCCGTGACACTCATCATCATTCTCACTCATGAACAAGGTGACTGACAACCACTTCTGTTCTACAAGCAATCAAGGCTCTAGTGTTTATCTCTTGGATTCCTGATACACGATGCATGGTTGATCGCCTGACAACCGAGTGCTCGCCTGACAAACGAGCCAGCCATTCCGTGAGATCAGAGTCTTCGTGGTATAGGCGAGAACTGATGGCGGCATTCAAGAGAATCCGGAAGGTCTAACCTTGTCTGTGGTATTCTGAGTAGGATTCAATGATTAAATGACTGTGACGTGCTTCAAACTCCTAGCAGGCGGGGCGTTAGTGACAGACGCAAAAGAATCGATGGATTTTATTCCGGCCTGACCGAGAACCGACAGCTGATTACCCATGCTGTGACAGAGCATAGGCGACGTTTTCACTGAGAGGATGGGAGGCAGCCATTGACAACGGTGAAACCCTACATGAGCTTGCCATGGAAAGGAGTAAGAAGGATTGGATGAAGACAGTAGGAAAGCGGAGAGACGGAAGGGAAGGCATCTTCATTCGCTTATCTGAAGCTCTTACCAATGATATACATAAGTACCTCTATCTTTATCTTTATGCTTTATTCGTTTATCACTATACCCAATTGAGTCTGCCTGACTGAGATTTACAAGGTGACCATAGCTTGCTTCATACCACCAATCTCCGTGGGATCGACCCTTACTCGCGTAAGGTTTATTACTTGGACGACCCAGTGCACTTGCTGGTTAGTTGTGCGAAGTTGTGTTTATGCCATGGTATTGAGCACCAAGTCTTTGGAGCCGTTACCGGGGATTGTTCTGTGTATTAAAAAGTAGTGATCACAATTTCGTGCACCAAGTTTTTGGCGCCGTTGCCGGGGAATTAAATGTCCTAACTACGGTTTCGCATTTGTTCCCTGCAATAACAGTGCCATGTTTTGATCCGGCAACGTGCACCAAGTTTTTGGCGCCGTTGCCGGGGATTGTTCTTGAGTATGGACAACTGACGGTTCATCTTGTTGCTTAGATTAGGTATTTTTTTTAGAGTTCTTAAGAATGAATTCTAGTGTTTCATGATGATCTGTTGAAATCTGGCTGGCTGAGAAGCCATGTCTAATCTTATTGGACTGAGGTTTCAACTAATCATCACAATAGCTTGTTGATCCCTATCAATCTTGCTATTGGAGCAATGATCTGCTAAGGCTTGGCTGGCCATTGGCCATGTCTAGTGTTTAGGACCGAAGCTTTCTTTGAAAGCTTGGCTGGCTGTGAAGCCATGTCTAATTCCTGGACCGGAGTCTTAGACTAGCATTGCAATGATTCCTGGAAATTTAAATTGAGAATTCTGAAACCTTTATTTTCTATTTTCATAATTTTCGAAAAAGCACAAAAAAAAATTAGAAAATCATAAAAACCAAAAAAATTTTTATGTTTTTTGTTTGAGTCTAGTGTCTAATCTTAAGTTTGGTGTCTTGCATGCCTTGTTTATTTGATCTTGGTTCTATTTTCAAGTCAATAGTACAGGGAACTGAAGATTCAGAACATGCAGCAGAGGAATTACACAGAAAAAGCTGGGCGTTCAAAACGCCCAGTGAAGAAGGACAGACTGGCGTTTAAACGCCAGCCAGGGTACCTGGTTGGGCGTTTAACGCCCAAAAGGGTATAGTTTTGGGCGTTAAACGCCAGAATGGATACCATTCTGGGCGTTTAACGCCAGGATGGCACAAGGGGGAAGATTTTGTTTTCAAATCAATTTTTTTTCAAGTTTTCAAAGTTTTTCAAAATCAAATCTTTTTCAAATCATATCTTTTCAATCAAATGTTTTCAAAATCAATTTCTTTCCTTTTTCAAAGATACTTTCTGTTCATACCCTGACCGAGCTCTCCAAACTCGGGAAGTTCGCAGAAGGTCCGACCTCGTCCCAAAGGCCCACGCCTAAGGTCGGACCTCGGACAAATAAAGAAGAAGGCCCATCAAAAGGAACGAAGCCCAAAACCTAAAGGCCGAAAAAGGCCTAGGAAAGGCGGTTCCACAAAAGATAAAGATAAGACTCCCAAAGATAAGATAAGATAAGAATATCTTATCCAGGGAAGATCACGACCAACCACTATAAATACACTGGAGCACCCAGGTATAACTCATACTCTAATTCTACTCAATATCTGCTTGGACCCATGCTAACTTAAGCATCGGAGTGTCATTGCAGGTACAACCCCCAGCCGCTCAGCACACCAAGCTCGGGTCACGGAACCCCTACCTCGGGTCTTGCCAGACGACCGAGCAACACGTTTCAGGTAACCCTCGGAACATTGGCGCCGTTGCCGGGGACCCTGGAAGTCATCCCTTTACCATGGCGGACGACCCTCCCAACAATAACCACGCTACATCAGAACAAGAAGAGGAAATTGACACCAGAGAACGACCGGACAGCCCTCTATCACCACGCACTCCAGGAGGAAACAAACAGAATCGCCCAAAGACATCACTTCCAAACAAAAATCCACAAAATCCCGAAAAAGAAGAGAGCTCAGAAATTCTAGAAGCAGTACGGGCACGGCAAAACCGACTGAAACAACTCGAAGAGGACATAAAAAAGCACAAAGGAAAGAACTCGACCTCCTCCCCGAGGTCCGAGAAAGAGCCCGAATCCGAGAAGAAGCCTTAAAACGGCGAACGGCCCTCAGATACAATCAAAAGGTAATAAAGCGAAGCTTCTCCAGTCACGACCTGATTCTAATCCGAAATGACATCGGAACACAAAAGTCGGGAGAAGGAAAGCTAGCCGCAAATTGGAAAGGGCCCTACAAGGTAACAGAAGTCTTAGGGACAGGCTACTACAAAATATCCGACCTAGAAGGCAATGAGCTGCCCAGGACCTGGCACGCCTGTAATCTAAGACGGTACTACAGCTAGAAAAACTTAACCCGAGGTGTACTCTTTTTCCCTACAAGGGTTTTTTAATGAGACACCCGGTTAAGTAGGATACCCGACCTAAAGGGTAAACACTTTGTAAATATTCTTTCTTTTTAATACTAATCAAATTTCTCTATTTTCTCTTCCTCATGATGAAGCAAATCCTAGAAAGTACCCCACCAAGGCGCATTAATTTATGCTCGGCAAAACGCAAAAAATCATTTGCCAAGAGACCATACAAGGTCGGCAAAGATAAAGCGACGAGGTTCAAATTAATGTGAGAAGTTATAAAGTAACTCTGAAATGGCTCGAAAAGCCAAATAAAAAAGAGGTTACAAAAATAACTTAAAAAGGCCGACCAAACGACGAAGTCGGACCCAACAAAGGGAAAAGTTATAAAGTAACTCTAAAATGGCTCAAAAAGCCAAATAAAAAGAGATTACAGAAATAACTCAAAAGAACCGACCAACGACAAAGTCGGACCTAACAAAAAGGAGGTACTCGAGCATCCGATGTCCGAGAAAAAGCTCGGCCCGAGAAAGAAGCCTTAAAACGGCAAGAACCAGGATTTCGAAAAACGCTAGCTAAAAAGTTGTTGTCCGAAAAACAACTAAAAAGCACGAAAGCGGAGACATAAAGTCAAAACGCTAGCTAAAAAGTTGTTGTCTGAAAAACAACTAAAAAGCACGAAAGCGGAGACATAAAGTCAAAACGCTAGCTAAAAAGTTGTTGTCCGAAAAACAACTAAAAAGCACGAAAGCGGAGACATAAAGTCAAAACGCTAGCTAAAAAGTTGTTGTCCGAAAAACAACTAAAAAGCACGGAAGCGGAAACATAAAGTCAAAACGCTAGCTAAAAGTTGTTATCCGAAAAACAACTAAAAAGCACGGAAGCGGAAACATAAAGTCAAAACGCTAGCTAAAAAGTTGTTATCCGAAAAACAACTAAAAAGCACGAAAGCGGAAACATAAAGTCAAAACGCTAGCTAAAAAGTTGTTATTCGAAAAACAACTAAAAAGCACGAAGGCAGAAACCAAAGGTCAAGACACAAACACCGCATAATAAAGTCACCACAAGTGGCTAAATAAAAGCAAAAGGTGTCCAAAAGTGTTCACAAAAGCCATCCAACAAAAAGCCCACAGGCCGGGCAAACCACTAAAAAGATCACAGAGGATCAAGGTCCTTTCCGGTCTCCGCATCAACAGAAGGCTGCGGAGGGAACATCGAAATCGGGACTGCATCGACAGCACCATCATCCCGGCTTGAAACCTCCACACCAGATCTATCCTCAGCCAAAGGTGAAGTTGGGTTCACAACCGGAACCTCGGGGTCGGACACCGGAGCCTTGTGGTCGGACACCGGAACCTCATCCTCGGCAGGAGCAGGAACAATCTTTCCCTCCACAACAATGTTTTCCGTACTGAATAAGCTCAGATCCAGGTCGGGAGCAAGAACCCGGACCTGATCCCTCAAATTCTCAAACATAGCATCCATACCCTTGGCCACATTATCTTCCAGCTCGTAAAAATCATCCCGAGCAGACTGCAACTTCTCCTTCGTCTCCACAAGCTCGGCATACAGCTTAGTATAGTTCTCCGTCGCCACCCTCGCCATCTCCTCAGATGTCTTCGCCGCCGCCACAGCCGCGGTGGCCCTAGTTTTCTCTTCCTCCAAAGAGGCCTCCAGCTCAGTAATCCTGGCAGCCTTCAGTTGACTAATCTTATCAAGCTCGGACCGTGCCTTCTCAAGTCGGGAGCTGGTCGCCCCAAGGGGAGCTTTCTTGAACTCCCGAGCAATAGCGGCATGAAGACTAGCCATCCGAACACAGCTCCGCGCCATATACTGAAAGTGATGCTCCATAGACGCATCATCAGTAGAAATAAAGGTCTGGGGGAGAATGTGCTGCTCAATCCAACCAAGAGCGTCAAAATCCTTATCATTGAAACCGCCAAGCTCTTGAGAGGTCTTCTGTTTCTTGGGGGGAGGACCCGAGGTCGAAGACGGGGAAAGGTGACCGGGTCCGGAGGTCGGAGGATCTTGAGTTATAGCTCGGAACTGAGGAGTCGGAATGGTCTTCGACCGAGTCTGAACACCCACGGTAGTCTTCTGCGGAAAAGATCGGGCAGAAGCCTCAGCCTCGATATTCCGAGCAGCCGCAGACTTCTTCGACCGACGAAGGAACTTCATGGAATCAGCCTGAGAAGACATCTCTGCAGAAACAAAAGAAAGGGATTATCACAACAGAAAAACCTCCAAAACGAAGCCAAAATACTAAGATGAAATCTCAAAGAGGTCGGGAACTACCTAACTCGGAACGGAGAAGGCTTGGATCTCCCAACATTTTCTTCGTATCCAAGTGAGGTGCCCGACCCCATAAACTGCTCAACACACCCACAAAAGCCTGCTCCACCTCATCTAGACTCTCAAAAAAGTATACTTCACCGACACTACATTCTCCTGCCAACAAAGAGGAAAAGAAGGCTCCCCACTCTCATCTAGAAAGAAAGGTCGGACATCTCCAGCAGCCCGGACCTTGAAATAGTAGTTCTTGAAATCATGAAACGACTCATCATACAAGGTACAAAACTTCTTTCCCTGGTTAGCCCTAAAAGAGACCCAGGACACCTTCCCAACACCCGACCCCGGCTTCGTCAACACGAACAGATAGGAAAAAAGAGAAACAGAAGGGGAGACGCCCAAAAACTGACACAAAAGTTGAAACAGCTTTAAAAACGCCCAAGAATTTGGATGGAGTTGCGTAGGGGCAAGGTTACAAGACCAAAGGACCTCGGACTCCAAGTCGGTAAAAGGAAGTCGTACACCCAGCTTAGAGAAAAAACAATCGTAAGCATAAAAGAATAGCTTCTCGGAACTTTCTAAAGGCGGGAAGCACACTCTCTCCTCGGACTCCGGGGCTACTAGCTCGTAATCCCGCTCAGACTCCCTGTTCTCACAAATACTACACTCCCTACGGAACCTAACTAGATGCTCAGAATCTACAACAGAAGGGACCCTTAGAGGAACAGGATCTACCCAACCAAGACCACTCGGAATCTTGGTCGACATTGCTTGAAACACCTTTCGAGACATAAAAACTCTTGCCTACAAAGAAGAATACAACAGCAAGCCAAAAATCACATAATAGGCAGGCAGCAAAAAACCCATTCAGCAGAAGCAAGAAAACAAAAGTTCTTTTAGAAGAAAAAATGCAGTAACCCGAAAACAAAGTACCAAGAGAAAAGAGCCCCCCCCCCACATACAAACAACCAAAACAATGGCGGCGCCTCTTTTCGGGGCAACCCCAGCATAGAAGAAAAAGAAACAAAAGCATATGTGCAAAGCGAAAGTAAAGACGAGAAACGAACCTGGAAGAAAGGAAGAAGACGACGAGCTCCGATGCAAGAAGAACGAAAACAGCGGCGCAGAGGAAACCCCGAAAAACAACGCACAGAAAGAATCGGAGAAGAAGAACAGAGAGAAAGAAGGAAGATGCTCAAAAGAGAGGTGGCGAAAAACCCAGAAAAAGGGAAAAGGGAACAGAATAAACAAAGAAAATGAGGAAAGGGGCAAATAAATAATGCCTTCACAGAGCCCGAACGGAAATCGAGGAGAAACGGTAAAAAGCAATAAATACTGAAACGGCCATTTTCAAATTTTGAAAAGACGACTATGCCCGAGCTCGACCTCTCAAAAGGACGAACTCGGACAGGGGCACTGTTCATACCCTGACCGAGCTCTCCAAACTCGGGAAGTTCGCAGAAGGTCCGACCTCGTCCCAAAGGCCCACGCCTAAGGTCGGACCTCGGACAAATAAAGAAGAAGGCCCATCAAAAGGAACGAAGCCCAAAACCTAAAGGCCGAAAAAGGCCTAGGAAAGGCGGTTCCACAAAAGATAAAGATAAGACTCCCAAAGATAAGATAAGATAAGAATATCTTATCCAGGGAAGATCACGACCAACCACTATAAATACACTGGAGCACCCAGGTATAACTCATACTCTAATTCTACTCAATATCTGCTTGGACCCATGCTAACTTAAGCATCGGAGTGTCATTGCAGGTACAACCCCCAGCCGCTCAGCACACCAAGCTCGGGTCACGGAACCCCTACCTCGGGTCTTGCCAGACGACCGAGCAACACGTTTCAGGTAACCCTCGGAACACTTTCTAACAATTAATGATTTGATTCAAAATTTCAAGTATGTTGCCTTTTCTGTTGAGGAAGGTTTAATTTTTGAATCATATCTTTTCTTGTTAGGCAAGTCATTAATTTCAAAATCAAATCTTTTTAAAATGTTTTTTTCTTCTCAATCACATCTTTTTAAAACCAATCATATCTTTTTAATCACATCTTTTTCAAAATAGTTTTCAATCAAATCCTTTTAACTCCTAATTTCAAAATCTTTTTCAAAAAATCACTTGATTTCTTTCCCACTCTTATTTTCGAAAATCAATTAAGTGTTTTTCAAAAAGTTTTCAAAGATCTTTTTAACTTAATTTTCGAAAATCTACTTCCCTTCTTCTCACATCCTTCTATTTATGGACTAACACTATTCCTTAATGCAAAATTCGAACTCCATCTTCTTTGATAAGTTCGAATTTTCTACCTCTGTCTTCCATTTTTCTTCCTCTGACACCTCAAGGAATCTCTATACTGTGACATAGAGGATTCCATATTTTCTTGTTCTCTTCTCTTTCATATGAGCAGGAACAAAGACAAAGGCATTCTTGTTGAAGCTGACCCTGAAAGGACCTTGAAGCGAAAGCTAAGAGAAGCTAAGGCACAACTCTTTATTGAGGACCTGACCGAATTCTTCAAGAACCCATGGCAGCCGAAAACAACAACAATGCCAACAATGCAAGGAAGGTGCTGGGTGACTTTATTGCACCTACTCCCGACTGAAGAAGCATCTCTATCTCTGCCATTGGAGCAAACAACTTTGAGCTTAAGCCTCAATTAGTTTCTCTAATGCAACAGAATTGCAAGTTCCATGGACTTCCATTGGAAGATCCTCATCAGTTCTTAGCTGAATTCTTGCAAATCTGTGACACTGTTAAGACTAATGGGGTTGACCCTGAGGTCTACAGACTTATGCTATTCCCTTTTGCTGTAAGAGACAGAGCTAGGATATGGTTGGACTCACAACCTAAAGAAAGCCTGGACTCTTGGGAAAAGCTAGTCAATGCCTTCTTGGCAAAGTTCTTTCCACCTCAAAAATTGAGTAAGCTTAGAGTGGAAGTCCAAACCTTCAGACAGAAGGATGGTGAATCCCTCTATGAAGCTTGAGAAAGATACAAGCAATTGATCAGAAAATGTCCTTCTAACATGCTTTCTGAATGGAGCATCATAGGTATTTTCTATGATGGTCTCTCTGAACTATCCAAGATGTCTTTGGATAGCTCTGCTGGAGGATCTCTTCATCTGAAGAAGACGCCTACAGAAGCTCAAGAGCTCATTGAAATGGTTGCAAATAACCAATTCATGTACACTTCTGAAAGGAATCCTGTGAACAATGGGACAAGTCAGAAGAAAGGAGTTCTTGAGATTGATACTCTGAATGCCATACTGGCTCAGAACAAGATATTGACTCAACAAGTCAATTTGATTTCTCAAAGTCTGTCTGGAATGCAAAATGCACCAAACAGTACTAAGGATGCTTCATCTGAGGAAGAAGCTTATGATCCTGAGAACCCTTCAATGGAAGAGGTGAATTACCTAGGAGAACCCTATGGAAACACCTATAATTCTTCATGGAGAAATCACCCAAATTTCTCATGGAAGAATCAAGAGAAACCTCAACAAGGTTTCAACAACAACAATGGTGGAAGAAACAGGTTTAGCAATGGCAAGCCTTTTCCATCATCTTCTCAGCAACAGACAGAGAATTCTAAGCAGAACCCCTCTGACTTAGCAACCATGGTCTCTGATCTAATCAAAACCACTCAAAGTTTCATGACTGAAACAAGGTCTTCCATTAGGAATTTGGAGGCACAAGTGGGACAGCTGAGCAAGAAAGTTACTGAACTCCCTCCTAGTACCCTCCCAAGTAATACAGAAGAAAATCCAAAAGGAGAGTGCAAAGCCATAACCATGGCCGAATCTAGAGAGGGAAGAGAGAAAGTGGACGCCACTGAGGAAGGCCTCAATGGGCGTGCACTAGCCTCCAATGAGTTCCCCAATAAGGAACCATGGGAATCTGAGGCTCAAAATGAGACCATAGAGATTCCATTGGATTTACTTCTGCCATTCATGAGCTCTGATGAGTATTCTTCCTCTGAAGAGGATGAGTATGTCACTGAAGAGCAAGTTGCTAAATACCTTGGAGCAATCATGAAGCTAAATGACAAGTTATTTGGAAATGAGACTTGGGAGAATGAACCTCCTTTGCTCACTAAAGAACTGGATGACTTGTCTAGGCAGAAATTACCTCAAAAGAGACAAGATCCTGGGAAGTTTTCCATACCTTGTACCATAGGCACCATGACCTTCAAGAAGGCTCTGTGTGACTTAAGGTCAAGTGTGAACCTCATGCCTCTCTCTGTAATGGAGAAGCTAGGGATCTTTGAGGTACAAGCTGCAAGAATCTCACTAGAGATGGCAGACAACTCAAGAAAACAAGCACATGGACTTGTAGAGAATGTTTTGGTGAAAGTTGAAGACCATTACATCCCTACTGATTTCATAGTCCTAGAGACTGGGAAGTGCATGGATGAATCCATCATCCTTGGCAGACCCTTCCTAGCCACAGCAAAGGCTGTGATTGATGTTGATGGAGGTGAACTGATCATTCAAGTGAATGAAGAATCCTTTGTGTTTAAAGCTCAAGGATATCCCTCTATCACCATGGAGAAGAAGCATGAAGAGCTTCTCTCAAATCAGAGACAAACAAAGCCCCCACAGTCAAACTCTAAGTTTGGTGTTGGGAGGCCACAACCAAACTCTAAGTTTGGTGTTGAACCCCCACATTCAAACTCTAAGTTTGGTGTTGGGAGGTTCCAACATTGCTCTGAATATCTGTGAGGCTCCATGAGAGCCCTCTGTCAAGCTACTGACATTAAAGAAGCGCTTGTTGGGAGGCAACCCAATGATTATATTTTATATATTTTCTTTTGTTATTTTATGTTTTTTGTAGGTTGATGATCATAAGAAGTCACAAAATCAATTGAAAAAGCAAAAACAGAATGAAAAACAGGAAGAAAAATAGCACACCCTAGAGGAAGAACCCACTGGCGTTTAAACGCCAGTGAGGCTAGCAGTTGGGCGTTTAACGCCCAGTCTGGCACCATTCTGGGCGTTTAACGCCAGAAAGGGGCACCAGACTGGCGTTAAACGCCAGAAAAGGGCAAGAACCTGGCGTTAAACGCCAGGAATGGGCACCAGCCCGGCGTTTAACGCCAGAAATGGCTCAAAACGTGATTTTGAATGCCATTTGGTGCAGGGATGACTTTTCCTTGACACCACAGGATCTGTGGACCCCACAGGATCCCCACCAACCCCACCACTCTCTCTCTTCTTCACTCATTCACCAATCACCTCAATACCTCTTCCCCAAAAACCCCTCACCTATCAAATCCCATCTTTCTCTTCACCACTCACATCCATCCTTCATAAAACCCCACCAACCTCACCCTTCAAATTCAAACCACTTTCCCTCCCAAACCCACCCATAATGGCCGAACCCCATCTCCCCCCTCTCCTATATAAACCCTTCTTCACCCCTTCATTTTCACACAATCTACACACCACTCCTCCCCCTCTTTGGCCGAATACACCACCATTCCCTTCTTCCTCATTTCTTCTTCTTCTACTCTCTTCTTTCTTCTTTTGCTCGAGGACGAGCAAACCTTTTAAGTTTGGTGTGGTAAAAGCATTGCTTTTTGTTTTTCCATAACCATTTATGGCATCCAAGGCCAGAGAAACCTCTAGAAAGAGAAAAGGGAAGGCAAAAGCTTCCACCTCCGAGTCATGGAAGATGGATAGATTCATCTCAAAGGTGCATCAAGACCACTTCTATGAAGTTGTGGCCTTGAAGAAGGTGATCCCCGAGGTCCCCTTTTCACTCAAAAAGGGTGAATATCCGGAGATCCGCCATGAGATCCGAAGAAGAGGTTGGGAAGTGCTTACCAACCCCATTCAACAAGTCGGAATCTTGATGGTTCAAGAGTTCTATGCCAATGCATGGATCACCAAGAACCATGATCAAAGTGTGAACCCGGATCCAAAGAATTATCTTACAATGGTACGGGGGAAGTACTTGGATTTTAGTCCGGAAAATGTAAGGTTAGCATTCAACTTGCCCATGATGCAAGGAGATGAACATCCTTACACTAGAAGGGTCAACTTTGATCAAAGGTTGGACCAAGTCCTCACAATCATATGTGAAGAGGGCGCACAATGGAAGAGAGATTCAAGAGGGAAGCCGGTTCAATTGAGAAGGCATGACCTCAAGCCCGTGGCTAGAGGATGGTTGGAGTTTATCCAACGCTCAATCATTCCCACTAGCAACCGGTCCGAAGTTACTCTAGACCGGGCCATCATGATCCATAGCATCATGATTGGAGAAGAAGTGGAAGTTCATGAGGTTATAGCCCAAGAACTCTATAGGGTGGCGGACAAGTCTTCCACCTTGGCAAGGATAGCCTTTCCTCATCTCATTTGTCACCTCTGTTATTCAGTAGGAGTTGACATAGAAGGAGACACCCCCATTGATGAGGACAAGCCCATCACCAAGAAGAGGATGGAGCAAACAAGAGATCCCTCTCATCATGAGATCCCTGAGATACCTCAGGGGATGCACTTTCCTCCACAAGAATATTGGGAGCAACTAAACACCTCCCTAGGAGAATTGAGTTCCAACATGGGACAACTAAGGGTGGAGCACCAAGAACACTCCATTCTCCTCCATGAAATTAGAGAAGATCAAAGAATCATGAGAGAGGAGCAACAAAGACAAGGAAGAGACATTGAGGAGCTCAAGCACTCCATAAGACCTTCAAGAGGAAGAACAAGCCGCCATCACTAAGGTGGACCCGTTCTTTAATCTCCTTGTTCTTTATTTTCTTGTTTTTCGAATTTTAGTGCTTATGTTTATCTATGTTTGTGTCTTATGATCATTAGTGTCTTAGTGTCTATGCCTTAAAGTTATGAATGTCCTACGAATCCATCACCTTTCTTAAGAATTGTTCTTAATTGAAAAAGAAAAGAATTGCATGAATTTTGAATTTTATAACAGTTTAATTATTTTGATGTGGTGGCAACACTTTTGTTCTATGAATGTATGCTTGAACAGTGCATATGTCTTTTGAATTTGTGGTTCATGAATGTTGGCTCTTGAAAGAATGATGAAAAAGGAGACATGTTACTGAGGATCTGAAAAATCATAAAAATGATTCTTGAAGCAAGAAAAAGCAGTGAATACAAAAAAAAAAAAGAAAAAGGAAAAAAAAAACGAAAAAAAAGGGGAGAAAAAGAAAGAAAAAGAAAGAAATAAAGTTGTGATCCAAGGCAATAAGAGTGTGCTTAAGAACCCTGGACACCTCTGATTGGGGACTTTAGCAAAGCTGAGTCACAATCTGAAAAGGTTCACCCAATCATGTGTCTGTGGCATGTATGTATCCGGTGGTAATACTGGAAGACAGAGTGCTTTGGGCCACGGCCAAGACTCAATAAGTAGCTGTGTTCAAGAATCATCATACTTAACTAGGAGAATCAATAACACTATCTGGATTCTGAGTTCCTAAAGAAGCCAATCATTCTGAATTCCAAAGGATAAAGTGAGATGCCAAAACTATTCAGAGGCAAAAAGCTAAAAGCCCCGCTCATCTAATTAATACTGATCTTCATAGATGTTTTTGGAGTTCATTGCATATTCTCTTCTTTTTATCCTATTTGATCTTCAGTTGCTTGGGGACAAGCAACAATTTAAGTTTGGTGTTGTGATGAGCGGATAATTTATACGCTTTTTGGCATTGTTTTTAGTATGTTTTTAGTAGTTTTAGTTGAGTTCTTAGTATATTTTTATTAGTTTTTAGTTAAAATTCACTTTTCTGGACTTTACTATGAGTTTGTGTGTTTTTCTGTGATTTCAGGTATTTTCTGGCTGAAATTGAGGGATCTGAGCAAAAATCTGATCCAGAGACTCAAAAGGACTGCAGATGCTGTTGGATTCTGACCTCCCTGCACTCGAAGTGGATTTTCTGGAGCTACAGAAGCCCAATTGGCGCGCTCTCAACGGCGTTGGAAAGTAGACATCCTGGGCTTTCCAGCAATATATGATAGTCCATACTTTGCCCAAGATTTGATGGCCCAAACCGGCGTTCAAAGTCACCTACAGAAATTCCAGCGTTAAACGCCGGAACTGGCACCTAAATGGGAGTTAAACGCCCAAACTGGCACCAAAGCTGGCGTTTAACTCCAAGAGGAGTCTCTACACGAAAATGCTTCATTTGCTCAGCCCAAGCACACACCAAGTGGGCCCGGAAGTGGATTTTTATGTCATTTACTCACCTCTGTACACCTTAGGCTACTAGTTTTCTATAAGTAGGACCTTTTACTATTGTATTTTCATCTTTGATCATCTTTGGATTATTTTCAGATCCTTTGATCATCTTTGGACATCTAGTTCTTAGATCATTTGGGAGGCTGGCCATTCGGCCATGCCTAGACCTTGTTCTTATGTATTTTCAACGGTGGAGTTTCTACACACCATAGATTAAGGTGTGGAGCTCTGCTGTACCTCGAGTATTAATGTAATTACTATTGTTCTTCTATTCAATTCCGCTTGTTCTTTGTCCAAGATATCACTTGTTCTTCAACTTGATGAATGTGATGATCCGTGACACTCATCATCATTCTCACTCATGAACAAGGTGACTGACAACCACTTCTGTTCTACAAGCAATCAAGGCTCTAGTGTTTATCTCTTGGATTCCTGATACACGATGCATGGTTGATTGCCTGACAACCGAGTGCTCGCCTGACAAACGAGCCAGCCATTCCGTGAGATCAGAGTCTTCGTGGTATAGGCGAGAACTGATGGCGGCATTCAAGAGAATCCGGAAGGTCTAACCTTGTCTGTGGTATTCTGAGTAGGATTCAATGATTAAATGACTGTGACGTGCTTCAAACTCCTAGCAGGCGGGGCGTTAGTGACAGACGCAAAAGAATCGATGGATTTTATTCCGGCCTGACCGAGAACCGACAGCTGATTACCCATGCTGTGACAGAGCATAGGCGACGTTTTCACTGAGAGGATGGGAGGCAGCCATTGACAACGGTGAAACCCTACATGAGCTTGCCATGGAAAGGAGTAAGAAGGATTGGATGAAGACAGTAGGAAAGCGGAGAGACGGAAGGGAAGGCATCTTCATTCGCTTATCTGAAGCTCTTACCAATGATATACATAAGTACCTCTATCTTTATCTTTATGCTTTATTCGTTTATCACTATACCCAATTGAGTCTGCCTGACTGAGATTTACAAGGTGACCATAGCTTGCTTCATACCACCAATCTCCGTGGGATCGACCCTTACTCGCGTAAGGTTTATTACTTGGACGACCCAGTGCACTTGCTGGTTAGTTGTGTGAAGTTGTGTTTATGCCATGGTATTGAGCACCAAGTCTTTGGAGCCGTTACCGGGGATTGTTCTGTGTATTAAAAAGTAGTGATCACAATTTCGTGCACCACCCAGTAAGTTGTTCCTTGTTCCAAACTCTTTTAGTTGCTATTTTGTTATAGATTATTGAGTTTTACGCGAAATTAATGTTTTAGGATTGAGCTAAGGCTGTGTTTAGAAGTTGTGGCTGCTGCGGGGACGGCCAGTATTGATGCTGTTGCTGTGGGATAAGAATAGAAATGCAATTTGTCGCGTAGTTGAATTTCGAACGAGGTATGGGTTTTCTTAAAATTTATTTTATCTTACAGAGTTGTTATAAATAGATATTAATATGAGAAACATATGTCTGTGATTATGATTATCTAATAAATGTGGTTGTTTGCTGGACTGAATGACTGATTGCTCGATTGTTTGAGTAGTTTATGATTGCTGAAAAGAAATTAGTTTGAACGGTTATTTAGTTGATTATTATGAAAAGTGGCTTTCTTGGTTTTGAAGCTATTTTTAATAATATAAACAAATCGGCTCTAAAAATGATTTGAAATATGAAACTGAATTAATTTTGGAAACGGTTTAATTTTGAGTTAGTCTGACTTTATAAATGATTTAGTATATGAGCTGGTTTGATTTTAAAAAGAGATTTATTATTGGCATTGATTCGCTTTGAAAATAATTTGATATTGGAACTGGTTGAATTTTGGAAATGATTGAGATCTGGAAATAGTTGAGAAAAGGTTGAGAAATGTATGGATGGGACCCGAAAAGGGTGGCAGTATCCGAGTTTTAGAGGAGATGCTGCCGAAATTTTATAAAATTAGAAGTTTTATTTGAAGTAATTAATTAAAAAGATTTGTTTTTAAACATTATATGTTTCAAGATTTATTTATTTATCAGAGAAAGAATTATGTTTTGAATTGGGATTGTTAATGGATGGAATGGAAAGAAGGATGATGAGGATTTTCTTTAAAAATGGTTTTTGAATGAATTTGGAAATGAGATTTGGATTGATGAATGATTATAATATTGGGAATGTTGAGAATGTTGAGATATGAACTTTGAGTTATTCACATGGCTTATGAATTTGAATTATCTGAGATACGAGGTTCCTTGGATAAAGTACCATGACTTGCCACCACGTGTACCAGGTTGAAAACTCGATACTCTGTTGACCCTACGACGTAAGTGTGACCGGGCACTATATAAATTCCCAGGAATGTTACCCCCATTGAGCAATATTGATTATTTGAGAAAAAGCTATGTATAGACTCTTGGTGATGAACGTCGGGGGACAGTCTAAGGACAATTCAGACTTGTCAGGTTGGCTGGATAACCGACAGATGGGCCTCATCAGCCATAGGAAAGGCATGCATCATATGCATTTGTATGCTTTGCTTGGGTTTGAACTTGTTTTGGTTTGCCTAATTGCTAAACTGTTTTTAACTGCTACTTGAACTACTTGCTGTAACTGCTACCTACTTGTGCTTTCCTTCTCTGTCTTGCCTGTGTTTCTCCTGGCGTGCTACATTTGAGAATGAACTTTGATGCTGAATTAATGATTGTGTTGTTTGATTGCGTGGTTGGTTTTTGATTGGGATTTTCTTATAAGAAAGGAAAAGTTTTGGATTTCTGAAAGATTAAACATTGTTTCTTCGAAAAGGTTTTGAACAATTACCTATTGGTTTTTTTAAAAGATTCATAAGGCAATGATAATCACTGAGTTTGAAAATAGTTTTCTTATTAAATATTTTCTTATGACAACTTTGAAACTCCGTGGTGAGACCGTGTGGTTTGGTTCTCACCCCCTACAGCTTTACCTTTTCAAGAACCAGATGAAGAAGCATTAAGAAGAGTTCTACTGTGTTTGGTTTATATGCTGTTGTATTAATTAGTTTATTTTCTTTCCTCGTCTTTGTTATTATAAATTTGTAAGAGGGATAGGAATTGTATGTTTTATAAGTATATTATATTATGAGTTATTATGTAAGGAGTCTTGTATATGAATTTATATATGCTTGTATTTTTCTTAAAATAAGGTATTAATTTCCGGTTTTGAAAGAAATCAGCGATACAATGTCGAGTTACAGGCTCCTATTTTAGTATTTAGTATGTAAAGTAGTCGTAATACTTCTTGCTATCAGAGTAGCGCAGCCAAAAGCGTGACTTCTGATAGTGAGGGTGTTACACTTTGCACCAGGTTATGTTGCATTTTTTATTGTATTTGTTAATCAATTTATATATTATATAACAACTTCAATTAAATTGTTTTATATTTATTTAACTTATTTTAATTTTAGTTTTATACTCTCTCTTTATATCAAATTATCCATATTTTTTAAATTATAGATAAATGTAAAAATAAATATTAAATTTTTTTAACTATTTCAAAATTATAAAATAGACAAAAAAAACTCTTTATTAATGATAACATATATTATTTAATGATTATATAATATGTTTTAATAAATATTTGAGGTACATAATAGGTATAAAGTACTTAATAAATTATTGAAATAAAAAAATTATTCATTATGAAAAGAATCAAATATAATTTTATATTATTATCAAATTATAATCAGATTGATTAGTTTAACAAATAATTTAATAGTTGAACTAATAATCTAGTGAATCAATACTCTGATTGGATCCATTATTAATTTGATTCCTATAATTATGATTGATATATATGAAATAAATTATCAAATTATAAAACAAATATTTAAATAATTTATAAAACAAATAATATCAAAATTTATTAATTAATAAATAAATAATACTTAAAAATATTGAACAAAATGCATATTTTACCTTAATTTTAAAAAGAAATTGTTGTCTCTTTGCATCTAAATAAGAAAAAGATATGAGATCACCGTATACAGTAGATACTTCTTTTGTCATTAGGTTGGACTTATCAGGTGGGGTCCTACTTTGCAAAAAGAACCTACATAGAAATAATTTAAAAATATTAAATGTAAAGTCATCAAACTGAATTGTGTATTAATTTGTAATTAAGACATTATTACAACTGTAATGCGTGATAATTTTTTTATGAATAATGATTTTTCATACAAATTTACTGTGTGCCAAATACCATGCTAATTTTCTTTCACTAAAATTATTATGAATGTAGATGTATAAAGCTAATTATCGTCGGTCAATCATGATTCGTATATTAGTAATAAAATATGAATGATTATATATTTATATTTGTAAGCATGATTTATAAGTAATTGTTTTGTTTGATTTTTGTTAAACTCGACAAGTGTTGATTTAAGTTTGTATAAAAAATTTCAATTTGTAGAGCAGATAACAAGTGGATGTCAAAAAATTATTGAGGATGTCAAAAATTATTTGTAAAATATGAAATATAAATTGTAACGAATAATATAAATATTTATAACAAGTGGAATATAAAGATGAATGAGAAATTACTAAATAAATAAATAAGAGAAATTGAAAGAAAATAGAACTAAAGAAAAATAAAACAATAAATAAATTGAAATTAGACTCAAGACACTCTCAGATGCACTTGCATTTCATAAATTTTTTGGGCATCAGTGTAATTTGAAGTCCTGTAACTCTTTTAAACTTCTCTATTTATAGATAATAATATTGAGTTGGTAAATGCTTCTCTCTTTCTCCCGATTTAATTACCCTTTTTTTTTTCAGACTTTCACACCCACGTCAGGACCTTGCCTTGATCATGTTAGACTTCGCTTTCTAAACTAGATCTTCCACGTTTTCTTCTTTACCTTGGTCACCAAGCATTTACCCCTACGTTCTTTATTTACCATGATCTTAGTAATTACTCCACGTTTTATTAACAAAATTTGACTCCAATCATTTTTCGACTCACACCATGCATACTCGACGTTTTGATTGGTGTAGTCAAAACTTATAAGGCGTCGAATTTTTGTGCTAACAGTAATATAATCAAAATTGATTTACACTTGTATTCAAATCGAAAATGTTGGGCGACCAATTTTTTATATGGATTCCACTAGGGAGACAATGGACTATTTATACAATATGTATAATGGACTATTGAGTTATAAAATAAACATTTTTCATACTATCTAGAATATTCATTCTGAGTACTAGAGATAATAAACATCTTCCCAAAAAATGCTTTAATACTATATCATGATACCACTCATCCCAAAATCTTCAACTGATAGAATAAGGTAATATTAATGATTATATCTCTAATACTCCATAAACCTTCATTGTATATATTATACAAGTATTCCATTGGCTCCTCATATTTTCCTTTTTTATATAATCAAGTCCGACCAAGTTATGTATATTAATGTGCTCTATTTTGCCTTCTCTTTTACAAAATTTTTTTTTTCTTCTTTTTCCTCATTTTTTTTATTTCTTATTTGATTTTATCTCTTTTTTGTTTACTCTTCCTTCATCATTATCATTATTATCTTCTTATATGTTTTTATTGTTGTTATGTATCTTCTTAATTATATAAATATAAAAACTTTCATTGATCAATTGACTCAACCTCTGAACTAAAATCATTTTTTCTTAAAAAACAAAAGAATTTTACAAAAAAAAATACTCAAATTCAAATATTTTAAAATATTTTTAAATATTATACACTTATAATTATTCCAATGAAGATGTTATTATAAGAAAAATTTTTAATGATAAAATGGTTTAAATTAAAGGTAAAGATCGACCAATGTTTTTTATGATTTAACTAAATGGTAGTAAGGTGAATTGCCTTAATAACAAATTCTGAAATTTTGTAAATTAATAAAAAAATTCTTCCTGAAAATAAAAGAATAAAATAAAACAACGCTCAATCTATGCTTCAATTCAGACTTTAATCCATCCTAATAAAATTAAGGTAAAAAATTGGATATTCATAGATTTAAATCATACTGTCGTTTAAATTTAAAATTAACACTTTTTTGACATATTAAAAAATAATAAGAATAATACTAAAAAGTTAATAGAAATTTTTTAGATAATTAAATTAAAAAAATTAAACTGATAGCTAAAATTACTGATAAAAATAATAAATTTTATATACCCTTTAACTTTTCTCAAAAAGTAATTTGTGATCCCATATCTTTCACCTGCTGTCTCCTTTAATTCCTAATAAGCACCCAAAAATAACACATGCATTATGGAAACAGAATGAAATTCTACATAATATTAATAATATGGTTAAATGATCCACCATGGAGTCAGGACCAAATTTGATATTGGAGAGCAAAAACCATTTGAAACAAGACTAAATAAACCATAAAGATAAACATTTGTTATATATTATATGCACATCTCTTTGCTCTAACCATCCAAGTTTGGCCGTAAAGCTAATAAGATGACATAACTTTTTAGGGAAAAAAAAAATTCAAATTAAACAGAACAACAACTAGATAAGTTCTTTAATCATCAAAAGCTTTAGCCGAGCCACATCATAATCTCCTCAGCTGCACGCTTGAAAGTTTCCTCCACTGTATTTGCGTCTGCAAATTGAAGTAAAGCCCTACTTGCCTGTAACATCATGGACATCCCAATTGAGTAAAGTTTAGATTTGCAATCTATTATGAAATTACTTATTCTAAAAATGTATGTTTATTAAAAAAAACATATAAATAATTCTATTTTTAATACGTTTTCTTAAGATTTTTTTTTTAATTTGTATAAATTTTATATAAGTCTTTTTTTATTTGTTTTATGTTAAACCTTTTTTTTTTGTCTGTAAAATCAAACTCTTGACTTTTTATTATAGTAATTTTAAAAGTATATTATGATATCATTTATTCTAAAAGATTAAACTTATAATAAGAGAAGAACATAAATAATTATATGTTTAAAACAATACTTATATTTATTATATATATATGCACTATGCTGACTAAGGATATCTTGACAACCGTTTAACTTAGATTTAATTTATTATTAGTATAAAATCACTTATCCTAAAATTTTAAATGAATAAGTAAATACTAAAAAGACATAATTGATTATATATCTAATATGTTTTCTCAAGTAAAAATAATTTTGGGGGTTTAATGTCCAAAATCGCATATGTCCTTTCCGTTAGTGTGATGCTAAAATTTTGTCTTTTAGAATAACAAAAAGTAAACATAAAATTTTAGACCTTAGTTATGTAAAATCTGATACCACATGATCAAATTATTTATATATCTTGACCATGATTATTTATTAAAGAAATGCTAATGTATATAAAGTGTAGAGATGGAATTGGGAACTTACATGAGTAAGGACCATGTATCTATTGACATTATGGTTGCACAAGATACTAGCAGAAATGACGTCAACCTTATGCTTCTGGAGCACAAAAGCAATGGTGGTGAAGAGACTAGGCTTCTTCTCTGCACATATGCTGAACTGTGCTTCCTCTCCACACATGTTCAGTACCACATTCTGTGAAGCCCAAGTCTTGAAAAACGGTGAATTATTTGCAACAGCAGCAGAAACAAAAGATGGATTCGAAGCATGTTGAGTGGCGGTTATAGTTAATGCATTATTATCTCTTGACAAGGATGATGAGTCGTAAGGGTTCCACTGAGGGTCGGTCACAGCAGATTCGCACACAATTGGTGACACAGAGACAGAGAGAGATTGAATCCTCTGTCGCTTTTTTTTCTCGAGATTCTCAACCGTTTGTTGCAGAGTTTTGATGTGCCTCACCGCTTCATCCACAATGGATGACTTGTCTGCCTGCAAGGACATGCAAATCCATCAAAATCAGAATCATTCAAAACCAAATTTAGCCATGTGCGAAAACAAATTGTTTACAATAGGATCATAAATAGAGCAAAATGTACAAACATTTTAATACATCAACTTTATAAATATACAAATAAATTTAGGTAGAAACTCAAGTGCAGTCGATTTCAGGTGAAGTTGATAGTTGAGAATCGTTAGATAATTTGACTATTTGACTAAATTTTTATCTAATGACTCTCAACTATCAATTTCACGTGAAGTCGACTGTATCTGAGTTTTCACCATAAATTTAACACAACTAGGCAACTATTTCAAAATAAACACATATACTTTTTTTTTACATATATGTATATTTTAAAACGAAACACACAGAATATTTTAACAAATAAAAATATAAATATTTTTTAAATTATGGATTATATTTTGTAAAAAAAATTGAAATTAAATTTTCTAAACAGTTCATTTTCTATAATGACAATTCAATTCTTAATTTTTGTTTATCCTCTACTTTGTTAATTTGTTGTTGATTAAAGAAAAATTAGTTCCGTAGAAAATTGATTTTAGAATTCGTATAATAAGTGAAACGCTGGTAAATTCACATTGTTCGTGTTTTATATAGATAACACAACCCTAAAATTACCTTATAGTGATCATTGAAAATCTTAAAGATGGTAATAAAGTCAGAAAAATCTTTCAATTGGATTAAATTTCAAATCTGATTGATAATATTTAATGGTGTTAAAAAATAAATGGTTTTATCGTATAATTATTTAACCTCTTTTTATAGGTTCATTTAAGGAAATAGAGTATATTACACAAGCAAAAAAGTATTTATTTATTGTATTCATTTTTATTATTATTACTATTTTTAAACCTTTCAAAAATTTAAGAACAAAATGTGTATTATACCTTAATTTTACTAAGAAATTGTTTTATCTAGATTTTTCAAAAAAAATATTAAAAAAAATTATTTTAAATTTAGACAAATGTGCAAATAATAATAGGGAGTCACTTAGATAAAGACGTTTAAAATGTCTTTTTTAAAATATATTTTTTAGTAATTAAAATTCAATACATATAACTGATTAAATCTTGTTATTTTTGTCAAAATTAAATCAGACAAATTGATTTGACAAAATAATCGATGAACTAAATTTTAAACCGATTTAAATTAATATTTTTTATAAAAAAAACTACAATACTCATATCATAGAAAATGACAAAATACTCTTTTATATATATATATATATATATATATATATATATATATATATATTGAAAACCCTAAATCCTAACACTTCTTTTCTCTATGCTATCATGAGATTAAGATTTAGAGTTTTCAATATATATATATAAAATAAGAATATTTTAACTATTTTCTATAATAATAATATTGAAGTTATTTTTTATTAAAAAAATATTAATTTAGACTGATTTAAAATTTGATTAATCGAATTTTTGGTCAAAGCAGTTTGTCCGATCTAATTATGACAGAAATAATACGATTTAATTGATTACATATGTTAAATTTTAATTATTAAAAAATATCTTTAAAAAAATTTAGACATCTTTTATCTAAGTAACTCCCATAATAATAATAATAATAATAATAATAATAATAATAATAATAATAATTTTTGTCAGAAAAAACCGAAAGAAACACACCCTTTTATTGTAGAACAACTTTTATATGTGAAAATTTTATGACTGTGTTATGTTGATTTTAATTATTATCCAAAAATCATCAAATATTTATTTTTATTCAAAATTTCAATAATATTTAATTCTTTTAGAAAAAAAAATCAGCTTTTCAGTTAATTTTTAATTCTCCTCTAATTAATAAAGGAAGAAGAATACATGGAAAGATGGCAGAAGGATTTCTGTCCTTTCTACATTCCTAATTGTCCAATTTGGAAAAAGATACAGATCCAGCTGATACATGACAAAGCTAAACTTAATGGGAGAGAAGAAATATATAGATTAATTAAAAATAAAAAGAAAAAGAGAAAGAGAAATTAAATACACATATATATATATATATATATATATATATATATATATATATATATATATATATATATATATATATATATATATATATATATATATATATATATATATATATATATATATATATATATATATATAGAGAAAAATATAGAGGCATATACATGTCGATCTAAATTTAGCCGAAGGAAAGATAACCATGAGAAGGTTGATGGAAAAGCATTCACAAACAAAAGAGATGAAAATTTTATATGTTTTGAGAGTAAAACAAAAATTTAGGTAGATATCATTCATGCATGGTTTAACATATTCACTGTTACATAAAAAACTACACAAGAAAGTGAGAGAATAATAATCTACCAAAATTGATATGTTAAAAGCTTAAAATGGTATAAATTTTTTATCTTAATTAGAACATGCAAAATTTGTTTACTATTTTATTTTTATTATTTTTTAAATTAATCAATCTGATAGGAAAAATTGAAGTTGAATAATTATTTTACCTTAGGAGGAAGTTGAGGAAGCATAGCATGAAGATTAGCAAACATGTCCCTCATTTTCTTCCTTCGTTCTCTCTCTGTCCATATATGGAGATCATGATCATTACCATCATTCTTCATAGGCCTCTTGCCATCTTCGTCAGCTCGGCGTCGCTTCTTGTTGTTTGTAACCGGCGTCGTGAATTCTTCATTTTTCTTCTCTATTTCTCCCTGTGTGAGGTGGTTGGTAGGAGCTGGTGGCAGAGGAGGCATTTCTATATGTAGGTTCTCTTTGGTTTCTCTTTGACCTAAGTTATCAAAATTTGAGACATCCCATGGTTGGTTATCCCAAAAGAATCCTATGTCATTAGGGTCTTGATTCTCAACACTCATGGCCATAGTAAGAGACAGACTAGAGAGTGTGTCTATGTGTGTGGGGGGAGAGAGAGAAAGAGTGATTGTGAGAAACTTAGCAATGAAGAGAGGGAGATACGTTTATATAAAGATGGCAGTGGCATTGCTTGGCAGAATTAAGTTTAAGCTATGTAGAAGGAAAAAATGCGTAGTGCTAAAATTATTCATGAAAGATTATATTGTTGACAGAATTATTAATACAAGCAAAAAATTTATTCAATATGTTTAGAAGATTCCATTCATTAAATAAATTTATACAAAAAGTAAATTTTTTTGTCATGATATGTATAATTTTCATGAACAATTTAATTTTTTTTATTTTTCTTTTAAATTTAGTATTTTTTTTATTACAAATATAATCATTTATATGTTTTTTGTTAACTTAAAATTTTAGGATATGTAATTTTATGACATAATATCAAAGTTTTTATGATTTAAAGATTTAAAATTCAAAAAAATTTTAACATACGACAAATAAAAAGAAAAAAATTGTATGGGTAAAAATTCATTCAAATTCAAAAAGAAACTCTTGTATAAAGAGGTGTGCTAAATATATAATTATTTATGTGCTTTTTTTATTGTCTTAAATTTTTTTAGAGAAATAATTTCGTAAAAATTTTCTCTCCTCTTTAAAATGAGATATAAAATAAATCTAATTCATTTAAATTTTATACTTCATCTAATTAATAATAAAAGAAGATGATTCGATTTGGTGTAATAAAAACAATTCTCCTTAATAATATATATAACAACTAAAACAATAAGAAAGGGAAATTAAAATGAAGTGAAATTGGCAATGTAAGAACAAACCAAAATACAATTATAAGGTAATTGCAGTCATTATTGTGTATAACAGATACTTCCTTTGTCATCAGATTAGACTCATCAAGTGAGAGCCTACTTTTTGCAAAAAAAAAAAAAAAAAACTTCACAGAAAAATATAATTTAAAATCATTAAATGTAAAATCATCAAAACTAAATTTTGTAATAATTTATAATTAAGACATCATTTTTCATTATAATGCATGATACTTTTATGAATAGTGGTTTGTGATATAAATTTTACTGTGTGCCAAATACAAAAGCTGGTTTTCTTTTTTTTTTTTTAAATTATTATCTGTTTCATATGTACGTGCGCGTACGTCCACGTCCACATTTATATAAATATAAAAATTTAATTACCATTAATTACAGTTTGTATAAAAATACATATCAAAATAGGATTGATTATACATTTATATTTGTAATTAAATTTCATAAGTAATATAATTTTAATTGATTTACACTTATAATCAAATTTCACAAAATTATAATAAAATTAGTTTTATGTTATAATATAATTAAAATTTTAATAAAAGTATAAAAATATAATAGTTCATTTTTTATTCATAAAAGTTTAATGATATTTCTATAAAAATATTTGATTATTTTATTATGAAATATTTGATTATTTTATTGTAAAAATTTGTTTAGTTTCATGGTTAATGATTACTTTGTTAATATATACAGACATAAAATAATAATAATTTTTCTTATTATATGTTATTTATTAAGCAAAATAATAGTTCGAACCTACAGAATATGTTCTACTTACACAATATAGGCATGCATACACTGATGCACACTCTTCTTATTATTAGGAAATGTTTCAGGAGTGACTTTTTTAAAAAGAAATTTTTATTTGATTTTTTAAGTTACTTATTTGTGTTTTTAAAAATACGTAGCAGCAAAAGGTAAACAGATTTTTTTTTCGGGGAGGGTTGGAAAAAAAAAGGATAAAAATATACAAAAATGAATGAAGATTATAAATTGTTACGGCCTGGTCTAAATCACCAACGGTTTGGGTCGACCCGAATACCACCCGATCCGTACGGTTAGGGACGAAATGCTCGATCTCCGATCCGGATACGCGTCCCTGACAGCTGCGTTACAGCTGTGGAAAGGAGGCATCAAGGAAGGTGGGCATGTCCTTGATGGGCCCACCTCTGACATGGTATATATGGGGAAGGTTTTGCCCTTCCCCCAAGGTACGTCACATGCTACCTTATCTCCTTTTCGCCTGCACATTCGACTAACTTGAGCGTCGAAATGTCATTGCAGGTGACACCCCCCTCCTCTTTGAGAGCTCGGGACGTCGGCTTTCCGCCTTCACCCTCGCAAACCATCTCCAGATTGTGCCCCACCTGTCCTTACGAGGATCGTTTCGAACCGTCCGGTACCCAACTCACCGAACATTGGCGCCGTTTGTGGGGACACGCCTGAATGGAGATCGTGCCAGGTCCAGGGGACCAAGGCCACCCGGTGGGTCTCGAAGGGGTAGCCTCCGTTGCCTCCCCACGCGAGCGGTTAAGATCCCCTCCACGACGAACCGAGCCACAATCAAGAGCCCGTGAAAGACGCCCCTTCGGGGGAACAGGTAGCGACAGCGCTAGGGTAATGCAAGAGCTGCGCCATAGAGTGCAGAACCTGGAATGCCAATTAGCGAGTCAGGAACGTCATCAAGAGACCTCCGACCCCGACTACTCCCAATCCCCCGAAAGTCGAGGGAGAACCTCCCACCGAAACAGTCGCTCCCGACTTACTCCCGTCTCGAGATCTGAATCGGAAAGTAGCCGGGAGGACCAGAAACGTCCTAGGAGACGAAACGACACAATCATTTACGCCCGAGGTAAGTGGGCAGGCATCATGAGGCGAGACCGCGTAAACGAAGAAGAGAGGCCAAGAGAAACACGACAACACGTCATTATGGGCGCCACCCCATTCCATCGTTCCATCCTCGAGGTCCGGTTGCCAAAGCACTTTGACAAACCAACGGACATGAGGTATGACGGGACCCGAGACCCCCAGGAGTACCTCACGGCCTTTGAGGCCAGAATGAACCTGGAAGGAGTTGGAGACGAAGTAAGGTGCCGCGCCTTCCCGGTTACCCTAGCAGGCCCTGCGATACAGTGGTTCAATAGCCTCCCATAGGGATCCGTGGCTGGCTTCTCGGATATCAACTGCGCCTTCTTAGCACAGTTCACTACCAGAATTGCGAAGGGTTAACAGACTCAGTCGCTAGTCTCTGCCTGACGAACGGACTCCTTAACGAGGACTTCAGAAAGTACCTCACCACAAGACCGGTCTGGACGATGCATGAGATCCAAACGGTAGCCCGCGAATACATTAATGACTAGGAAGTAAGCCAAGTCGTTGCTGCCAACAAACGGCAGCCCTCCTACCACCAACCAGGCAGCACGGCAACCGAGAAAGAGAAAAGGAACACGCCAGAGACGGCGGTCCAAGCAAGGCACCCAGGCCGTTTCCTCGCGTGGAAAAATTCACCAATTACACCCCCTCACCCTACCCATCATGAAGGTTTACCAACAGATAACTGAGAAGGGAATTTTGTCAAAGTCCCGCCCACTGAAGGACCGAATTGGGAGGAACAAGAGCATCTACTACGATTACCACTAGGGCTATGGACACAAAACGCAGGACTGTTTCGACTTGAAGGACGCACTGGAATAAGCGATCAGGGACGAAAAACTAGCCGAATTTTCCCATCTCATCAGAGAACCGAGGAGACGAAGTCGCGACCACGACGGAAAAGACAAGACCCGAACGGCGAAGCGGCGACAAGAGCCAAGGAACGAGGATCACGGTCTTACCGTGGTAAATGTAGTAACCGCTAGAAAAAGGTAAAAATACTTAACAAAAGGTAAACAGATTTTTTTGGGGGAGGGGAGAGGGAGGGTTGGAAAAAAAGGATAAAAATCTGCAAAAAAGAATGAAGATTATAAATTTATTATATATATTTTAAAAATTTAATTTTGATACACTGTTAATATAAAATTATTTGTTTTATATTGACATTCAATCACATAACATCATACTAGTAAAAATAATTATTTTTTATATTTATTGTGTGAATGGTCATCCAAAAAAACAATTATAATTATACGATAGTATAAAACATTTTACACTTTCAATGTATTAAAATTAAACTTATATTTTAAAAAGATAAAAACATCTACTTAGAAAATATAAAACCCTATTTTCATGAGATTTTTCTATTGCAATAGTCTAAAAATGAGATTAAATTATATTATAGTTGTCATTGTTAAATCTAAAAGTTTAATTTTATTTTAAAACAAAAAGGTGCACTAATATTTATACACATTAGGAGTGTATATGGAATCGGGTGAAGTTGGAGTCGTCTTGACCCAAATCCGATCCTAAATAATGACCGAGTCTATTCTTAAGACCTTTATCCGTCTCCAGATTCGGTAAAAATGTAAAATCACACTACTTTCGGGTCATACTAAAATTGGGTCTAAACCAGTGAAATTCAAATTTTGATAAATTTTATGTCAAAAATTTATGATGTACTTATTTATAAAGAAGAAAAAAACACATTTGTTATCGAGAAGTTGATATATGTATTTGAATTTGAATTTGTCCATAAATTCTAATTTCATGTTTTTTTGATCTATTTTCTAATTCAACAAGTGTGATCAAAAACAAAATAATAAACTTATAATTAATATAATATAATATTAGAATTAATTTAAAACATATATGTCTTTTTTTAGTCTTCTTAAAATATATATGGAAATGAGTGAAACTAAATTTGCTTTGACTCAAAACCTAATCTTAAATAATGATTCTTATTCAACCTTAAATTCAGTAAAAATACGTCAAATTAATTTTTAAAGTGTTTAAATTCTGGTCGAATCTTTGTACCAGATCGAATTATATACTCCATAGCACACACATATACCATTTAAAAGATAATATAGTTAATGTATTGTATTAAAAATTTATGTAATTATTGTATTTTAAACGACCAGATAGATTAAGACCCTATATATGCAAGCATCTTTATGATATTATTATCAAAAATATTATTTATACATTAAAATTAGTTATTAAAATTAGTCATCAATATATTTATGAATAAATATATATGTGATTTAATTTAGTGTGTATTTATATTTTAACATGTATTTTATATTAATGATTGATTTTAGTAGTCGATTTTGATGTACACGTAGCATAACTCTATTATTATATATTATAAAAACATCCACTAACAAACTAATTAGAAAAAGCCCGCAAATTAAACAAAGTACTTTTATCTTATGTTGATATATTATCATATTAGCATAAAATATATTATCATATATTATATTTATTTTTAATAATTATGATATTTTTTCCACCATTAATTAAAATCGTCTTAATATGATATACGTAATTAATTCTGTGAGTTGCGTCTATTCATAGAACATAACCAGCTTCCAGAAGCAAGTAATTAATACATATCATTAGCAATCTGAATAATCATTAATTTATAAAAAAAAAAACAATTTTAAACCTATATATAGATGATACATTATTTAAAAGTTTATTAACAGTAATTAATCCGACCTTATCTTTTAAAACAATGAGATGATTTTTTTTTTTTTTTTGTTTCACCTCATTTTTTAATTCCACCTACTAAAAGATTAATTCACTGTGTAAATATGTGTTCTATTTAAAATTTTATCATAAACTATATATAGAATTGCTGCATATATAGACAGGGGATTCCAAACTTCTAACACTTACTTACAAATAAGTTAACCACTTGAATAATTCAAATTAATTAACACTCAAATGATTTGGCATAATAACCATCTTTGTTCTTATCTTAAAGTTCGAATGATCTACCTAGCAAGCTTCTTGAGGAGAAATAAAGCTAAGGATGACAGCATTATATATATGCAATGGCTTATTATTAGATTACATTATACCATTCTTCAAGTAACTTATAGATTACATTGAGCTTTATTAATGTAACACCTAAATTACTAGCATTATTAGTAGTCATATTCAGCAGAACCGTTGTTATTTAAAATTTTCATATTTCCCTAATATATACCCTTCATGAACAACAACAACAATAATGAAGTTAAGCCTCTGCAGTAAGGAGGGTACAACTACATGACAATTTATATGCTTTTTTAAGCTTTAATGAAGTAGTCAATTTAGCTGTGCAAATGAAGCTAAGTTTATGCATGTCATGGTGGGAGCAAATCAGCAAAATTTGCTGTAATATATATTCTCTTTACACCTTTGGCAATTAGTGGAAAGAAAAATAAGTTTTCTACACTCAATTCCTTATATACCGTACGCGGGTATATATTCACTTTATCACTAGGATTTTAAATTGACACGGTACTATTATTCTAATATTTATAGTCAGTCATATAGTATTATTTTCTATGTTAAGTTTTCTATTGTTTCCAAATTGCAATGGCAGTAACGCTTATACATCCGTATACTAAAATAAGAGTAAACTAATAGTATTTAAAATTCAGTGTTCTGCTAGGATTTTATTAGTGTTTTATTTAGAGCTTTGATCTTTTCACTTTTTTTTTATTTTTCTATTTCTCGATCACAATAATTTGTACTCTTAATTTTTGTTACCTTATAATCAACTTCTCTTCAATTAACACTTTCAATCCAATATGAATTTCGGTCAAAGGAGGAACTCTAAAATTGATCCAGGTGGTGAGGAGGATGAAGAAGATATTGTGGTATTAAAAACAAAAGATAATATTGAGGGATGGAGGCTTGTATTAAGAGTCTTTCGGGGAGACTCTTTGCAGATAAGGTGTTTTCGATTGGCACAATTGACAATGCCCTAAGGACGACGATATGGGATAAATCAGAGAGGTTCCAATCGATTGAAAGAGGTCCTAATCAATTCCAATTCTTCTTTGAGAATGATCTTGATGTTCTCAGAATTGAAAAAGGATCTCCTTGACTCTTTAAGGATTATATCTTGCATGTGAGAAGATGGGTTGAATCGGATGAACAGGACCAGAAAAGCATTATTTGTTTTCTAATCTGGATCCAATTCTATGGTCTGTCTGAGCAGTTCAAAACTATTCAGGTTGAAAAAGACTTGGGGAGAAAATTAGAGAGGTGATAGACATTGATTTTTTCTCTATTTGTGGAAAAGAATCTCGAATTCTCAAGACCAAAGTCTGGCTGGATGGTCATAAAAGGGTGAAAGACAGTATTAGTATGGCTGAACTGAATGGTAAGGTGCTGGAAATTGGATTGCGATACGAGAGGATTGGAATTTTCTGTACCTACTGTACTCATTTAGGACATGATTCCAAACACTGTTCTAAATTCATGGAGGATTCATCAGCGGGCGCTATTAAACAGGATCGTATTGGCGAGTGGGTCAAAGTAGATCAAGTGGGCAAGAGGATCGATTGTGGAGGAACTAGTGATAACTCCAGCTTCAATAACTTAAACTCAAGCACTCCCCAACCGAGAAAAAAGCCAATCCCAAACTGGTTGATAAATAATTTTGCCAGCTTGAGTGTCAAAAGGACAAAAAATAACTCTATGAAGACATTTGAAGGGAATAAGAAGGATGATAATTTTTCAGAAGTGGTTTGGCAGTCAATTGAAAAGACTAGTGAGGCATTAGTTCTGCAAGATATTACTAGTACTATGAACACTGATGGATTTACCCTACAGAACTTACCTAATGAAGGAATGACCAGCAAGGGTTCTAAGTGGAAACAACTTGCTAGACAAGGGACTGATTCAAGTAAGCTGTTTTGAGGAATAAAAAGAAGAAATCAAGGGAAGAAAAATGAAAATGAGGCTAAGAAGATCTGTATGGTTGATGATATGATTGCTAAAATGAGGGTGGAGGGTGCCAGCCATTCAATAGCACCCGAAGAGATATGAAGCTTATTACATGGAATTATCGGGGTTTTGGGTGACTCCTAATAATCCACAATCTCAAAGAGATGTCACAATCCCACTCTCCGATTGGATTGATTCAAAAACGATTGGATATAATCTTAGTAGGAGAAACATGGCAGTAACTGTTCTATAATCTAGCAGTTCTTAGATTGTCCGAGACGAGTTCAGACCATCCCTCTCCTTTTTTACACTAATCTACAAACTGAATGTTCAAAAAGAATATTTAAATTCCAGACCTAATGGTGTGAGGAGGATTCAGTCCAAATTTTTATTAATGAGATTTGGAACACAAAAGTCGAAGGATCCTCCATGTTTCGACTAGCTCAAAAGCTTTAACTCGTTCGACATTGGCTAGTGATATGACAAAGGAGTAGTCTTTAAAACTCTAAAAAATAGATTGATGAAATTATAAGGCAGCTAGAAGAAATGAGGACATCAGGTTTAATGGGAGGTCCTAAAATCATAGAACTTGAGCAAAAATTAGAGAGGGCCTACTTGAATGAATAGCTCTATTGGAAGGATAAATCTAGAATTAAATGGCTAAAAGAATGAGACAAAAATACTAGCTTCTTCCATCGAAAATTTAAGACAAGATCTAGGAGGAACATGATTTGGAGACTCAAGGCTAAGAATGGAGAGTGGGCTACTACTAATGCAACCATCGCCAAGGTGGCAGAGGAGTATTTCAAGGGAATCTTTACTTCCACCAATCAGGAGGATCTTGGGCCTTTTTTGTTAGACTTTGAGCCTAAGGTTACAGCTAGCATGAATCGTAGGCTATAACAGCCAGTCTCGTTTGAGGAAGTAAAGAAAGCTACTTTTAGTATACACCTGCAGAGTGCTCCAGGAGAAGATGGGATAACAGGTAAATTCTTCAAATTTTACTGGGATACTGTGGCCGAGGATGTATTCAAGGCAATTAGAAGTTTCTTTCTAAGAGAGCGCATTTTAAGGAGTTTCAACCACACTAACATCTGCCTCATTCCTAAGATTCTTGATGCTTGTGACATGTTCCAAGTACGACTCATTAATTTATCCTCTGTATTATACAAAATCATCTCTAATATACTGGTTCATAGATCATAAGGGTGTAAGAATAAACTTATTAGCCCTAATCAGAGCGCATTCCTAAAGGAGAGACTCATTTCAGATAATATCCTGATAGCACATGAGTGTATGCACTACCTCAAGCAGAAAAAGAGAGATTTAGAGTATGAGATGGCCTCTAAACTTGACATGAGTAAAGCATATGACAGGGTTGAGTGGCAGTTTTTGTGGTTTATCATGAAGAAGATGGGATTTAATTCTACGTGGATAGGTTGGATTGAATTGGTAACAACGATTTCTTACTATGTAGTTGTGGAAGGCCAACCATACGGCTTTTTAAGGTTAATCATTTACTTTTTGCAGATGATTCTATATTATTCTGTAAGACATCAGAAGACAATTGTGGAAGGATCTTAGATTTATTAGGGGACTGTGAAAGCTTTGGTGACCAAAAATTTAACCTTAATAAATCTGCAATCTTCTTCAGCAATAACACTCCTCATGATATATGCACATCACTTGCTATTACCATGAATATTTCACACATTGGAGTTCAAGACAAGTATTTAGGACTGTCGTTTTTAGTAAATAAATCGAAAAAGGCTACATTTTCTGCTGTCAAAGAAAGAGTTATCAAAAAGGTCCAAGGCTGGAAACGATGTCTTTTATCTAATGGAGGAAGACAAGTATTACTAAGGGAAATAGGAGAAGCAATCCCGATATATACCCTGTCTTGTTTCAAACTTCCAGATAATCTAATCAAGGAAATCCATCACATCCTTAATCAATTTTGGTGGGGTCAACAAGCTGTGGAACATTGTATGGTTTGGATTAGTTGGGATACAATGACAACGGCTAAGAAAGAAGGAGGGCTTGGCTTTAAAGACCTGCGTGCACAAACTTTGGCTCTCCTAGGTAAATAATATTTGAGAATTGCCACTAATCTTAATTCTTTATTATCTAGAATCTTAAAAGAAAAATATTTCAGATATAATTCTATTCTAGATGCAGAGTTGGGGTCCTTACCTTTTTGGGGATGGAGGAGTATCCTTGCAGGTAGAAATGTCATTGAAAAGGGGTTAAACTGGAGAGTTGGTTCTGGAACAGCAATCCGAATCTTTAAAGATCCATGGCTCCCACCTCCATATCCATTCTCAGTACCAGCTCTTACAAGTCAGTCCCAAGCTAGACATTCAATCTTCTTAGATCGTGATCTGTTCTCTGTACATAAGCAATGGAATTAGGCCCTGATTAATTCAATATTCTCTGAAGATGCTGTTCAGAGAATGTTATCTACAGTACCAGAAGAAAGAGAGGATGAAATTTAATGGACACTCAACAAATTCAAGATATATGATGCAGTTTCAGGATATAGAGTTGCTTACCTTTCCACCATGTTTCTCTAGAATTTTGTCCAAATATTATGCAACAACCAAAAATCTTAAATTTCCTTTAAAGTCTGACAGCCCCACACAAGATTCAGGTATTCGGGTGGAAGTTCCTCCATGCAAAAACTTTCCGTCATGCAGCTTATAAATCAGCGATTCCCAAGTACTTCACTAACTTGTCCCATTTGCAATACTGAACCAGAATCCTTATTATATTACATCTTCAACTGTCCAGATACTTTAGAAACTTGGAGCAAGAGTCCAATAGCGCACCTAACCCCAAATCTGAACTGCATCTTTTTTCGATTGGTGGATACTCCAAATTATTTTCATGGGTTACCGATCTATGAGTAAGAACTCGGCCCGTTTTACTTTAATTATTGCCTGGCATATATGGAAAGAAAGGTGTATGAGGGTGTTCAAACGCCAATTTATATATCCTGAAAAATTTATGGCAATTGCTACCAAACAAAATCAAGAACTTGTAAATTGACCCATTGAAGCCCCAACTTAATTCAAACTTTGCTTTTTTCTTAATTTCATTCTTTTTACTGTGTCTCGCTAATGTTTAAGTGAAGGATGAGAGAACACCACTTTCTTTTATGTAGTCCTAAATTTTGGACAAAATATTTTTTTTATTTAAAATAAAATAACTTATAATCTTTGAGAAAAAAAACTAACTAATAATATTTAAAAGTGTCTGCTGTTAACAAAAAGTAATTTTACAAAGATATGAATAATAAATAAGTTTTATAAAGATTTAAAAGTATTATAAAAATAATTAAAGATTAAATATATATTTTAAAAAAATTGAATACTAAATTTTCGTATGATTTTCTACAAACGATATTAAAAAGAAACATTTTTATCCATTAAATTTAGTAAGTCTACACCAAGTAAATTTTTCTTCAATTTTATTTTATGTAACACCGAAATTATTAGAAAAAGGCCAATAATTACCAAAGGTATCTATAAAAATTTGAATCAAATATAAAAGTTATTTATTAAATATAAAATTTGTTTATCACTTATACAATAAAAAAATATTAAATTTATTATTATTTTTATCATATTTTTAAATTATTTAAAACTTATTTTTGTTTTTTTCAAAATTTATTTTAATAGTATATACTTTTAAGTATTATTTTAATAATTTACTCTTAAAATATTTACGAGTATAATCATTATTTAAAATTATATTTTATTTTCAATAAAGCTAAGCATTCAAACATTTTTTAAACTAAGTTTTCAACCAAATCATCGCACGCTCCTTTGTACGTACTCGGTGTTGTTGGTTCTTCTTCTTCTACGCGCTTCTTTAATTTTCTTCAATATCGTTGTGGTCGTCGATCGCTACCGCCACCACTGTCGTCGTTGTCGCGACCGCCACCACCACTATCCTCATTGCTGCCGCCACCTTCTTCTTCTTTAATTTCTTCTCTTCCTTTTTTTCTCTCCATCCTCTTTTATTATCATCATCGTCATCTTCGTCGTCTTTATCTTCTTCTTCTCTTATATATGTTTAGAAATTAGAGCATATAAATTTTGATGTACAACATATAAATTTTGGTACACAGCACAACACAGACATTTTATTATACAACACAAATTTTTGAAGAACCACATGCCTAGAATATATACACCCAACCAATAAAATACGCACAGTATAAAAATTTTGGTGCATAACACAACACAAATTTTTTAAAGACCACATGCGCAAAACATTGACATCTAACCAACAAAAATACACACAACACATAAATTTTGGTGTACAACACAAAAATCTTAGTGTATAGCACTTTTGATGTACAACACAAATTTTTGGAGGACCACATACTCAAAATATTGACTCATTTAATTAATAAAATAAATTAACAAACAAAAATTTATATGATATATAAAAATTTGTATTATGTGTAAAAATTTTCATATTTTATCCATAAATTTGTATTATGTACAAAAATTATACTATATTAAAAAGTGTATTTTCTAACAAAAATTTATGTACTACAATACTTAAAAAAATGATATATATATATATATACATATTTTTTTTGCTAGACTTATGTTAATTTAATTAGATTTAATTAAAAAAATATTTGTATAATACCATCATTATTTTTTAAATTATAATATTAGTTAAAAACTTATTTATAAATATTTTTATATAAATTTTTAATTAAAAATTATTAAAATATTTAATATATTTAACTAAATTATTATTTAAGCATTTTAATTAACAAAGTTATATAAAAAAAAACTGCCCGTGAAATTTCACACTTCAATAAATACTTGCTTTTAAATAAAAAATATACAAATAGTACAGCTCAATATATTTATTATTTAGAAACCGCTCACTATTGAAAACCGCAACGCGCAAATCCATTACTGAGGTCTATCCCTCTCTAATCCATGTCCATGGATTTTGCTCTGATCTTGAGTCCATCATTAGCTGGATGCATGTTTCAAAACCATCCAAACCCAGAAAATGCGCAACACGCAAATTAAAGTGAACTCTTCTTGAAACCGTTTCTATTTCTCTCTGTTGCGTTTTGCCACTTCTTCTACATATGCTTCCGTAAAAAAAGGGATCTTTTAGAAACTTTATTGACATGCTAATCATTGTTATTTGTTAAAGAACAAACACAGTATGAAATATATCTGTTAATAGAGTCAGTATTCATCAGTTTTAAAAAGTAACGTAGAGTAAGTAATCACTGGCATAAAGCAAGATTATATATATATACCTAAAATTCTGGGAAGATGGTGATGATGATGGTGATGATGATGATGATGATGATGATGAAAAGGGAGATTCTCTTATACTTTTGAAGAAAAGAGAAAGCAAAGGAAACGTTGGCGTCACAAAAAGGATTACCCTTAGTACGTATCACTAGTACGAAAGAAATGAGCATATATTCTATTATATAAAAATCGGATGTCGGCACTTAATGATGAAGTTGATGTGGCATGCTTCGGAAAGTATTACCCGATTTAATTGTTTTAACTCATTCAATATAATTTATTGTACTGAATTAATTATATCAACTAATTGATTTGATTAGATATTTAAATATTTATTTTCTAAATATAATTTGTTATAATTTATATTACTTAATGAATTATACTACATTAATTATAATTCGTTATATTAGTGAATTAGTCTTTTTATTTATAAAGTATAAAATAAAATAAATAAATTGTTATTTATTCTAATTAAATTTATTTATATACTATATATGAATTAACGTCTATTCTATTCTATTATATAAAAACCAAATTTCTACACTTAATGATAGAGTTGACGTAGCATGATTATGAGAGTGTTTCTCGATTTATTTCTTTTAACTCAATAAATACAATTTATTATGAGATTAATTATATCGACTAATTGATTTGATTAGATATTTAAATATTACATAATAATTATAATTTACATCAATTTGTTTTAATAGTATTTCCTAATTTATTTCTTTTAATATTCTGGTAGTATTTTTTAATTTATTAAATCAAATTAGGTATAAATTATATATATTAATTAATTGATTTGATTAAATTATTAATAATTAAAATAATAAATCTATAAATAAAATAAGCAATTGAGATATTTTTAACTAATAATTAAATCAAATTAAATTATATGTATTAAGTCAAATTCAAATAATGTGAATTAAATACTAAACTAAAATATGATAATTTCTTGCTTATTCAAATTAAATGCAATAAATACAAATTAATTTTGTTAGATAATGATAATTTTCTGGTCTTCTATATATAGACGGCCAAACAAAATGATAAGAATCATCATTTGTATCGCTCTTGCTATTTTAACTCTTTTTTTCTTTTTTTTCTTTATATAAAATTTCTTTTATGGATAAATGAAAAGGTATGGATGAATAGTGTTTCGTTGATTGTTTGTTTATAACTTAAAAATGTCTCAATTTAGGCATTACCGTTGCTGATGAAATTGGACGGCAATGTACTCAGCATACTTGCAGCTTAAAAAATCAGGTCATGTGTTCGAGGTGCACCGATGCAAACTTTTGGAGCTGTCGACTGCCACTGAATTCATCATATAGCTGGAGCAAATTATGATATAGTGAAAAAACGTTTATGCATGCATGCTATTCTTCTTTATATATGTATCCCTCTATTTTTACAATTCACATCTTTATATATTAGATTCTTTTTGACATTATTTAAATTTGATATTTTTTTTTTCATTTTTACGCTTCTAATCATTTTTTGTCTTAATATTTTGTTCTCATCAATTTCTATATTTTATTTTAGGTTAACTCTGTGGTTCAAATATAATCATTTATGTTATTATTGAATGTTATGAAATTGATCTGGTATTAACAATAAATAATTCGAAAAAGGTATTTTTTTGGAACAATTCACCTAAATATAAATTATTACGTTAAACAGATGATGATAAATATTTTTGTATTAAATCTCTTATAAAAGAAACTTATAGAAATGTTATGTTATATGATATAATTTGATTATATATTTTTTTTATCTTCAATCTAAATTATTTGAATTGGCATATTATTTTTTTTAAATTTAATTAAATATCTAAATATCTTACAATTTAATATAATTTAATTTATATAAATACATGACTTTTAATATTTATGTAATAAATTTTAGAGATATTTTTGCATGTTATAATTTTTTATCTGTATATTTAACTTTTAATAATATTTTTTATTTATTAATATATTATTTCTATTATTTGAGTATCAATAATGCGTTAGAAATTTTTCATCGTATAAGTTACTTCGAGAAAAAAATGATAAAATTTGATTTATAAAAATTTAAACTTGAGCGTTTACTATGATTAAGCTCAAATTTTAATTTATTTTTTATATTATATAAATATTAAATTCTTTGATTAAATACTTATTTGTTTATGATTGGATATTATATATATTTTTATATTGACAATTAAATTTTAATTGCTACACAAAAATAATATATTTAAGGTAATTGTACATTTTTTGTTATTTTATAAATCATTATATATTTTTAAAATTATTTAATTATGTTTATTCTTTTAAAAGGATTACTATTATTAGAGAACAACGAATATTTATAATAGTTTAAAATTAAAAAAAATAAAAAATATTAATATTCTGAATTTTCGAAGTATAACTTTTAAAATAAATATATATGATTATGATTAATGGTTATAATTGGAGTTTTTATTTTCTTCTAATTTTTTTAGGACATATTTGCCTTATTTAAGTTTTATTTTTGTATTGATTGCCTTTTTTTGGTAAAATATCAACTAAAATTTATACCTTAAATAAAATAGTTACGTGTCTAAAAAAAATGAACAAAAAAATATTTTATTTTTAGCAAAAATTTATGTCGCTTTAGCTTTTTTTCTATATCACATCTTATATTTTTATTATATTTATAAGAGAGTTTTAATTCAAATCAAGAAAATTTTTTAGTTTTTTTTTTCTTTTAGTTTTAAATATTATTTACTAATATAATAAAAAATTAAAAATAACAATAATTACTTACATAATTAAAATAGATATCCTAATATATACATGATCCATGTATACCAAAAATTATTATATATAATAAATAATTATTTATTTTTTATAATTACTATTTATAAAATTTATTACATAATTTTCTCATCTTAATATCAATATTTAATGAATATAAGATACAAAATATTATTTATATTATTTAATATACAAAATAAATATCTTAAATAATCATGTAGAACAAGAAGTATAATAATGCAAATACTTACTTACTTATTTTTTCTATTTATTTATTCTATTATATAAAAATTGAGTTTCCGCACTTAATGATGGAGCTGACGTAGCATGTTCCAGAGAGTGTTTCTCGATTTAATTATTTTAACTCATTAAATACAATTTATTACAATAACTTAATTATATTAACTAATTGATTTGATTGAATATTTAAATATTAATATAATTTATTAAAATTTATATTACTTAATTAATTAGACTACGTTAATTATAATTTATTATATCAGTAAAGTAGTTTTTTCATTTATGAAATCTAAAATAAAATAAATAATTTATTGTTTATTCTAATTAAATTCATTAAATTGGATGACGCATAGCAACGTACACGGTGGCAGAACAGACACGACAGCAGTAATAACTGGGCAGGTGGAATAACGGCGACAAGATGGAAGTTGCATGTTCTTCTTTATTGCATTTGAAAGCAAGTCAAGCAATATTCTACTCTCTTGGGTTCTTGGGAGTGAGGTCAAAGAATTGAGGGCAAGAAAAGTTGGGTGGTTATTTGGTTTTTCAAGGCTTTTTTTTCAGATTTCTAAATACCTAAAAGAGCACCGTGTTAAAGATTATATATCCTTCATTTCTTTCTTTTTTTTTTAAATGTAGATGAATATAAAATATATTAGGAATTGTCTACGAGAAAATTAAATTAAGTTAGACAATATATATATATATATATATATATATATATATATATATATATATATATATATATTATTGTAATTGAATAAATAAAAAAAATTAATTAAAAAACATCGTTATCCTTGAATTTAACTCTACCTATTATGCAAAATCTCTATTTATATGATTTATTTCTCATTATATCTAAATTATATCTCATTAATAATTATAGATAAAAAACTTTTATTAATTGTATTTTAAGTTTTCAATTATATGTCAGAACTAATTTTTTTTTATCTAAAGTTAGTGTAAAAAAATTCACATCAAGTTATCTAGACTCTAGAGTCATTAATAAGTTTTTTGACCAATAAGATGTCATTAATAATCTTCTCTAAAAGTTTAAGTTGCATAAATATAATTAGATAATTTTAATAAGAATAATATTACGCATTTAAATTTATCTATTCTATTATATTTTAGGTAATTGTATATTTTTTTTGTTATGTTAAAAATTATTATATAATTTTAAGATAATTTAGTTATGTTTATTTTTTTAAAAGTATTGTCATTATTGGAGAGTAACTAATGTTTGTGATAGTATAAAATTAAAAAATAAAAATACAAAATATTAATATACTGTATTTTTGAAGTATAAATCTTGAAGTAAATATATGTAATTATAATTAATGATCATAATTAAAAGTCTTTATTTTATTTCAATTTATTCAGGACATGTTTATCTTAAATTTTATTCCTTTATTAATTAGTATTTTTTTGTACATTTAATTATCATTAATTTATATAAATCAAAATATATAACTTAAAAAGATAGATACGTGTCTAAAAAATGAAAAAAATATTTTTTTGTTAGTAAAAAATTTATGTAAAAAATTTATGACGCTTTAGTTTTTTTTTTGTATCATATCTTACATTTTTATCATAAGTTAGAGGTAAATTATTAAATATAAATTAGATTTATTACTTATTACCCTACTTCGAATTCATTAAATTCGATTTAAATGGAGACAACTAGGTAATGTTATTGAGTTTAGGGGATTCAGGTAATTTTAGGGTGACTTTGGTTTATCAACGTAAATTAACCTAATATGTGATATTAGTTTTTGTTATATATATATATAAAAAAATGTGACATATTTATGCATTGTTTAGATTAGAAGAATTTGTAGAGAAATAACATGCTAGGAAAGAAAATGGATGGAAAAATCAATTTTTCATTATTTGGTTCAACAAAAAAATTGAATAAAAAACATAAAAGTGCATATGAAGCTCACATAAATTTTTTCTCTTCAAAGTTGCGAAGAAAACTGATTCAAAAGTGCAAACATGGATAAAAATACAGAGTTACCATTTGAAATATAATTTATATATAATATATAAAACCATTAATATAATTTTTCTCTATTATAATTTTTTCTCTTCTTACTTTTCCTTCCATTCAAGCAAAAAATTTTTTTTCCTCTATTTTCTTTTCATTCATTTTTTTTAATCTAAACATCACGCAAAAAAAAATATAATTTTCTTTCCATTTTCTTTCCTCTTATTTTTTATCTTATATCCAAACAATAGTTTAGTATTTATCCATTTATCTTTTATTAATATTGTTATAACAAGGATACATGTAACTTTATAAAAATGATATAACCTAAACTTTGATTATTTATGAATTTATTGAGTGGCTAGAATAGCTCCAGATCACGAATCAATGAATGCTAGCAATAAGGATGATCACAAAAACAGCCGAAACGGGTATTTGCAGGGATTACTCGCGTTTTGGAACTAGATGGGGACTTCTGAAATCCTCACGACCTGCCATGAGAAAATGGATGGGGACTAGGGGTGGCAAACGGGTCGAAACCTGTCGAGCTGGTCGCATAACCCGCCAAAAAATGCAGGTTGGGCTGAAAATTTATGGCCACCAAACTTAAAAATCCCGCCTACTCTGCACCGCCTAATTCACGGGATTTGGCGGGCTTCGGCGGGGTGGGGCAAGCTTTTCCGTTGAGTCAAGCTTTTATTTTGGTAGAGCTATTTTTTTACAAATTTCTATGATGTTATTGATCTACAAAATGATGAAGATGATAATTGAAGAAGTTTTAAGTTATATTTTGGATAATATTTGTTTTGCTTTGGACAATGCTGGTTTTATTATTTAGTTTCAAAAAAATTGATTTATAATTATATTTATTATATATTTATAATTATAAAGACGTTAATGTGCGTGAATTTAAAAATTATAAATTTTTTATATTTTTAGAAATTATAAATTTATTAAAATTGTTGTGAAATTATATATATTGTTTAATATTTAATGGCTTATAAAAAAAAGGAGATCCCGCCAGCCTACCATTAGGCGGACGGGGGGAAATTCAGGACCGTTTTACTAGGCGGGGCGGGTTTTTGGCAAGACAAGGCGGACTTTCCCGTTTGCCAGGGGAACGGACATAAGTACCCGCCCCATGAAACTTATTAAATATACGCGAATATAAAATTATTAATTTATCCTAATTTATATATATGTAAATCCATTTCTTGAATTTAGTAATCCTAATTTCTGCCTCCAATTCGAATTTTTTCTTTTTCTTTCAGACTCATTCTCAGCCTTGATCCCCTCTCTCTCTAACTCACTTTCTCTACCTCTTATCAAGTCCGTCACTATGTCGCTCAGTATCGTCCTAAAAAATTATGTTATGTTATTATGTTGGATTATTTTTTTATGTTTTCTCCTTTTGAAATGTTATTTTTCATAACGAATATGTTATAAAATGTGTTGAATTATATTGAATTGATTATTTTATGATTTATTATATTATGTATTTTTGTGTTAATTTTTTTAAAAGTTTTCAAAGAATATTCGTAGATACCCGAAGAGATCTACGTTCTCTAAGGGGTAATTAAACAGGAACTTGCAATGACGGAGAAAGAATGGGGACATTTTTTTAAATAGGAATGAGGGATGGAAAGTGGGTTTCTCACGCTCCCCTGAGTCCTCATTACCATATTAATTTATTTTTCAATAGAATAAATTATATATTGAATAACAAAAGATGTTATCGGTTTCTTTTCATACTAACTAATACTCAACGATGGTGTTTCAATACACCATATTACAAAAGAATATTAATTGATCTAATAACTTTTGTAATGACATAAGTTTATGAATTTGAAAATTTAAAAATTATTTCATAAAATGTAAAGTTTTAACAAGTAATAATGTTGATCATATTGTTTTGATTTCAAGAATGAATACGATAGCAATAGATAAAATTGTTCCAAGTAAATTTCAACAAAGACAAAAATTCATAAGTATTTCTATTAATGAAAAATTAATCTATTTTAAAGACAAATACAATTTTTTTTTATGAATTTCCTAACTTGGCAAGTCGAGAATTAATTCACTACATATTGATGCTCTATTTATTAAGGGTTTGTCGCTAACTAATGGATTGTGATACACACAAGGCGAGATTCAAACTCTAAATACTTGCTTAAGTGGGCAAATGAGATGACCATTTAATAAATTTAAATTGACTAAAATAAATATTAATTATTTTTAATATTTTTAAGTTGTAAAATATTTATAATAATAATTACTATGTATATTTTTTATTTAAATTTTAATAAAAAATTTTATATAATTTTATGTATTATCCCGTGTAGGACACGGGAACATACATTAGTTATTATTTAATTATTGATTATTAATGAGATATTTTTTATAGCGCTTTTTATTTTTGACATGGAAGAGAGGATTGAGTGATACTATAGAAAAGAGGGATGCTTTTCATACATGTGGTGTCAATAGTGTTTTAGTAGAAATAAGAAGATCCATTTTGAGTTCAGAAAAAAATTAAAAAAATAAAAATTCTAATCGGAGGGTCCGTTTTGATTTAAAAAAAAAAAACAAAATAAAACAAAACTAATCGGACAATCCGACTTGTGATTTTGAAAATAAAAAAATTAATGTTAAAATCGGACCGTTTGATTTTTATTTTAACAAATAAAAAAATAAAAAATACAAATCGGACCTTTTGATTTGGGGTTTATTTTTTTCTTCAAGCAAATCGGACCCTCCGATTTGTAGTTTATTTTTTTCATCAAACAAATCGGACCGTCCAATTTGAATAAAACACTATATAAAAAAAAATATCTAATCTTCCAATAACAATGTATTGCACATATATTTAATCAATGTAAAAAAAATTAGCCTTTTTCATAGTTATTATTTATTTATTGAAAAAGTGTTTAAAACGTCATACGAATGATTGTCAAATTAAAATTTTATAATATTTTTATCGATTCTTGAAAAAGAGAAGATAATAATAAATAAAAATAAGGTTTAATTATTCGATTGATTCTTATAATTTTACCAAATTTTTAATTAGGTTTTTATATTTTTTTCTTTTAATTAGATCTCTATACTATTTTTAATTTTGTAATTATGTTCTTTTCATATTAAAATTAACATAATGTTTTTACTAAAATATATGCTGTCAAAAATTTAATTAAATTTTTAATTATAAATACCTTTAATTTGCGAAGAAATATTCAGTTAACTCTAATACTTTTTATACTAGAAAAGATTTAATTACAAAATTAAAGCAATATAAAAATTTAATTAAAAAAATGTATAAAAACCTAACTAAATATTTGATAAAACTATAGAGACTAACAAAATAATTAAAACTAAAAATAAATGAGCCATTAGAATTTGGAGTAAAAATTTCGTACTCGATAAAGAATAACAGAATCTCTCTCATTTCTACTGTTATTATAGTATAAAATTTGAAAAATACTTGCATTATCATAAAATATTATTATGAATATCGACATTCAATAACATCTGTTTTTTAAAATAATTATATATATAATTAATATAAAAAATAATTATTTTTTATTTAATATTATATAATTAAATATATATATAAAATATTTTTATTATGATAATACATTAAAATTAAATTTTAAAAATATATAACATACACCTTGACACAATAATGTATAATACAGAATTTCCAATTTTCTGAAAATACGGGATCAAATGAAAAAAGTAAAAATAAAAGAATACATGGGATAAGGACTTGATAGTTGGTTAATTAAAAGGGAAAAATATATACTTATGGCACCGGATTCGGTGGTCTCAGAATGTTTGGACCATTAAATGAGATGTTTTTTAAGTTTTTTTAATAATTGTTAAATAGTCATTTTTTTTATTTTAATTACAAATTAACTCCATATATTTTATTTAATTATAAAAGCTATTGTTTATTTTATAAATAATTATTTTATCATAAATCTATTATGTTTATTAACAATCAGGAACAAAAACAATAACGAATTAAATCTTCCATTGATCCTAATAAATTTTTTGACCATTCCAATCGATTAAAAATTATATTTGATCCGTGACGTTCGTGATGAACCATAAAATCGTGTTTGATTGAAAACCAATCGATTAAATTCATGAAAACAATATGGATATGCCAAATTCAATCGATTGAAGTGTGCTACCAATTGATTGAAATGTGTATTAGCAACTTGAAGTCTCACTATTCAATCGATTGGTTATGTTACCCAATCGATTGAATTTTTCACGTGACTTCCAATTCAATCATTGGTATGAGAATTCAATCGATTGGGAAGTGATGTAAATGTGTTTTTTTTTTTTTGCATTTCATGAAAACAATATGGATTTGCCAAATTCAATCAATTGAAGTGTGCTACCCAATCGATTGAAATGTGTACTATGCCTATTTTAATCTTGTTATTGTTTTTAGAAATTATCTTGTTATTCATCTATCTTATCTTTAAAATTTTATCTTCAATTTTTGCGATTTTATTTTGATTAGATACTCTAATCTTATCTTTTTCTTAATATTAACATTATAAATTGGTGAATAATCTATCACCAATTATTCAATCCCACAATTAAAATTGTGTATCATTTTCTTTGATTATAAAAAATTTAGCTACATACATTTCTAATAAAAATTAAAATTATATTCTTACTTCGATTCATCTGTTGTGTAATACAGAAGTAACCATATAGATTTATTTGAAAGTATATAAATTTCTTATTCGATACCTTATCTCCTAAACTATTTCTCACCGCGATGACGCGATCCTTTCTGTCCAAATAAATATTATTTTTGAATTTTTATTTAATTCAAATATGATAAATGATAAGCTAAGACTAATGCTCAAAAGGATCTATTTTTTATAATCAAAGAAAATGATACACGATTTTAATGGTGGGATTGAATAATTAGTGATAGATTATTCATCAATTTATAATGTTAATATTAAGAAAAAGATAAAAATTAGAGTATCTAAATCAAAATAAAATAGTAAAAATTGAAGATAGAATTTTAAAGATAAGATAGATGAATAACAAGATAATTTCTAAAAACGATAACAAAATTGAAATAGGCGTAGTACACATTTCAATCGATTGGGTATCACACTTCAATCGATTGAATTTGGCAAATCCATATTGTTTTCATGAATTCAATCGATTGGATTATATTATCAATCGATTGAATGGTGAAAAAACACATTTACATCACTTTCCAATCGATTGAATTCTCATACCAATCGATTGAATTGGAAGTCACGTGCAAAATTCAATCGATTGGGTAACATAACCAATCGATTGAATAGTGAGACCTCAAGTTGCTAATACACATTTCAATCGATTGGGTAGCACACTTCAATCGATTGAATTTGGCATATCCATATTATTTTCATGAATTCAATCGATTGGATATCACAACCAATCGATTGGTTTTCAATCAAACACGATTTTATGGTTCATCACAAACGTCACGGATCAAATATAATTTTTAATCGATTGAAATGGCAAAAAAATTTATTAGGATCAATAGAAGATTTAATTCGTTTTTGTTTTTGTTCTTAATTGTTAATAAACATGATAGATTTATGATAAAATAATTATTTATAAAATAAAAAATAGTTTTTATAAATTAAAAAAATATATAGGGTTAATTTATAATTAAAATTAAAAAATGACTATTTAGCAGTTATTAAAAAATTTAAAAAATATGTTTTGTTATGGGACTATTTAATGGTCCAAACGTTCTGGACCACCGAATCCCGTGCCAAATTACTTTCACATGTGAAATGTTTTTCGGTTAAAAGTTAAAACTTATCTTCCAATTATATTGTCACCTAATTAGGACTTAGAGTAAATCTAACCATTATTTAAATTCTTTTCAAAATTTATTTTGCTGTTTGAATTACGAATTTACAATGTTTATTGGTGATGCTTTGTTTGTTTAATGACTAAATTTCTTGGGAAAGGATCGTTAAATGGTCTCATAACAAAACATATTTTTTTAAATTTTTTAATAATTGTAAAATAGTTCTTATTTAATTTTAATTATAAATTAATCCCTTATATATTATTTTATTATAAAATCTATTTTTTATTTTATAAATCATTATCTTATCATTCATCTATCATGTTTATTAATAATAAAAAACAAAAATAATAACGAATTAGATTTTTTATTAATCGTAATAAATATTTTGCAATCTTAATCGATCATAATTTTATCATTGATCCAATTACATACGTATTGGGTTAAAAAAATCGTGTTTATTAGAAATTCAATTGATTGGAATTGATACACAATGGATTGAATTTTGCAAGACATGTGGAGTTTTTTCTTATTCAATCGATTGGTTCTGTAACTATGACGGAGTGCAGAAGCTGGTGAATTAAAAATTTATTAAAATGTTTACATTGCAAGTATAGTTCTTAACTCACCGAAAATTTTCCTATCAATTTAGAAATATGTCAGTGAAAGTTTAAATTAAAATTACTGGGAGTTTTAAGTCCCAGGTCGTCTCCCAACGAGTTGCAGAAAAGTGTGCTGTTTTATTAATCAGATATTCCAAAAAGAGTTGAGCTAAGTAAATTGGGAATTAAATTGAGGAATTTTAAATAATAAAAATAAAAGGCCTTGACTGGGAATTGATTGGTTAGAATCTCTATCATTGATGGTGTGATTGTAAGATTAATTTATAATTAATAGTTGTTCCGTTTGGTTATCCTTTACTAGGTAAGAGAAAGTCAAACAAGTGAAAATGCCAGATCTGTTCACAAGTTGCAATCCACTTAGTTTAAAGGGATTGGCGTCGGTGACAGGATAGCAATCCAACATTCAACCCAATTACAAATTTTTCTTCCAATCCTTCCAACTCAAGAGTTCCTTTTAATCAACTCCCATCAAGTATCGAAACTACTCACTCATTGTAAATAAAAAATTCATGGCATATGAAAGAGAATTAAAAGAAGACATGATTATTGGAATGGAAATTAAATTAAAAAGAAATAATCCTTGCATTAATTAATCATAAAAATATCTGAATGACAAAATTGAACATAACAAAGAATATAGAAGAATAAAACCAAGTTAAGAGAACAAACTAGAATGATGAAGTCTTGATAAGGAAATGACTCTTCTTGATGTTCCAATGCTAAGACCAATTGAAAATTAAAATTCTAAAAACTAGAGAGAAAAACCTAAGAGAGTGAAAAAAACTGGATCTAAAACTACTCAATGAATTGTCTCTTGTTTCTGCATATTC